>NC_082731.1:10198427-10525800 GCF_030144855.1 Hypanus sabinus
GACAATGTTCTGTATTATCCATAATACCACCTACCTTCCTGCCATCTACAAACTTAATATTCCCCACATCCACGGTTCGTTTAAAGCAATATTTATGTAAATATAATCACAATCACCAAAAAATCCGAGAACAGAAGAACATTAGTGACGCACTTGCAACTGGAATAAGAGCCATTGATTACTGCACTCTGTCTTCTGTAAGCACAATTATGAATACAAACAGACAAGTCGCTCAGGATGCAGTGCTTCTTAATATTCTATACGAGTTTCCCAAGAATGGTGTTGTCGAATATCTCACTGAAACCTACGTAGACATATTCTATCTCAATATCTTAACCAAACACCTCAATCTTCTAGAAAACCCCAGTAATGTTACTCAGACACGATCTGCCTTTGCACAACGCCATACTGACCATCCCTAATTAGGTCATGATTTACCAAATGTTCATAAATTCTGTCCCTAAGAATCATCTTCATTAGGTTCCCTACCACTGACATGAGAACCACCAATCTGTTATTTCCAGATTATCTCCATCCCCATTCTTGAACAAAGAAACAACATTGGCTACATGCACCTTCCTTGAGATGCAAAAATACAAGTTATACAAAGCATTGCCAATTGTAAGTGCACATTGTGTATCAACAGCAATCATGTCTTCCTTCCTAATAGAATGTCTTCTATCCACGATTGGACCAATTAAATGATGCAACATCGAACGAAGTTCCCTCTCTTTCTGGCAAACAGGTACCATGACTGGTGGCAGCTGAGTCGAGGAGAACGCTATCCAGGGTAAATCCATGCAATGCTGCAGGTCTGGACAACATACCGGGGCAGGGACTAAGGAACAGAGCGGCCCAGTTGACAGAGATATTAAGGGAGATATTTCTATTTGTCTGAAACAGTCCACTGGCCCTGTACGTTTCAAGGCAACCACAATCATTCCGATATCCCTGAAAGCAACGATAACTGATGTAAATGACTGTCGCCCAGTGGCACTGACTTCAATAATCATGAAGTGGTTCGAGCGGCTGAGTAATAGAATACATAAAATCCTGCCTCTTAGCTACACTGGATCATTTCCAGCTCGCCTACAGCTCAAACTGATATGCCATTGATGCTGCCATAGACCAGGCCGTCTTGTCTACCTGGAAAACAATGCCTCGTACTCCAGAATGTTTTTCATTGACTGCAGCTCGGTGTGTAATATTACCACCCCTCAGCAGCTGGTGGCTAAGTTGTCCTCGTCGGGACTCAATATTCCTCTCTGTAACTGGACTTTGGACGACTTGATGGAAATACCCCAATCACTCCGTGCTGGCAGGAAAATCTCAATCTCCATTATGCTGAGCACTGATGCCCCATGGTGTATTCTCAGCCTGCTGTTCATGCTTGAGGCTCACGGCTGCACTGCTAGATTCATCTCAACCCGCATCATCAGCTTCAATGATGAGACTACAGTGAATGGGTTCATCAGCAACAATCACGAATCAGCATTCAGAGCTGCAGTATACAGACAAGTCAAATGTTGCTAGAATAACATTCTGAGTCTCAAGGTGGATAAGTCAAAAGAGATTATTGTGGTCTTCAGGAAGGCACAGGTGGACCCCTCTCCATTGCACAGCCAAAGGTGTGCAATGATGAGAGATACAAGAGCGCAAAGTTTCTCAGTGTGCACATATCTTACTATCTAACCTGGATGTACATCCCCTCTTCACTAGTCAGGAAGGCACGGCAGCTCTTTCATGCGAACTTGAGGCGTGCAATGCTCCCGCTGCCATTCTAACAGCTTTCTACAGAAGTACAATCGAGTGTCATATTGGCTGCATCATTGTGTAGTACCAAAGCTCCAAGGCATCGGACCACAAGATCAGAAGGCACCAAAACCAGCTGAAAGGATCATTGGGGGTCTCCCACATCCCGCACCCCTCCATATGTGACACTTACCAGAAGCATTGTTGTGGATCAATACCACCCATCCCACAATCTCTTAGACCCACTTCCATCCGGAAGGAGGTAAAGAAGCGTCATGACTACTTCTGCCAGACTAACAGCTGAAGAGTTTGAGACTTATCAATACTCTGCCACAACTGAGGTCACGTTACCAGGACTTCGAACTGTGTACTGGTTATCCATGCTGCACTTCCAATTATATTTTATTAACTCATTCATAGTATAATACTTTCGTTTATGTGCTCTGTGTGATATATGTTGTGTTGAACCACCGTGGTCTGACTGTACTGAATGTTATAATATTTGTGTTGTACAATCAAATGACAATAAACTTGACCTTGAACTTGAACAAAGTTGTTGGTCAACAGTAATTGCAGCAATCGCCTCTCTACAGAATACTTCAAATGGACCTGGAAACACTTCGAAAGTAATGATTTTAAAGTGACCTTACTCTACCGATTTTCTTATTGAAATTTCGTAGCATCTTAGCATGCTCCACTCTGATCTCACTATCCTGTAAAGATTTCCTCTTGGTGAAAACCGACGCAAAATGCACATTTAGAACTGCACTGCTCACTTTCCAAAAACATGCTTCCAGCTTTTTCTGTCAGTGGTTCTATCCTATTCCTAGTTATTCCCGAGGATTATTACATCTCTCTCTGTCCTCTAATTTAATTCTGAAGTTCTATTCGGGCTTCTTTAATTTTCTGCGTATCACTGTTCGATGTTTTCCTCCTAAACATTATGAATGCTATTTTTTCTAATTGTCTAAATTTCCCACGCCTGTCGCCATCGAAAGTTCCTTAGAAGTTGTATGTTCCATTCAAGTTACACATTTTTATGAGTAACATCGACCTTCGGTGTTTGATAATCATTCACATTCGTTGCCCATCTGCTTCTTCCCTTCACTTCAAATTGGAATGTGTGTCATATTTTACTATGTTATTCGAATTTCGAACAAATATCTTTAAAATAAACAACCTGACAGGATCTTCATCCCTAAATCTAGCTGCGGTGTTTTCCCGGATCATAAATGACCCGGATTAATGCCCGACATTAGGCACATCTAAGTTTTATTTTCACAGTAATGTTTTCGGTCCAGCCGAATTCCTCCAGAATCTTGTGTGGTGCTTCGTTATTACGCACATACACTGCAAGCGAGGTCACTAAATTCTAAGACACTACCATTGACGATAAACTGAAGGTCAGTTTTCTGACAACGGCTGGCCTCAGATTCATGTGGACTACCAATGATGAACAGACGATGGACCGCGAGATAATAATGTGCAACAACAGGAATATTATTTAGTTATTCTTGGTGATTAAACGAATAGCCTTTAGTGTATTTGCTGTCTCAAGTTGACGGTTACTCATGGACGATTTTAACACATATTTGAAGCCCTCTCCAGATACTAAAGCAAAAAAAGAATGGAAATACATTCAGTGCGGATGGAAAGAAGCAATGGAGATCTTTCTCTATATCTCCATCCATACGTTAATGCGGCACATATTTCACCGATGTAATTATGGAAATATCGGTTATAATATATATCATTAACCGAGCTATAATTGCAGTTGATACGCCTTCTGCATTATGCAAATGAGCCCAGTCTCTCGAGGCTTATAAAGTCTTTGCTCCTTCACAAGGTTGCACAGACAGCCGACGCTGTTGTCTGGAACTTTCTCTACTTAACAGGCTTTCTGGCGGAGAAGAAACAATGAATATTCTGTGTATTTTGACAATTTTAGCGTGGTTACCGAGTACGTGCAGTTCATTTTTAAAGAGAATAATGATTATTGTATTGCCGTTGCGTAGAAAATTTCATTTTATGTTAAATCCTGTGCTGCTTCAGAAATGCGATGATTAAAAATGATTTCCTCGTTTCAGGTGCCTTCAGTGCATGGATGGAACAAACACCAAGCGAAGCAACAAAACAACCAGGCGAAACTCTGACCATCAACTGTATTTTAATATATTCTCCCTATGATTTGGATGAACCACATTGGTACCGCCAAATTCCCGGTCAAGATTATAGGGAACGATTATCGACTGGAGGGCGATTTGCGGAATCTGTCAACCATCAGGCAAAGTCCTTTTCCTTGCAGATCAGTAATCTAGTTGCGGAAGACACAGCCATTTATTTTTGCAATAATTACTACTCCCACAGTAACGGAGCTGAGCACAAACCAATTCAAATACGTTTTGAAAATCTTTCACGCCAGAAACTATAATTGCTTCGGCCCAGTGGAGAAGAAACTTGCTAGCAGTAACGGAATCCACCGTAGAGCGAGGGCTGGTTCATAAAAAAATTAGCGACAGTCGCTATGCCGCACATATCCAAGCGGGCACAGTGGGAGGTCCAGCGTCACTTTGTCCTTCCAGAGTTATGAAAATGGAGACCTTATTGCTATTGCATCAATCACTGTGCCAGAGACCATGTGTGGATGTGTCACAGTGATTTATCTTCAATCCCCGTCATACATAAATCTCCTCCGCAATTCTCAATGCAAAACTAATGCAAGACATTCCTTCAGCGACTAAAACTTTTCACTGACAAACATTCTGCCTCTGCCAGACACTGGTACGTATAATGGAGCCTTGCTCTATATATTTGTGTAATTGTAGTATAAATATTATAATCATATGAGTAACAAAGCTTTGATATTTTCCTTGATGTCTGTCTGGCTAAGAGTTATTATCGATGGAAGCCAATAAAACATTTTCATTCATGTCCAGTTCCCTCATATCATGGAGGTATAGGATTACTTGACGGATTTATACACTATTTACAACAGTGAGGTTATTGTGCTCACGTGAAATGATGTGCCATTACTATGCCACAGTAGTCTAAGCCATAGCACAAACCTCCGGGACTGTTTTATTTTGTTCCTCGATTTGTAAATGAGATTACAAACTGTGACTTTACGTTCATGGATGTTGCTCGACATAATTTGGAAAAAAATCTTCGTTGCGTTGAATTCTGCCCACATTCCTTGGTGCTCAATCATCAACATTCCTGTTTCAATATCACATACCCTTATTATGCACTGAATAAACAGAAGAGCGGATGAAAACAAAGAAATTGAGACCCATTAATGACTAGAATATATTGTTAAACCATTTGTTCGTGTCTAATTCTGGAAGATCGACCTTTATAAATCGCTCTTAATGATTACTTTCCGTATTGGGATGAATAGGAAGTAAATCATTGTGTGACTTATACGGAGCTGGCACAAAGCTGACTGTGAAAGCTGGTAAGTGACATCTTTTATTACATTTTGGGCAAGCGCATATATTCCCCGATGAGAAGGGCAATGAGATTCTTATTTAAGTAATACAAACGAGGTAGTGCAATTTAATAATGTACTTTTGGAATAGAAAAATACTAACTCGCTGAGATGTCACAGAAGAAATTACATACGCGCCTTTCCTCCCAAGATAATACATTCATTGGCTTAAAAGAAGAAAACCGAACATAGTATTTTTACAAATCGAATCGCACCAATTACCCTCGACCTGCTGCATGCCTCCCCCGACAGTAACTTTAAAGTGTTACCTGATGCATTGATATAATGCTATTTTTCATGTATTTGTATATTTGTGTGCCGATTAGCTTCCCACTGTCACAGACATGAGCTATATTGCCGTGCGATACCTCTATTAGAGGAAACCTCTTTATCGGTTGAAATATATGAAGATTTAGAGTGCCATGTGAACCCGAGTACGAAAGAACCTTGAAGATGAAATAGGTTTCATTGCATAAAAGTGTCGATAGAAATATAAACTGTAATTCAATAATTTGATACTTGGCGGGGAGGTTGAAGCATAAATTCGTAATGAAAACAAATTCGTACTTTTCTGGAATAGAATAACATGCCTTTTATTTAGAAACACACATCGTGGTCTAATAATCCTTATAATGCGTACAAGTCTGGAAGTATGGGCTGAAACAGATTTTCTCAGACTCGTTTGACTTGTATACCTTTGGTTATATTTTAATGTCAGTATCCAGAATGTTCAGGGAAGGCAGAGGCAGGCGAAAGGTGGTTCTGATTGCAAGGCTAGAAGAGATACTGGTTGAATGGTAACATAATCAACTTAGTCTGCGAAAGCGGGACACGATAATATTAAATCTCCACCATCTTGCTCAATGCTTCAAGTCAATTGCCACCGCGCTACTTTCAGTTAAAAGTTACACTCCAGATCGTAATAAATGTTCTTTCAGGTGTTCAGTATCGCTCCAGGCACGAATTGTAAAAGTCCCCAGTGTTAAACAGACTGTGGTGCAGGACAAAATATAAAATTGCCGTCAGTTAAATATAGGGTGCAATGGAAACATTGCTGGAAAACGTGTTTTAATTTTCATCAAATGAATTGAACAATAGTGCCTACAAGTAATTCCTCCCCAATACAAGCTCAAAAGAAGGTAAATATCTGACAGTATCCTGCCACCCACAAAAGCGGAGGGAAGCAATTTATAAAACTACCCATAATTCGTGCAATTTATTTGACCTTATTGCTGTTAGTTTGTTTCATTTTTTTAAGTTTCAAACATGCTGTAAAGTTCCTTTGTCCGAGCTTAGCTCGTTCTAAAACTCCTCTGAATTTCGTTTTTGTCTGTATATTTGTTGGAACCTAGTCCAATTCTACGTGTTTTTTTTATTAATAGGCAAGTAAAAAAGTCGCCTTTGATAGTATGTAGCGCTGAGGAATATTATTCCATCTGCCCAGCCCATTTTCTCCCAATACTAGCAATTAATGTAGACCTTCCCCTCGGGTTTTGATCATTTTGGTGAAAGGAACTTATCAGACGTCAAACACAGCCGATTCCGCGCACTTAAACAAACAATTGGGAAGGGTTCGACAGAGGAGTACCGGAGGATGAATTTATTGAATACTTCCAAACTAAATCAATACCTTTTCTATTTTGATGTGCTTGTGACAATCGAAAGGAAGCTGTCTCATACCAGCACCTGTTATTCAGTCCAGTGAAATGAATGGATGGTTCCTGATCTCCGAGTCGTATCTCAAGATTCCTTCGCTTCGACAAGTGACATCCAGGGTTTTCTGTCTTGATCCCCATAACTCGACGCACATATTTTATCTTCACCTTTACTTCCCTTGCAAATCCAGAGCGGTTAGAATCAATTCTCTCAATCAGTACCCAGGATTACCCATAAGGCAATGACATTGGAGCAGAATTAGGCCATTCGGCCCATCGAGTGTGCTTCGCTATTTCAAGTTATCAACAATCTATCAACCTGACCTTTAAATACACTCAATGATCTGGCCTGTACACCGTGTATTGCAACGAAATCCACAGATTCACCACCGTCTGGCTAAAGAAATTCATGCTCATCTCCTTTCTAAATGGACGTCCCTCAGTTCTGTCGTTGTGCCCTCTGATTCTAGACTCCTTCACAAGAGGAACCATATTCTTCTCGTCCACATCGTTTAGGCTTTTCCACACTTGATACGTTTTTAACGTCATCACCCTCTAATTTTTACTAAATTCCAATAAATACAGGCCAGAGCCATCAAACGCTCCTCATATGATAGACGTTCAAACTTTGAATCACTTTAGTCAATTTACTTTGAACTTTCTACAAATGTCATCACATCCTTTCCAAGATAAGAAGCCCCAAGCGTTGTCCTTCTGCCGAAGTGCATGACCATACACTTCTTCTTTGTATTACAACTGTCACTTCTTTGATCATTCTCCCAATCCACCTAAGTCCTTCCGCAGACTCCCTGTTTTCTCAAAACTCCCGACTCTCAACATATCTGGAATCCTCTGCAAACCGCCACAAAGTCATCAATTTATTGGCATATAACGTAAAAAGATGCGGCCCGACAGACCACTGTATAACACCAGAGTCACCGCAACCAACCGATACAGACTGGCTTTATTCCCACTCTGCCTCCTGCCAATCAGCCAATCCGTGCTAGTATCTTTCCTCTAATACCGAGGCTACGTCTGCAAAGAGTTCTAAATAATTTGTGAAGATTTTTCCCTTAAGGAAGCTATGCTTCCAAGTACCCGAAGCCTCAGCCTTAACAATCGAATTAAACATTTTCCAACCACTGAGGTAAGCTTAACTGGTCTATAATTTACTTTATTCAGCCTTCTTCCTTTGTTGAAGAGTGTATCGACATTTGCAATTTTACAGCCCTCTGGAATCATGCCAGAATCTAGTGATTCTTGAAGGATCACTACTAAAGCCTCCACAACCTCATCAACTACCACTTTAAAACCATAGGTTGTAGTCCATTTGGTCCAGATGATTTATCCACTTGCAGTCCTATCAGCTTTCCAAGCACCTTCTCTCTAGTAATACAGTATCTCCCATCCATGCTTTGTTACGCTTGCTGTTCCTTAACTCTACCTATAGCGATTCTACATCTTCGATCCTTTATCACCTCTTTCTCAGTATTGAATTTCATTTTCTCCTAACAGAATCAAGCCATCCCTTCTACCTACCTGTCAGTTCTGTCCATACAATGTGTATCCTTGGATGTTAAGCTCCCAACTATAATCTTCTTTCAGCCATGACTCAGTGATGACTACATCGTCATATCCGCCAGTCTCAAACTGCGCTACAAATCATCTACCTTATTTTGCAAACTGCATGCATTCAGATATAAGATCTTCTGTCCAGTATTCGTCACCATTTTTGCACATGTCTCCCTGTTACACTACAAGTCACTGACTGCCATTTTGCTCAATCATCTATCTGACCTTCTTGAAAATCCCACTACACACTGCCTCTGCTTGCATACCAGCTGCCACAACCTCAGCACTATCTCACCGTCTCCCATCACCTCGCCAAGTTAGTTGAAACCCTCTGCAACAGCTCCTGTAAACATTCCTGCAAATATATTGATCCCCAAGCACGCTCCTATTGTGTAGGTCATCCAGAAGAGATCTCAATGATCTTCAACAGTGCCCCTGCACTATTTCCTCAAACATACATTCATCTGCTAGACTATCCTATTTTGAACTTCACTGTGGCGCAGCACTGGCAGAACTCCAGAGAGCACAGTAAAACACTGGAGGTCCTGGTTTTCAGCTTTTTACTTAGAAGCTTAAATTCTCTCTTTAGGACTTCTCCCTTTTCCTACCTATGGCATTGGTGTTTCTGTGTACCCAGACTTCTGTCTGCTCATCTTCCCCATTTAAAATTCTTTGGACCCATTCCGAGACGCCTCTGAAACTTGCACTTATGAAACAACATATTATCTTGGTGACTCTATCGTGTCCACAGATTCTGGCGTCAATTGCTCCTATTACTAGAGCAAACACGAGGAACTCCGCAGCTCCTGTAAATTCAAACAACAACACTGTCGATGTTTCGAGCCGAGGGTTCTCCCTGTAGATGTTGCCTGGCCTGTTGTGTTCCACCAGCATTTTGTGTGTGTTCTTGTTCCTATCACTAGTTCTGTCCCCTTTCCTTTTGAGCCACAGCAGCAGATGCAGTGCCAGAAACCCTAACGCTGCGGTTTCCCCCTGTTGGTAGGTCGTCGTAGTGCACCCCCCCAACACACACACAGGCACGCAGACACACACGCACACAGACACACACACACACACACACACACACACACACACACACACACACACACACACACACACACCTGCACACACACTCCAAGTGGTATACTTATTATTGAGGGGAAAAGCCAGAGACGTATTCTGCATTGGCTGCCCATTTTCTTTCCTTCTCCTGACAGTCACTATGCTTTGGCGTGACCACTCCCTCTAGATGCTATCTCTCACCACCTCATTTTCCCGTATGAGCCGAAGGTCAACGAGCCGCTGCTCCAGTTCCATAATATGTTGTTTGAGGACTTGTAATTCGGTGAACCTGAAGAAAATGTGGTTATGCAGAATGCTGGAGGTCTCCCAGGTTTCCACTCCTCACACAAAAAACGCAACACATCCCTGGATTAATCCTCACTGCTCTCTGTACCAACCGAGGAAGATTGTAGAAGATGAAAATAACCGAATATTTGCCTCGCCCAAGCGTGTTGTCGCTCAAGCTTGGTGAGTCAGATCCTCCCAACTCCAACACTGGTCCACTCACACAGTGACTGCTCTGCTTATAGATTCCTCGTTTTTATTTGTTCACTTGCCCACTTCATGTAAAATACGCAGGTGATTGAGAGGTGGCTATTGGCACAATCATGCGTGAGAAGGCCCAGAAGGAATAAAGCATTTAGTCCCATAGTACCCAATATGAGCCCAACCTCCTTCACCCTGCAAACTGCAGCGATCCATGTATTTCCGAAATAGGATCACAGTTTGTGCCTGCACAATCCCTTCAGACAGGGACTTCATAACACACAGAAACATTATGGATGTGATGCCTTATCCCATTACCCTCAATTGGTCCAATGATTTAATTAAATCTAGCTACCAACTCTATTCATACCTGGCTTTTGATTCCTTTGTTGACATTAACATTCAAGGCAAGAATGCAAATATACAAAGTAGGAAATGGACTTCGCCATCCCGTCGCTAATCCTACTTCTCCACTTCACCGTCGTCAGTCTTATTATAAGCACTAACCTCCACATCCCCCACCTGTGATATGTTATTGCGCATACATCTCTCTTTTAAAAAGTATTGCAATATCCTTCTGCTGCATGTAAGTAATTCCAATATCTGTAATAAACTACGATAAAAAAATAAAACTTTACCTAGACTCTATCATAAATGTGGGACCTCATTTTCATGCTTCGGTTTTCTCCCACATCCGAAAGACGTGCAGTGGGTTAGTTAATTTTCAAAAGAATATTGTTACATAGAAAATAAATACAGAACAGTCAGGTCCTTCGGCCCATGATGCTGTGCAGACCCTTAAAATCTGCCATATAACCCTCCACCTTAAGTCCTCACATACCTGTCCAGTAGTCTCTTAAATTTCACTTGTGTATCTGCCCGCACCACTGACTCAGGCAGAGCATTCCACGCACCAAACACTCTCTGAGTAAAAACTCCGTCCTCTATTATCCCCTTTGAACTTTCCTTCCCTTACCTTAAATCCATGCCCTCTTGTATTGAGCAGTGGTGCCTGGGGAAGAGGCGCTGGCTGTCCACGCTATCTATTCCGCTTAATATCTTGTACACCTCTATCATGTCTCCTCTCATCCTCCTCTCCAGAGAGTAAAGCCCTAGCTCCCTTAATCTCTGATCATAATGTATACTGACTAAACCAGGCAGCATCCTGGTAAATCTCCTCTGTACCCTTTCCAATGCTTCCACATCCTTCCAATAGTGAGGCGACCAGAACTAGACACAGTACTCCAAGTGTGTCTTAATCAGAGTTTTACAGAACTGCAAAATTATCCCGCGACTCTTAAACCCTAAACCTCGTCTTATGAAAGCTAACACTCCATAAGCTTTCTTAAATACACTATATACGTGTGACGCAACTTTCAGGGATCTGTGGACATGTACCACCAGATCCCTCTGCTCCTCCACACTTCCAAGTATCCTGCCATTTACTTTGTACTCTGCCTTGGAGTTGGTCCTTCCAAAGTGTATCACCTCACACTTCTCTGGGTTGAACTCCATCTGTCATTTCGCAGCCCCCTTCTGCATCCTGTCAATGTCTTTCTGCAATCTTAGACAATCCTCTACACTATCCACAACACCACCAACCTTTGTGTTGTCTGAAAAATTTCCAACCCACCCTTCCACCCCCACATCCAGTTCATTATAAGAATCACGAAAATAGTCCCAGAACCGATCCTTGTGGGTCACCACTAGTCACAACCCCCCACTCCGAATGTACTGCCTCCACCAGGAGCCACTGCTTTCTGCAGGCAAGCCAATTCTGAATCCACCTGTACAAACTTCCCTGGATCCCATGCCTTCTGACTTTCTGAATAAGCCTACTGTGTGGACCCTTGTCAAATGCCTTACAAAAATCCATGTAGATCACATTCACTGCACTACCCTCATCTATATGGCTGGTCACTTCCTCAAAGAACACTATCAGGCTTGTTAGACACGATCTGCCCTTCACAAAGCCATGCTGACTGTCACTGATCAGACCATGATACTCTGAATGCCCATAGATTCTGTCTGCAAGATTCTTTTTCCAACAGCTTTCCCACCACAGACTTAAGGCTCACTGGTCTACCCGGACTATGCCTACTTACTTTTTTTAACAAGTGTCAACATTCGCCTCCCTCCAATCGTCCGGTATCATTCCCATGGACGACAAGGACAAAAAGATCCTAGGTGGAAGATCAGCAATCTCTTCCCTTGCCTCATAGAGCAGCCTTTGGAAGATTCCGTCAGGCCCTGGGGACTTATCCGTCCTAATGTATTTTAACAAATCCCATACCTCTTCTGCCTTAATATCAACATGCTCCACAACATCAACCTCACTCATATTGTTCTCACAATCATCAAGTTCCCTCTCATTGGTGAATACGGAAGAGAAGTATTCATTGAGGAACTCGCTCACTTCCACAGCCTCCAGGCACATCTTCCCACCTTTATATCTAATCGGTCCTATCTTCACTCCTGTCAAGCTTTTGTTCCTCACATAATTGCAGAATGCCTTATCCATACTTGCCAAAGCCTTCTCCTGCCCCTTTCTTGCTCTCCTCAGCCCCTTCTTAAGCTCATTTCTTGCTACCCTATATTCCTCAATAGACCCATCTGATCCTTGCTTCCTAAACCTCATGTATGCTGCCTTCTTCCACCCGACAAGATTTTCCACTTCACTTGTCACCCATGGTTCCTTCACCCTACAATTCTTTATCTTCCACACCGGGACAAATTTATCGCTAACATCCTGCAAGAGATCCCTAAACAACGACCACATGTTCATAGTACATTTCCCTGCAAATACATCGTCCCAATTCACACCCGCAAGTTTTAGCCTTGTAGCCTCATAATTTGCCCTTCTCCAATAAAAAGAAATCCTGTCCTCTCTGATTCTATCCTTCTCCATGATAATCTTAAAAGCCAGGGAGTGGTGGTCAGCGTCACTCAGATGCTCACCCACAGAGAGATCTGTGACCTGACCCGGTTTGTTACCTAATACTATGAACTAGTATTAGGTACTAGTTACTAGGAAAGTTGACGAGGGTAAAGCAGTGGATGTTGTCTATATGGATTTCAGTAAAGCCTTTAACAAATTTCAACACAGAAGCTTAATGAGGAAGGTTCAACCATTAGCTATTAATATTGAAGTACACAAATGGATTCGACAGTGGCTGGATGGGAGATGCAAGAGAGTAGTGGTGGATAACTGTTTGTCAGGTTGGAGGCTGGTGACTAGTGGTAAGCCACAGGGATCGGTACCGGGTCCAGTGTTGTTTGTCATATACATTAATAATCTGGATGATGGGGTGGTAAATTGAATTAGGAAGAATGCAGATGAAAATAAGATAGTGGTGTTGTGGATAATGTAATAGGTTTTCAAAGCTTGCAGAGAGATTTAGGCCAGTTAGAACAGTGCGATGAAAGATGGAAGATGGAGTTTAATGCTGTTAAGTATGAGGTGATAATTTATGGTAGGAATAATCAAAATAGGTCATACATGGTAAATGGTAGGACATTGAGGAATGCAATAGAACAGTGATCTAGGACTGATGGTGCATAGTTCCCTGAAGGTGGAATTTCATGTGGGCAGGGTGGTGAAGAAAGCTTTTGGTGTGCTGGCCTTCATAAATCAGAGCATTGAGTATAGGAGCTGGGATGGAATATTACAATTATACAAGGCATTGGTGAGGCCAAATTTGGAGTATTGTGTACATTTCTGTTCACCGAATTATAGGGAAAATTTCAACAAAATAGAAAGAGTACAGAGGAGATATATAAGAATGTTAAGTGTGATTCAGCACGTAAGTTACAGAACAAGTTAGGTCTTTATTCTTCGGAGCATAGAAGGTTGAGAGGGGACTTGATTAAGGTATTTAAAACTATGAGGGGGTGGATAGAGTTGACGTGGATAGGCTTTTTCCATTCAGAGTAGGGGAAATTCAAACTAGAGTATATGAGTTGAGAGTTAAGGGGCAAAAGTTTAGGGTTAACACGAGGGGGAATTTCTTTAGTCAGAGAGTGTTAGCTGTGTGGAACGAGCCAGTAGAAGTGGTAGATGCAGGTTCTATTTTGTCATTTAAAATAAAAATTGATAGGTATATGGACAGGAAAGGAATGGAGGGTTATGGGCTGAGTGCTGGCCAGAGGGGGTAGGTGAGAGTAAGCATTCAGCCCGGACTAGAAGGGCCGAGATGGCCTGCTTCCGTGCTGTAATTGTTATATGGTTATATGGTTATAAAGGTAATAGCTATGTTTAAGAACTGTTTCGACAACGCAGTAAAATAGTCAAGGCATAGGGGGACACTGTCGTACAGTAAACACATAGGATTTATGTAGACGGGTGAGGAATATCAGCATAGGCTTGGTGGGCCCGGTTCGGTGTTTTTGTAATGTATGATTGACTCCCAGCAGTTCCACAGCTGACCTGTCCCAGAAATGCTGGGAGTCAGGAACAGGTGACAATCCACATGGAAGAATTCATCAGAGGAGAAAATACTTCTGTGAGATTTTAAATTATATCTGAAAAAGAATTCCCATTAGCCGTTATCGCTCATACTGCTTGACGACAGTATGGTGCCGTGAGGACGTGTTAGGAATGGTCAACTAATCTGTGCAGGTTAGTAGTGAATTAGTAGTGAATGTATAAAAACAGGATGATTCTGTCAAACAACTGTGCATGAAAAGTGTAGGCCCCTGGCACGCCTTTGGCTCTCTCAGCTCACTGCCGTCTAGGGGGAGCAGCCTTCGGCCCCGCCAAACTGGATAATCAGCTTGTGTGGATGCTGTGTGATGTCTCCACCCCGCCAAATAACAGACAGTACACCATATGCGATTAAATGATTACACTTTATAGACATTGCTAGAACTAAGTGATTAATAACGATACAGTATATATGAAGGAAAAGAAAGTAAAGAAAGGGCGCCAAACTTATCAAAGTCCAAACCGTGCACAACCGTTGGAGCTCAATTATCGAAATCTTCTGGCAGCATTCGATCCCCTCAGACCTCCTCGACTGGCAGCTCAGGACCACCCGCAGTGATCAACCAAGCACCCCCGGCACATTTGACTTCGTCTCCTCTCCTAACCGACAATCCTGGCCTCGGACCCCCGCTCGGGGTCCGTTCCGTCGCCCAGTTTACAGCATCGCGTCCTTTCTCTCTCAGCCCCTCTCATCGACTCCCCAAAAGCCCGCCAACGCTAGCTTACAGACCCAGAAGACAGAATAACATTAATACAAATTGGTTAATAAACAAATACAATTCTATTTATCGGTAAATTTTTACCCAAACAAACTGCGAGAGAAAGCATTTATCATAACAAAGAAGCCATTTTGATTAACATACGCAGTAACATAAAGAAAGAAGAAACCACCTTGAGAGTTAAGGGGCAAAGGTTTATGGGTAACTCGAGGGGAAACTTCTTTATCTTGAGAGTGGTAGCTGTGTTGAACGAGCTTCCAGTAGAAGTGGTAGAGGCAGGTTCTATTTTGTCATTTAAAAAAAGGGATAGTTATATGGACAGGAAAGGAATGGAGGGTTATGGGCTAAGAGCAGGTAGGTGGGACGAGGTGAGAGTAAGCGTTTGGCACAGATTAGAAGGACTGATATGGCCTGTTTCCGTGCTGTAATTGTTATATGGTTATACTATATAGAACCATAGGACCATAGAACATTACAACACAGAAACAGGCATTTTGGCCCTTCTTGGCTGTGCCAAACCATTTTTCCGCCTAGTCCCACTAACCCGCCCCCGGCCCATATCCCTCCATACAACCCCCATCCATGTACCTGTCCAAGTTTTTCTTAAATATTAAAAGTGAGCCCACACTTACAACTTCATCTGGCAGCTCATTCCACAGTGGCACCACTCACTGTGTGAAGAAGCCCCACCTAATGTTCCCTTTAAACTTTTCCCCCTTCACCCTTAACCTATGTCCTCTGTTTTCTTTTTCTTCCCTAGGCTCAGTTGAAAAAGTCTGCTTGCTTTCACTCTATCTATACCCATCATAATTTTATACACTTCTGTCAAGTCTCCTCTCATTCTTCTATGCTCCAGTGACTAAAGTCCTAACATATTCAACCTTCCTCGTTAACACAGTTTCTCAAGTCTGGGCAACATCCTTGTAAACCTTCTCTGCACTCTTTCAACCTTTCCATAATTCGGTGACCAAAACTGTAAACAATACTCCAAATTCGGCCTCACCAATGCCTCATACAACCTCACCACAACATTCCAACTCGTTTACTCAATACTTTGATTTATAAAGGCCAATGTACCCAATGCTCTCTTTAATACCCTATCTGACTGTGACACCGCTTTTAGGAAATTTTGTATCTGTGTTCCTAGATCCCCCTGTTCTTCTGCACTCCTCAGTGCCCTACCATTTACCTTGTATGTTCTACCTTGGTTTGCCCTTCCAAAGTGCAATACCTCATACTCGTCAGTATTAAACTCCATCTGCCATTTTCAGCCCATTTTCCCAGCTGGTCCAGATCCCTCTGCAAGCTTTGAAAACCTTCCTCGCTGTCCACTGCACCTCCAATCTTTGTATCATCAGCAAATTTGCTTATCCAATTTACCACATTATCATCCAGATCATTGATATAGATGACAAATAATAATGGACTCAGCACTAATCCCTGTGGCACACCACTAGTCTCATTGACAGATCTAGTGAAGCACTTTCCCTAGACGGCTTGTCAACTTACTATGACAGGAATCCGTCTGGATGCACTTAACAAACACCTCCTCGTCTAAACCAGTGCAACTAATCAGGTGCCAATCAATATTAGGGAAGTTAAAGTCACCCATGATAACAACCCTGCTATTTTTGCACCTTTCCAAAATCTGCCTCCTAATTTACTCCTCGGTATCTCTGCTGCTGCCAGGGGGCCTATATAATACTCCCAATAGAGTAACTGCTCCCCTCCTATTCCTGACCTCTACCCATACCGACTGAAAAGAGGATCCTGCGACATTATCCACCCTTTCTGTAGCTGTAATAGTATCCCTGACCAGTAATGCCACCCCTCCTCACCTTCCCCCACCCCTCTCTATCCCTTTTAAAACATTGAAATCCAGGAATATTGAGAATCCATTCCTGCCCTGGTGCAAGCCAAGAGGCAGTACTGGACACTGCATCATAATTCCATGTATGTATCCAAGCTCTCAGTTCATCACCTTCGTTCCTGATGTTTCTTGCATTGAAGTACATGAACTTTAGCCCCTCTACCTGACTATCCTTACGGCCTTTAGTCTGTTTCTCTTTCCTCAAAGCCTCTTTATATGTTAGATCTGGCTTTACTCCATGCACTATACTCGCAGCTCTCGCATGACCTTTAGCCGCCTCCACCTCACCATCTGCTCTAACACTCTGGTTCCCCTCCCCCTGCAAATCCAGTGCTAGTTCACAGTGCTTAGAACAATGGTAGACTTGGGTGGAATTGATGTGATTGTGGAGGTGCATAAACCAAAATGGATTCACGTAGAATTAGTGTAAATGACTTGTACAACTACAGTGCACATTCGGTGGATCGAAACTCTTCTAATTTTTTCGTCTGTTGCTTTTATTTTATTCAGAGGTACAGCACAGAAACGACTTTCTTTTGCAACTAGTCACCCCACCCTACCGCTCTCCATTTTAAACCTAACCTAATCAGAGGATAATTTTCTAACCAATCTGCCTTTGGACTATAGGAGTTAATGAGAGTATTGGGAGGAAACCCACACGGTGTCGGGGAGACCGAGCAAACTCCTTAGACATAGCGCTGGAATAGAACTCCAAAATCAAACCCGCCGTGCTACAATAGTAGCACTGCTGAGTTATCACTTGGCTTCTGCTTCTCCAAAACTCTTTCTAAATATTAATGTTGCCTTCGTCCTTATCGTTTAGACTTATTATAAATATTCGGGACCCAACACCGATCCATGTGATTCTAGTGAGCAGTTGGCATAACGCTATCACAGTGACAGCCACATGATTGGGGCTCAATTCCTGTCTTTCAGATGTTTGTACTTTCTTCTCCGTCATTGTGTGTGTTTTCTCCAGGTGCTTCGGTTTTCTCCCATATTCCAAAGCCGTATTCTTACGGTTACTGAATGTGAGCATGCTGTGTCGGCGCCGGAAACAGAGATTGCTGCAGGCTGCCCAGGACATTCCTGGCTAATTTGATTTGACACAAACGGCGCATTTCACGAGTTTGCTTCAGTTTCATCCCACGTGGCACAGCAAATTGTCTCTCAATGTGTCAAATGGGATGTTTAATGGAGAATTAAAGTGGCATGATGATCGATGTTATCTAATGCCACGTTCATCTCAGCGGGCATACTGTAAACTTGCTATTTTGATTCCCACACTCAGTACACGTCAATACTCATCAACAGCAAGATGCAGTTTGAGAAAAATGTAATTGTGCAAATTATAAAACTCAGTGTTGTCTGCTGTGGGCAAATTGGTGACGTTTCAGCTAGGATCACCTTTTAACAAACTTTGCACTACTCATATTTTATGTACATCATGATCATCAAAGTACAAAGTTCAAAGTATAATCAATATTCATATGTCATCATATAAAAACCTGAAATTAATTTTCTTGCGGACATTCACATTAAATGTATTTCATTGATACCATTGAACAGAATAAAATCAATGAAACCCCGTTCACATCAAGATGAACAAAAAATGGGAAAAACGCAAATTGTGCAAATACATAAAAATGCAAATATAATAACAATAAGAAATAAATAAACAAACAAATAAACAATAAATATCGACAACATGAGATGATTTTTTTACAGTGAGCTGTGGGTTGTGGGAGCAGCGCAGTGTCAGGGTGAATGAGGTTGACTGAAGGTATCCTTGCTGGTTCGGAAACCTGATGCTGAAGGGGTAATAATTGTTTCTGAATCTCATGGTTTGGGTCCTGAGGCTTCTGTACCTCCTTTCTGATGGCGCTTGCGATAAGGGAGTGTGGCCCGGATGGTGGTGGTCCTTGAAGATAAATGCGGCATTCCTGTTTCAGCGATCCATATAGATGCGCTTAATGGTGGGGAGACCTTTTCTAGTGCTGAACTGGGCAGTATCCACGACCTTTTTGTAGCCTTTCTACTCTAGGGCATTGGCATTTCCAATGGCATATTGCGTCGCATAACTACATAAGTTTGTCAAAGTTTTAGGTGACATGCTGAATCTTCTCAAACTTCTAAGAAAGTAGTTGCGCTGCTATGTTTAATTTCTAATGGCACTTACGATCTTGGACTCAGGATAGGTCCTCTGAAATGATAACGTTGAAGTTGGTGATTCTCTCCCAAGATGAGGACTGGCTCATGAACCCGCTGTTTTCTCTTCCTTCACTCAATAATCAGCTCCTTGGTGTTTTTGACATTAAGTGAAATATTTTCATTCCGGCAGCTAGATTTTCAATCTTTCTTCTCTGTGTTGCTTTGTGAGCACCTTTGAAACGGCCAAAAGTTTATCAGGCGAAATTTCAAAGTACCATTCAAGGTACATGATATATTCACTGCAAACTCTGATACAGTGTACCACTATACTGAAGGAAATACCGCACCTTGAGTCGCCCCTTCAGCCAAAACGTCTTAGAAGCGCTAGCATAACTCTTGATGTAAGGAATATTGCAGCTGTCTTATGCCTAACACGTTGTCACCAAGAACAGAGTAAAATTGATTCAATCAGTTCAACTATGCTTCTGAAGATGAATATTTTGCAGGATAGTGATAAGTGTCTAACCAAATCAGTAGAAGTAAGTCTTTTGTTTTCGTTAATTTTAGCAAGTTCACCAAACATCAATGTCTATTCTGCAACTGATGGACAAAAGGCACAGGGTTTTGTGGAATTGATTTGTGTCATGAGCGACTACCTACCTGAAAACATCGCAGTGAACTGGCAGAAAAACCAACGAGCCGTACATTCTGGCATTACCACCAGGCCTCCTGCTAAAACATCGGATGGAACGTTTACCTCAGCAAGTGTGCTGAAAGTGCCGCTGAATGAATGGGCCAGTGGTTCTGTGTTCTCGTGCCAAGTATACCACTCTGCAACGGGCAGGAACATCCGCAAAGACATACGAACCGAATCAGGTGAGAGGGAGTTCCCGATATACAGGTGAAATATTTCCACTTTCATCCTCAGTTTTACTGTTGTTGGGTTGTGATAATGTATCAACACGGTTTAAAAAGAGTCATGCTAGTAAATATTGAAATGCCTGTCAATATAGAGTTTGGGTAAGGGAAAGACAGGAATGTGATTCTGAACGTTTAGGCAGCAAACATGAAATAACAGAGGTAAGAATTCCAAACAAATCCTGAAACTGTACGCACAACATGTCATGTTGCATCAGTGAATATTGATTTCTGGTCAAATTAATAGAACAAAATGTGTGTATCCGAAAATATTATAAGGAGTCCGGGCCAATTAAAGGAGAAGCACTGGCAAGGGGTCGTGAAAGATCTTCTGTGATCCTTTTTAAATTTCGATGCATATTAAATTTTACTGATATGTTATATCCCTGGCAGGAGTCAGCATGCAATAATGAAAGTGTTGGAAAAATATAAATGAAAGGAAGAAAGTAGTCGAGGCAACCACAGAACGACTCAAACAGTGAAACCTTGTGCTAAACTGTTCTTGCTAAATACACGGAATGATCTTAGACGCTGCATATTTTGGCACTTTTCTCCATCCAATATTCGCTTCCATAATCTAGCTTTCTGTGTTCTGTCCTCTCTCAGTCTGCTTCCCTCGGCTGGCTCCATACCTCTGACTATTCTGCCACAAGCCACTGACTCTTTCCCCTCTCCGGTATGTTATCACTGTCGTCCTTTAAGGGAAAGTCTGAATGCATCCGTCCCATCACCCTTCTTTATTATTAAATTGAATTCAGTGCTAAGTTTCAGGTTCGTCATCAATAAATCATCCTCTCAATTTTGTGCTCTAGGTTTCGCATTGTTTCTCAGAGATCCTACTGTTGAAGAAATATGGATAAACAAAATTGCCACACTGGTGTGTGAAGTGATCGCCACAACTCCAGCTGAGGTTTCCATCTCCTGGACAGTGGGTGGAAAGAAAAGGGCTGATGGTGTTCAAACTGGACAAGCAACAAAGTTCGGAACCCAATACCGGACAGTTAGCCGTTTGACCAGCAGTGTTGCGGAGTGGGACAGCGGGGTTGAATACTCCTGCTTGGTGCAGAACAATCAATTAGCTACGCCATTATCAAAACTGACACGGAACAGAAAAGGTGTGTGCGATAAGGACAATCGAAACACAAAGTAGTGTGGATGCAGAAAGCTGAACAGAAACTGCTGGATGTCAGATAGTATATTGGAGAGGAAAACTGGCATGACTTTGAGCGAGTTGACCTCTGGTAGACCCGTAAGGCAATACGTAATTCAGGGGAAGATGGGCGTTGCGACAATTAGGACACCGATAAAATTCCCCCAATGCATAGTTAACCGAAATGTTGGATACATATTATCCTAGAACATAAGAGCAGCCCCATCCCCCCAGTAAAACCCAGTGAGCATAGGCACTATGGAATTGTACATTTTTAAAATTGTTTTGTTGTTTCAACAACTCCTCACAGAGCCTACCCTCCTCCTCCACATTTGGAATAAGTTATAGTTGTCAACGTAGTCTGTACCTGCATGTATTTCGACATTGGAATTGAAGAAAATAAATTAAACGCGCGCAGTCACTCGACAATCATATAAAGTCCAGCAGAGCACGTCAATACTGAAACCAGGTTTTTAGAGATTTGTGTCAGACATACTAATAGCGGAATCCCTGTGCTACCACACTCAGTCGTCGCAGTCATTATATCACGCAACACACAAATACAGTTGGCCCTCTGAAAACTGTTTAACATCTATCTCAATCCAATGTGCAGTAACAGAAAATAATTCTTTAAACGTCTTTCCTAATTCTGTGAGGTCCAAATACTTTCTCAATATAGTGACCACATCCACGTCCAGCACGATCCAGATATCAACAATTGTCTTTGATATACCTTTCCCTAAAGCTCCTTCTCTTAACTTAAGCATATGCTCTCTTTGGAGTTTATAGTCTAGTAATAAGGAGTGATGTTGTCAATTTAGCTTATCTTTGTCGCTGATAATTGTATCTGCTTTTATCGGGTCACTCCTCAGTTCTCTTCACTCCAGAGAAAACAAGCACATTCTATCTAATTACTCCCCATAAGTAAGGTTCTCCAGCTAGATTACATACAGTTGACCATGATATCCACTCTTACCAGCGCAATGACATTCATTTTATAAAGTGGTGAGCAGAACTGAACTTCGTATTTCAAACGAGCGTTCACGAATATTTGGTAAAATTAAAACGGAACTTCCTAACACTCACATGATAAGTCCCGATCTATTAAGGCAAGAATGTCGTGTTGCTTTGTCAACATTCCACCTAGCGGTGCTGCCACTGTCAGTGTACTATGGACTTGAACTCCAATATCTCTCTGTTCATTAACGTTTCTTAATAATATGTCATTAAAGTTCATCTGCCGCCGCACAAGTAACTTTCTATTTAATCTATGTCGTGTCACAGGTTTAGACACCAAGCCTCACGATTCAGCAAGTTTAGTGTCAGCCATAACCTCAGAAATTATATTTCTTATAAACACATGCAAATCGTTATTTCGATCACAAACAACAAGATCACAGTACTGTGGTACGCCACACGTAGCATAATTCCGAACAGAATGTTATTGTCACCATTACCCTTAGCAGCTCATTAACAAGCAGGCTGCTCACCATGCAGTCTTAACAGATTGTCAAGCGTATTGATAGAAACCCTGTCAAATAGAAAGGGGGGGGCAATGTTTCTTCTCGGCAGATCCTACAAGACTAGCGAAATATTTGCACCGTTTCATTTCAACTACATTTGAGAAAGGCAGTTTTTGGAGGTTAATACTGTTTGACCTTCTTTTGCAGCCAAGCCATTGGAACCAAGCTTACACCTCTTGCCCCCGTCTCCAGAGCAGATTGAAACTGCGGGTTTCGCTGCGCTCACATGCATGATAACGGGATTCTACCCCGATGACATAACCGTTTTGTGGCAGAAGGACGGAGCCGCGTTCCACTCGAACACTACCATCTTCTCCACAGCACTTCAACAGGACATGACCTTCAGCACGAGAAGCCTCCTTTACTTGACTTCAGCCGATTGGAAGAAGGACGCAAGATACTCCTGTGTCGTCACGCACCCACCTTCAAATGCTATTGTGAAAGCAAACATCACGACCCCGAAAGGTAAGTACAGTTTGCCAAAATGCACATATCCTTTTTATGTTCGACATCCCAGACTAGAGATAAAATGTATCAACCGCCTGCAATGAGCAGAGTGGAACGTTCATTGTAATGTACTATAGTAGAAATCAGACCATTCTGATGGTCCGCAATAATAATATTATGAGCGTTAACTAAAATTAATGAGATACAAACGGATCTCTATTGAACCTGCAAAGACAAAGTGCATTATAATATTAATTTGCCTCACCAATAGAAGCTAAATAGGGTAAAGCTGAAGGAATGTGTGCGGACATTAATTGATGAATGACAATATGAATGGAGCCCATTCTTGCCGTTTCTGATTATATTCTAAGAAGATTGTTTAATGGATCACACTTGTAAACAGACATGATTAAGCTCAAGTGGAGTATCATAAATATATACGATTTAATGTACTAATAACTCACAGGTAACCGAGGGATGGTTTAGCGATGAGTCTCCAATGCGTTTGGCGTAAATAATTGTATGGGACGATCCTCTTTAATGATTTTGTACGTCCTTTCTGTGCAATGCGTGGACTTCCTCCAGTTACTCCGATTTCCTTCCACAGTCTAAAGATTTACCGGTTAGTAAGTTAATTGATCGTTGTAAATTGTCCAGTGATTAGGCCAGGGTTATATCGGGAGTTGCTGGCCGCGCTGCCAGAATGGCCGGACGGCCCTATTCTGCCCTATATCTTAGAATAACCAAAGAAATGTAGGTCCAACTAACTGATGTGAGTCATAGAAACGTAGAAAACCTACAGCACAATACAAGCCCTCCGGCCCACAAAGTTGTGCCGAGCATGTCCCTGCCTTAGAAATGACCAGAATTACCTATAGACCTCTATTTTACGAAGCTCCATGTACCTGTCTAAAACCCTCTTAAATGACTTTATGGTATCTGCCTCCACCACAGTTGCTGGCAGCCCATTCCCCGCACTCCACACTCTCTGAGTAAAATACTTTTCCCCTGACATCTGCTCTGTACCAACTCCCCATCACCTTAAACCTGTGCCCTCTTCTGGCAACCAGTTCAGCCCTGGGAAACAGCCTCTGACTATCCACAAGATCAATGCCTCGCATCGTCACCTCTCATTCTGCGTCGCTCCAAGGAGAAAAGGCCAAGTTCACTCAACCTATTCTCATAAGGCATGCTCCCCCAGCCGGGCAACATCCTTGTAAATCTTCAGTGCACCCTTTCTATGGCTTCCACGTCCTTCCAATAGTCAGGCGACCAGAACTGAGCACAGTACTCCAAGTGGGGTTTGACCAAGGTCCTATATAGCTGCAACATTATCTCTGGGCTCCTAAATCCATTTCCACGATTAGTTAAGTAAGTATTGAAATTCTCCATACCATCAGCAGCCATCTGACCGGGACTGGTGAAAGCTCGTCTGAGTGGAAAACTTTCAACCTGACGAGTGTCAGTTTTTGTTTTCTCTCGCATGGTGTTGATGGTCATCGGCAACAAAAGATAATATCATCTACGACTATCTAGGGGCAGATTAGTGATTTCACACGTAGCCGTTTCATGAAGAAACTGAACTGTAATTCACAGGAAGAAGCAAAGTCAACATAATTCTGTCAATTACTTGGTCCATTAGATCCCACTATACAGTGAACATTCATTTAGCGATACAGTGTGCGGTAGTCTATTTCTGTCTTTCGAGCCACGTCACCCCAAAAGCTGCACGTCCCTGATTAACGCTAACCTAATTACGGGTCAATTTTACAGTAAGACTAAAAAAAACATGACATAGGAACAGAAGTAGGCCATGCAGTCCACCGTCCGAACCGCCATTCCATCATGTCTGATCCTGGATCCCACTCAAACCCATAAGCCTGCCTTCTCTCCATATTATTTGATGCCCTTACCGATCAGGAAACGATCAAATTCCGCCTTAACCATATGCACGGGCGGCCAGCACCGCAGTCTTTGGCAGAGCATTCCAAAGATCTACTACTCTCTAGCTGAAATAACTCCTCGTTAACTCTGTTCTGAAGGGTCGCGGGTCAATCTTGAGGCTCTGCTTTCTAGTTCTAGATACCCCCACCATAGAAGAATCATTTCCACATTACCCTATCTCGTCCTTTCAACATTAGGTAGGTTTCAATGAGATCCACACGCATTCTTCTAAATTCCAGTGAGTATGTTTTCCCAATCATTCCTGGAATCATCCTTGTAAACCTCCTCTGGACTCTCTCCAATGACAACAAATCATTTCTGAGATATTGGGCCCAAAACCGTTGACAATACTTTTAAGTGCGGCCTGACTACTGTCTTCTAAAGGTACAGCGCAAACTCCTTGTTGTTATATTCTATTCCCCTTGCAATGAATGCCAAAGTTGCATTGGCCTTCGTAACTACAAACTCAACCTGTAAATTAACCCTCTGGGAGTCTTCCACGAGGTCATCTAAGTCCCTCTGCAACTCCGATATTTGAAACTTCTCCCCATTTAAATAATAGTCCACACTACTGTTCCTCTTACCAAAATGTGTTATCATATATGGCCCACCACTGTGTTCCATCTGCCACTCTTTTGCCAATTCATCCAATTTGTCTAAGCCCTGCTGCAATTGAATTGACTCCTAAGCACTACCCCCCGCTCCAACTATCTTCGTATCATCCACAAATTTTGCCGCGCAGCCGTCAATTCGACTATGTGAACCACTGATCAACAATGTGAAAAAGAGCTGTCCTATTTCTGACCCCTGAGGAACATCACTAGTTAGCAGCAACTAACCAGAAAAAAAGGTTCCTTTTATACCCATTCACTCCTGCCTGTCAGCTATTCATGCCAGCATGAATGAACGAGATAGGGTTTTATCGTGTTGAGCAGCCTCATGTGTGGCACCTTGTTAAACCCCTTCTGAAAATCCAAGTAAATTACATCCACTCCCTCACCTCTATCCACGCTGGTTGTCACTTTCTCGAAGCACTGTAAGAGATTTGTCAGGCAAGATTTCCCTTCACAAAACCCATGTCTTCTTTGACTTATTTTTTATCATCAGTCTCCAAGCACGTCGAAACCTCATCCTTAATAATGGACTCCAAAATTTTCCCAACTTCTTAGATTAGGCTAACTAGCCTATAACATTCCCTTCTTAAAGGGTGCAATGAAATTTGAAATCTTCCAGTCCTCCGAAACATGCCAGAATCAAGTGATTCTTGAAAGATCATGGCCAATGCATCCGTTATCTCTTCAGCAACCTCTCTCAGGAGTCTGGGATGTAGACCATCTGGCCGAGATGACTTACGTACCTTAAGACCTTTAAGTTTGCCTTGCACTTTTTTCCGTTTCAGTAGCAAAGGCACTCATTCCTGCTTTCTGAAGCCCATGGACTTCAGGTACACTGCTTGTACCTGCCACAGTGAAGATAGGATCAAAGTACACATTACGTTCATTTGGCATTTCTTCGGCCCCATTACTACCTTACCAGGATCATTTTCGAATGGTCCAATATTACCTCTCACTTCCCTTTTACACTTTATATAATTGAAAATTAAAACTTCTATTATCCTGCTTTATATTATTCGCTAGTCTGTCCTCACATTTCAAATTTTCCCTTCTTATAGATTTTTTCGTTGTTTTTTGTTTGATTCTAAAAGCTTCCCAATCATCTAAATTCTCAGTCACTTCTGCTACCTTATATGCCCTTTCCTTGGCTTTAACGCAGTCCGTATCTTCCTTTGTCAACCACAGTTGCCTACACCTGCCATTTGGGAAATGCTTCCTCTGTGGCACATATCTGTCCTGCGCCTTGTGAGCTATTCCCAGAAACTTCAGCCATCTTTACTCTGCCGTTATTCCCGCCAGTATCCTCTTCCAATCTACCTGTACAAGTTCCTCTCTCGTGCCTCTGCAATTCCATTTATTCCATTGCGATACACATACATGCGAGTCATGCTTCGCAATGACATCAATTAACCAACCCGGTTTGTACTTCTTTGACTCTGGGAAGAAACTGGAGCAGTTGGGGAAACCCCGAGCATTCCACGGGGAGAACGTATAGGCTTCCTTACAGAACAGCACAGGCATTAATCTCCGAACTCCAGAACGCTGCGAGTGGTAATAGCGTCGCGCTATCGTGCTCCATGTTGCTGGTTGGCAAAGGTCGGAGCCATTAATTGCACCAAAGAAAATGATGTCAATCAATTATACAAGCACAATGACGTCATTGTATTTGATAGTTTGTGCGGTTCAATACAGTTCAGGAGCCTCATGAATGAACTTCTTTCCATGATAAGCACAGAAGGTCGTGAATGTAAGCATATTGGACAAATCTAATCACAACGACTCATCAAATGAAGCAGTCCATGTCTTCTTCCGGGAGGAACGATATCCTGTCCTAAAGTTGGCACCGACTGTGAATTGAGATTTCTGTGACATGTTCCAAACAATAACTATAATAAATTGTAGCAATCTGCTCTGCATATTCAATGGTTCATGCACAAGAACATTCAGACCACTCCGAGCACCAACATTTTCCAGTTTTCGACCATTCATAAAATACACTATTGTCATATTGATTTCTCCTAGGTCGATATCCTCACGTTTTCCATGTTACATTCAGTCTGCTAGGTACTTATAAATCTACTTTTCTTGTCTAAATCCCACCAAATACTCATAGGATATTTCCTGCAGCCTACGATGGCTCATAGCTTGTATATAAACAGGTATATTACAGTATATCCCCCAGTGATATCATTGAATTAGATTGAGCATCCGAGCCCCCAGTATCGATCGTCATGATATCCTGTTCCCCACAGCTTTAAGGGCCTTGAGCCCTTATTCCATTCGCTTCTGGTACATGGTTGCTGTACTGTTTAACGTGCACAAATGGACTTCTTTTGCATCCTTGAATGGGGAAAAGTACTTACTGTTAAAGTCGTGTCAGTGTACTGTTTGCGCTGTGGTATCAATAACTGGGAGAGTCAATGAGCATATCACGCAAGGAAGACACAGGTGTCAGACTGATCAGGCAGGAGTAGCTGAATTAGGGAAGCTGGAAAAAATTCACAAAGAAATGCGTAGTAAGTGGGATTATCAGCTACTGTGACCTGGTTACAGTTGATATAATCCACATCTTGAAAATCACAGAATGAATATAACCATTCCCACTTTTTTGCCAGAAGAATGCCGTGGGGCAGACATTAATGCCATTATTAAAAAGCCTTCTTTTGAAGAGATTTGGATGCTTCGGAGGGCAACAATTGTGTGCGAAGTGGTTTACACTGATTTACAGAATGTCACAGTCTCCTGGCGAGTAAACGGGAGACGAAGAATGAACGGAGTAGTGACTCGCGGTCCAGAGTGGAGGGGAAGTAAATCCGTCATCATCAGCAAGCTGAAGATCAGTGCAGAGGAGTGGAACAGTGGAACTGAATACCTGTGCTTCGTCGAAGACCGTGATATGCCAACACCACTGACAATCGCCACCAAAAAAGACGAGGGTAAGCGCAATTAAGCTCCGTGTTGAGGCCACGTAGTGTATTAAATAAACTGTTGGACCGTGACATTCATGAACCAGTCAATAGAATGGTAAATAAAATCTCCTCTAATCTTGAAGATTACGGAGTAATCTGCAAATCACAGACGAAACTAATCCAGCATATATTTTTCTATTCCAGTTACTGAAGTGCACCGTCCGAAAGTCTACCTCTTGTACCCATCAGCTGAGGAGATTCAAGCCGAGGAAGCAGCTACTTTAATTTGCTTCGCGACCGGTTTTTATCCGGAAGATATATATGTCGGCTGGATGGCTAATGACACCCTTTTGCATTCGGGATTCTCCATCCAGTTTAACAGCGATAAGGAAAACGGCTCTAACTCGGTCACCAGCAAACTGAGGATCAGCGCAGAAGACTGGGAGAAGGGAACCACCTATAGTTGTTTGGTTGGACATCCGTCGCTACCAACAAATTTAGTCAGAAGTATTAATAAATCCCACGGTAAACCAACTTTAGTTAACGTGTCACTTGTACTAACTGACAACTTTAAATCGTGTGTCTAATTTTGCTTGATTCAATGACTAATACTTTGGAAGTATTTCTTGCTTACTGCATAGCTGCTTGAGTTTTCGTTTTGCAGATTCGCAGAAGACCAAGCATAGTATTCACTCTTCAGATTATCCCACGTGAAATATTCCATTAATGTCATCTGTTCGGTAACATTGTGATCAGCTCTGGATAATAGTACAATGGTTTACACTGATTCTGAAAATTTAGTACTTCGGAGATGTTATTAAGTCACGGAATAGATAGCAGATAGCGATTTTTTCCGTATGCCACATTACATTGAAATAAATTCAGAATGAAAATCTCTTACCTTCCAGGTGTGTTCTTTTATGTTTTCACTCGGTTTGACTCGGTTTTACATATTAGCTTCATTAATACATCTGGTATACTTCTATTCTTTCCTTCTCACATATTGCAAGTATGGCAGGGAGACGGGAGAGGCAACGATGTGGGGGAAATTGCTGAGGATATTCAGATACTAGCAGTTCTTGGAGATTAGATTCGAGATCTGGTTTGATAGATGGACTCGTTCGTGCATCTGTACCTCTCATCTGAACTTTGAAAGCAAAAGGTCCATGGTCAACAGCTCAGATTAAGAATGAGGATCAAGTTTATTTTCATGTACATATGCCGTGAATATTGTTGGATCAGCTCAATGCAATACATAAAACGTATTAAAACTACATCAGCAAAGCGATACTTAAGAGACCAAAGCGAGCGAGCTATGTTCATGAGTTCATGGATTCTTTAGAATCTGTTGATGAAGGGAACAAAATCTGTTCCTAAAACCCCTTGTGTGTGCCGTCGTACCCCTGTATCCCTGGTGACAGCAGTGACAGTCCTGGGTGGTGGCAGCCCTTAATGACAGTTGCCAATTTTTTGAGGCATCGACGTTTTGAAGATATTCTCAATGTTGGGTGTCTCGTGCCAATGACGGAGTTGGATGCGACCCTCTGTAGCCTTTACCGATCCTTTGTGGTAGCGCCTATATACCACATGATGATTCCACTAGTTCGACTTCCGCAGAAGTTGTCTTTGGTGATATACCAAATCTTCTCAAACTTCAAATAAAATTTAACACTGGCTGTTTTTTTTTCCTAATTGCATCTATATTTTGGGACCTGTATACTTATTCAGGGAGATTGGCGTCCTGGAGATTAAACTTCAGACCATATCAATTGCTGACCCGTCAATTAGGCTGACGTGTGTTCTTTCGCCTCCCCTTTCTGAAGTCGACAATAAATTATTTTCCCTTAATGACGCTGAGAGCAAGGTTGCTGTTGCGGCACCACTCAACCAGCTGATTAACCTCAGTCTTGTGCGTCTTTTCGTCACACACTGAGATCTGCCGACAGCACTTTCATCGACAAATTTATAGATCATGGTTATGCCAAAATCGTATTCGAGAGATCAGCTGAGCTGCTGGTTTTCAGATTTCACGTAAGTCTACCCATAATTCGCCAGAAATTTCCCTTCCGTAATAACTCTTCTTAATTCCGGATTATGACTGTGTCGTTTCTATGGCGAATATTTGTGCGTACAGTACATGATGTTTGGTTGCTGATTTCAAGCAAAAACATACCTGATGCTAAGTAAATAGCGTTCTCGTCCAAGCTCGATTTGACCTTTGAAGCTGAGTATACTTCATCCAGTGCACATTTGAATGAAGCATACCGAAGCATTCGACATCAGCGAATACAAAAGTCATTCGACTGCCACCATTCCTATTCCTTGTAATTAATTGAAACGGAAATAGATATCCATGCTGGCTATAACCTGCACTTATTTAACACCTGCTTCTACGTCTGTCACAACTGAACTGCCACTACAAGCTTATCCTTGCATTAGTTCTGAGCACCCACAACTGTGGCAATTCCCTCCCGAGAGCCCTTTATATATCAGAAAGTGTGTCATCGTGTTCCAGCAGACAGGGCATTTGGCTTACCTTCCCTATGCATATTGACATTCACTAGTTAAAGATCTGCCAAAGTCTCTGTGTGAACATATTTGTCTTGAAATTCGGAGCTCCACAGCCTCGTCCTTGTCCTCTCAGTCTATTTGTGCCCAACCAGATATCTCAAGCTGAACCCAGTTTTGGGCAGTCGTGTGAAAGTCCCAAACATTGCAAATAGTTCAAGAACTGTCTGCACCTTTTCCCCTCTATTTCTATTAATATGTTATTTAAATCTGGATATTTAAGCGATATCCAATTGATAGTGGATAAGATTTTTCCTTTGAGTGTAGGGGAGATTCGAACAAGAGGGCATGAGTTGAGAGTTAGGGGGCAAAATTTTAAGGGTAACAAGAGGGGGGATTTCTTTGCTCAGAGAGGAGTAGCTGTGTGGAATGATCTTCCCGTAGAAGTGGTAGAGACAGGTTCGGTATTGTCATTTAAAGTAAAATTGGTTAGGTATATGGACAGGAAAGGAATGGAGGGTTATGGGCTGAGTGCGGGTCAGTGGGACTAGGTGAGAGTAAACGTTCGGCACGGACTAGAAGGGCCGAGATGGGCTGTTCCCGTGCTGTAATTGTTATATGGTTATATTTAGATCGTGCGTTTGAAAACACCAAGGAGTTTGCTGTTAAATATTCCCCGTGATTTCTTTTTCGGTGAATGGTACTGTGATATACTAACTAACTACAAATCAGTGAGTACTATCATCCATCCAACTGCTCCACTCGACCCTGCGCTGTCCTTTGCCGCGCGAGACAAATTGAACATCAACAGGCAATTGTATCTCTGGCGACCTATCCTGATAGTCCTACTTCTACGCTGTGCTGGGGTCCTTTAACTCCTTGCAAATAATCTTCAAATCCTTGCAATAATTCTGAAACATACTGGTTAATACGTTAAAACTGATGTGCAACAAATGTATTTTGAAAGCGCTGACAGTGTTAAAAATAAAGAAAGCACATACTGAGGCTGCAATGGACAATCGCATGTCCATAGTTAATAGATTTTCAAGGAGATGTAACTTGTTGATATTTAAGTATCAGTTCGACATCTGCAGTCGAAATCGATACATTGTTACTGTATCAGTCCTTATGATTTCAGATGAACCCTAATATGCTTCTGAAGAGGTGATACCTCTTATCTCACATCTAGAGCGGTGACATAAATCAGTATCTTATTATGTTGGCTCGGCTGCATGTAACTGAGTTTTGAGGATTATATGGTCTTGCTTGGTGGGGCCCATTGCATTTCATTTAGCACTCCTTTCCTCAATTATTAACCGATCAGCAGACCGTACAGAGAAGTGTAAGTGACTGGTGGTTATAATGTTGCCAGCATTGTTAACAATGTGATCTTATGAAGGAAAATTAATGACTCAAATAATAGGCTATGTTCCGGCAAATATTGTGAAGTGTCAGGTGCTCAGTTTAGAGGATAAGTGAAAAATATATTTAAAACATCGGCGTATTAGAAGCCTAAGATATTCGAACGAGAAGAAGGAAATTCATGCATGCAGATTACTGAAATGTTACAAACTAAAGCAGTCGCCATTAGCGAAGTTTCATTTTGCATTTAGAAAAATAAAACGCTCGTGGAAGGCAAACTGCAACTACATAAAGCAAAGCTCGCCAGAAGTAAGCAATATGACAGTATTTATTGAATTATTTCTTTACTCTAAAGGGATTGGATAGGGAGGCAACTGCTTGGAATATGTTAGGGATGAGGGGGTCAATATTGTCAAACGCCTGTTAGAACAGTGCACTTCCTCATTTGATGTCACTTTCATGTACTTAACTACAATTATGATAAATAGAACTCTACATCTTCAAATGAATATAATCGAATTCCTATATGTGGGAGATAAATTTCACTCCCTCAACACTTTGATTGGGACTTCCATACTATTAAGGGTCTAGATGGATTAGCGTTTGTGAAATGTGCTCAGGAAAGTTTTCTAAATAAATATATTGATGTACTAACTAGGGTGGATGAAATATTGGATCTCCTATTAGGAAATGAGAGAGGGCAGGTGACGGAAGTATGTGTAGGGGAGCACTATGGTGCCAGCGATCATAACGTCACAACTTGAACATGGATAAATATAGATGTTGTCCTCTGGTTGAAGTTCTAAACTGGAAAAAAGGCCAAATTTGAAGAAATGAGAAAGGATCTAAAAAGCGTAGATTGGGACAGTTTGTTCTCTGGCAAAGATGTGATTGGTAAGTGAGAGGCCTTCAAAAGGAGAAATTTTGAGAGTGCGGTGTTTGTATGGTCCTGTCAGGGTAAAAGGCAAAACGAATAAGAAGAAGGAACCTTGGTTCTCGAGGGATATTGAAACTCTGATGGAGAAGAAGAAGAGAGATGTATAACATGTATAGGCAACATGGAGGAAATAAGATGCTTGCGGAGTATAAAAAGAGTAAGAAAATACTTAAGAAATAAATCAGGAGGGCTAAAAGAAAACATGAGGTTGCTTTGGCAGTTTGGGTGCAGGATAACCCTAAGAGCTTCTAAGGTTCGTTAAGAGCAAAAGGATAGTAAGGGACAAAATCGGTCCTCTTGAAGATCAGAGTGTTCGGCTATGTATGGAACCAAAAGAAATGGGAGAGATATTAAATGGCTTTTTGCCTCTGTATTTACTGAGGAAACTGGAATGGAGCTTATGGAAACAAGGCAAACAGGGAGGGAGGTCGTGAAACTTATACAGATTAAAGAGGAGGAGGTGCTTGCTGTCTTGAGGCATTTCAGGGTAGATAAATCCCCAGAACCTGACAGGGTATTCCCTCGGACCTTGAAGGAGACTTCGGTTGAAATTCCAGAGGCCCTGGCAGAAATATTTAAAATGTCGATAACCACGGATCATCTGCTAGAGGATTAGAGGATAGCTCATGTAGTTACATTGTTTAAAAAAGGCTCAAAAAGTAGACTGGGAAATTATAGGCCGGTAAGTTTGACTTCGGTAGTAGGTAAATTATTGGAAGGAATACCAGGAAAGTGGATGAAGGGAAAGCAGTGGATGTTGTATACATGGACTTCAGTAAGGCCTTTGACAAGGTCCCGCATGGGAGGTTAGTTATGAAGATTCAATCGCTAGGTATTCATGGAGAGGTAGTAAATTGGATTAGACATTGGCTTAATGGAAGAAGCTAGAGAGTGGTAGTAGAGGATTGCTACTCTAAGTGGAGGCCTGTGGCTAAAGGTGTGCCACACGGATCAGTGCTGGGTTCATTGTTATTTGTCATCTATATCAATGATCTGCATGATAATGTGGCAAATTGGGTCAGCAAATTTGCTGATGATACAAAGATTGGAGGTGTAGTGAACAGTGAGGATGGTACCACAGCTTGCAGAGGGATTTGGACCAGTTGGAGGAATGGACTGAGAAATGGCAGATGGAATTTAATGCGGACAAGTGTGAGGTATTGCATTTCGAAAAGATCAAACCAAGATAGAGCATAGAAGGTAAGTGGTAGGACACTGAGGAGTGCAATAGAACAGAGGAATCTGGGAGTACAGATACATAATTCCCTAAAAATGGCGTCACAAGTTGATAGGGTTGTAAAGAGAGCTTTTTGTACATTGGACTTTATAGATCAAAGTATTGAGTATAAGAGTTGGAATGTAATGGTGAGGTTGTATAAGACATTGGGGAGACCGAATTTGGAGTATTGTGTGCAGTTTTGGTCACCTAATTACAGGAAGGATATTAGTAAGGTTGAAGGAGTGTAGAGAAGGTTTACAAGGATGTTGCCGGGACTTGAGAAACTGAGTTACAGAGAACGGTTGAATACGTTATGACTTTATTCCCTGGAGCGTAGAAGAATGAGGGATGATTTTATGGAGGTGTATAAAATTATGATGGGTAAAGATAGAGTGAATGCAGGCAGGTTTTGTCCACTGAGGCCAAGGGAGAAATAAAAACAGAGGCCATGGGTTGTGAAGAGGGAAAAGTTTAAAGGGAACATCATGGGCGGGGGGGGAGGCTTCTTCACGCAAAGAGTGTTAGGAGTGTGTAATGAGCTGCCAGATGAATTGGTGAATACGGGCTCACTTTTGACATTTAAGAAAAACTTGGACAGGTATATGGATGAGAGGGGTTTGGAGGGATCTGGCCCCAGCTACAGGTCAGTGGGACTCGGCAGAAAAATGGTTCGGCACAGCCAAGAAGGGCCAAAAGGCCTGTTTCTGTGCCGTAATGTTTCATGGTTCTATGGCTGTAACAACTAATTAATTCCAACTCTAATTCGCACTGGGCATTCACGTACCAGAAGTTAAACTAGAGAAAGCGATCTCACCGTCTACGATTGTTATCCGAAATCTGGATCGAGTGGATACCTGATCAGTAATATTAAAAATCACATCAAGTAAAATTGAGCTGGACTGTATAGAACAATTTCCTTGAGTTCTTACCAATCTAGCCAATTGAACCATGCGCACAGCGAATTAAGTTTGGAATCCAGTACCTGTTAAGCACAATTGAACGAATGTTCAATTGAAACCTGAAGTTCAGAACAGTCTGAAAAACAAGTGCTCAAGGGAAGTGGGTCATCAGTGCACTTTGCTTTCCTTAAGATGACATATATTTCGATTTCAGAAATCTGTCAAATTCTGGAAGACCTGGATGGCTATTCAGACCGTGAAGAAGTATTCGGAAACGTAGATGAAGATGGTTGTCCTTCAACGCTTCCCGCCTTTGTGATGCTTTTTATGATGAGTATGATATACAGCGCATTTACAACGGCTATAAAGGTAATAACGTCTTTCAATGGTCCAGTAGCCGAAGAAAACTTATTGCAATATTTGACGTATATATCACTTTTTATCGTGGTGCAAGTTGTGAATTAATTATTCTAGCATAGGTAATTCAGCTTTTCTCCAATGTATGTTTGTGTTTCGGTGGAGTTTCCCTAGTGTCTACATTCCATACTTAATAATGCGAATGAATGTGATGTAAGGTAAGTAAAATACCATGCACGAAGATTATAACTCTAAAGGAAGGAATTACTGACAATGTCCGCGGGATTTGCAAGGCGAATGCAATAAACGAGAGGAAAGAAGCTGAGAGAACGATATGTTTTAATTCATTATTTGAATGCGTATAGATTAGATTCTTTGACTCACTCGTAAGTGTGCGTGTGTGTGAGAGAGAGAGAGAGAGCGAGAGAGAGAGGGAGCGAGAGAGAGATAGATAGAGAGAGAGAGAGAGAGAGAGAGAGAGGGAGCGAGAGAGAGATAGAGAGAGAGAGAGAGAGAGAGAGAGAGAGAGAGAGAGAGAGAGAGAGAGGGAGAGAGAGAGAGAGAGAGAGATAGAGAGAGAGAGAGAGAGAGAGAGAGAGAGAGAGAGAGAGAGAGAGAGAGAGAGAAAGGCACGGAGAGAACTAAGAACTGGGACGGTGATGAGAACTGATCAATAAAAGAATTATTTATGGTTAAATTTCTTCGTGGTGAAGAACGGAGGAGCAATGGATAAGGAAGAGGTGGTGCACTTCCCAGTTAGGAAGCTGATGGAAAAAGAAAGTCATTTTCCTGGAAATGTTATCGGCGTGTCCAAATCCTGGAAGAGAAAATGTAATGATAATATTGAATGGTGGGACGACTAAGTATTTATCAAATAACGTTGAATATGCTAATCAACATAGGTGACGTTGACAGGATTGACAACTGAATAACGAATGGAACGTGGTAATCAAATTTTATGATGAAATCTCTATAGAATTCTGTTCACCTTCAGATCAAAGCACTCCAGTGTGTGGAGGAAACTGCGCAGCAGACTATCGGCACCCAATTGACCACCATTGGCAACATCTACCATAGACGCTGCCTGGGGAGGGTGAAAAGCATTGTCGAGGATGTATCTCACCCTAAACATGGAAGGTTTTCTCTCCTCCCATCGGGTAGACTCTATAGGAGCGCCCGTTCCCACACCAGCAGGTACAGGAAGAGCAACTTCCCTGAGGCTGTGACGCTGCTGAACCTCACATCACAGCGCTAAGCAGTATTGCACCCATATTGTACTGTCTCAGTACTTTCGTATTTGTCTGCTGTAGCACTTACTTTTTATTCACAGTTATTTTGCAAATAACACTATTCTTTGTATTTCTGTTCAGATGCTAACTGCATTTCTGTTAGCTTTGTATCTGTGCACGGAACAATGACAATAAAGTTGAATCTAATCTAATAACAGCTGCTCCACAAACAAAGAACAGAGCGATCGTAAAATTGAATGTAAGGATGCTGTAGAGAAACAGAGCACAAGTGATTTATTTCTCTCGTTTATTCATACACCTTTAAATAATTCTTGATTCGGATGTATAAGCAACCTATGTAGCTTACACGACTAAAACAAATTAAGCAATTACCTTTAAATCATTCATCCGCAGCAGTAATAGCTTCCCGGGCGAAAGTATTCCAGGCGAACCTCAGTGCCAGTGGCTAAGGAATATTTTAAGTTTATTCTTATCTTATTGCAGTATCTTCATCTGGAGGAAATTTGTGGCATTTTATTAATCTTCAATACTGCGAAGAATTAAAACAGAAAACTTTGAAACGCTGTAAATACTCAGCAGGTTAGGCTGTATCTGTGACAAACGAAATGCGGTGATCAATTGACGTAGAAACCCCTTCTTCAGAACTCGAGAGGAGATGAAGAAACTTGGAAAGCACAGCGAATAATTAGAGTTCTTGTTACAATAAACCCAGGATGACCAAAATAAGTTATGACCAAGGCTGTCTGATCTAAGACTGAATAAGGACCATACGAGAATTAGAACGCAACGAAAGGTACACAGACATAGGAATGGACCACAAAAAACTGCAGATGCGGGGACTGTATCGAACAAACCACTGGAGGAATTCTCTGGGCCTTGCAAGATTGTGAGGGGAATGTTTCGGATATCGAGGCAGTACCTCAGAACTGAGTGTGGAGGAGAAAAGCAGCCTATGTGGAGAAGAGAGAGGGAAGTTGACCCAAAACGCTGGAGGTGAAAATCTTACCAAGCCGGGGTGATGAACGTGGACTGTTGCAGATAAATGTGGGAAAGAGAGAGAAGGTGTTGCATTCTGATTGGTGGAGGCAAACAAAGGCAAAGCAACGAATCATACAGATGTAGTCAGACCGGAAGGATTAGATGAATATGGAGACAAAGGATGGAGGGTAACAAGTGGGGATAGAAGGGCCATACTTGCTGGAATCTGACAACTAAGGGATACGATTAAGGGGAAAATTAATGTAAGAGCTCTGAAGTTCTGAGCAGGTTTACCATCACAGCATGATGTTCTGGGTGTGTCCTCTGCTCAAAGCGAAGTAAGGAGAGAGAGTGGAAAGCTGGGGCAATACTACAAACCAAGTACTGACTTAGACAAAAAATCGTTACGTAAATTTTTAAAAAATCATTATTCTGGGTACCATAAAGCATGAGTTTTACGTCCGTGTTGGGCAATCTATTACAGCTAATTCTCAGAGACAGCGTTTACGAGCATTTGGCGAAGCCAAATCTGATGAGGTGTTATGATTGTTCCTTTGTGAAGTTGAGGTAATGCGTCACGAGAATGATTAACTTTTTAGAGAAAGTGAAAACAAGAAGCAATAAATATTGAGCAGTGGATGCTGTAAATATACATTTTAGTAAGGCATTTGTCACGGTTACCCAGAATAGGTTAATTTGGAAAGTCAGGGGACAGGCGATCTTGGGACATTTGCTGAATGAACCGTAATTAGCTCTCCCACAGAAACAGAACTGTGCTAGTAAGTGGAGGATATTTCGACTTGAAGACTGTATGTAGTGAATTCCTGTGTGCAAGGAACTGTTATGACATCCAGGTAGTTTGGAATTGTTACAGATGACTTATATGAAGAAGCAGGAAGGTTCTTTAGTCAGCTGGCAGATGACATGATGATTGGCGTTGTTATAGATACTGCAGGTGGTCGTGGTCGTCGTAAGTTACAATTGGATATTAATCGGATTCAGGGCTGGGCTTAGAAGTGACAGATGGAATTTAATACAGAAAACTGTAAAGACTTTCACCTTAGAATTTCAAGAAAATGGGGTTAATGGTGGGATTCTTAGTAGCATGGAGGAGCAGAGGGGAGTTGGTGTCCACGTCCTTGTTCCTGCATAACTCTATAAGTTGGGTAAAAAAGTGTATGCTGTGTTGGCCTTTATTAGTCGAAGGATTGAGCTCAAGCAGCGCGAGGTAATCTTGCAGCTCCATAAAGTTCTGGTTTACCCGATTGTGTTTTGTTCATTTTCTGATCACCTCGCTATAGTAAGGAAGAGGTTGCTTTAGATTGTCCATAGAAATTTACCAGGATTTCGGCGAGATTAGGAACCATCTCGTCGGACGAAAGGCCCAGCGTGCTGGGTCATTTTTTTTTCATTGGAAAGGGGGATTAATGGTGTTTTAATAGAACTATCACACACAAAATGATAGAAGAACATGTCAGGCAGCATCTATGCAAAGTAATAAAGAATCGATATTTCGGGCCGATACCCTTCATCAGTATTGTAAAGTGGTAAGATCCCAGAATAAGATTAGCGGAGGAGAAGATTTACAAGCTAGAAGGTGACTGCTGAACTTAGGTTATGAGGAAGGTAGGCAGCTAGAGGAAGGAGTATGATGTGAGAATCAGGGAAGTAATAGGCGGAAAGGGAAAAGGACTGAAGAGAAAAGGAATTGGATTGGAGCGGAGAGTGGGCTATTTGAAAAAGTCAGGAAGACGAAGTCGGAAAATACTAGGTTAGAGAAATGCATGCGTATGTTGCCAATTTGAAGGCTACCCGCTGAAATATGAGGTGTTTCTCCTCCAGACTGAGAGTGGCGTCATCTTGACGGTAAGAGAGGCCATGAACTAACGTCGGAATGGGAATATGGATCAGAAGTAAAATGGTTGGTCACCATTTTCTGGTTGTGTTTTTGTGGATAGAGGGTAGGTGCTCGTCAAAGTGATCCTCCAATTTACGTTGTAAAGGCGGCTGCAGCGGGAACACGGGATACAATAGATGACTCCAACAGTCTGTCAGGTGAACTTGTGCCTCATCTAGTGGACTGTTTAGGGCCCTGAATGGTCGTGTGGAGGAAAGTTTCGGGCCGAGACCCTTCAGCAATCTGGTGAAAAGAGAAGACGAGTAGATTTAAAAGGTGAGGGAGGGCAGAGAGAAGCACAAGTTGATGGGTGAATCCGAGAGGGAGGCATATGAAGTGGCAGAATGAAGACCAGTGGGGAGTGACGAATGGTCAAAGGAATCACAGACATCTTTATAGTGTGTATAAAAGTGCCACTTTCCTTCCCCATTCGCCATCCCATTTTCCCTCAGTCAAGGTATCTCCTTGGCTGCCCTTGGCCTACTTCTGATGCCCCTCTCACAGCTTCTTTCTTCCATGGACTTCTGCCCTCTCCTATTAGACTCCCCACGTCTCCAGCTCTGTATCTTTTTCTACAATGAACTTCCCAGCTCTTTATCTTATCACTCCCTCCCAGTTACACTTGTCACCCTGTGCTTCTCCCTCTCCTCCCCCACCTTTTAAATCTACTCTTCATCTCTTTTCTCCAGACCTGGTGAAGGGTCTCGGCCCGAAACGACGACTGTCTTTTTCACCCCCCATAGATGCTGCCTGGTCTGTTGTGTTGCTTTGATTTCCATGAGCTGCGGATTCTCTCTTGTTTTTAAGTGGAGAATGTCAGATCTAGGTTTCTTAGCAAGAGAGTGGTCAGTCTGCGCAACACGTTGCCATTGTGTGGTGGTAGATGCAAGTAAATTCAGGATATTTAAGAGACTTTAAGATAGACGGATGTCAGAAAAGTGCAGCGCTATGCCGGAGGCTAACGGATATTGATTTTAGAGTAGGTTTAAAAGTCGATAGAGCGATGTGAGCCAAACGACCTGCATTGTGCAATACTTTTCTATGCTCTGTTCTCTATATTCAGAAGAAGGGTGGCGAGCCTATATTCAAGGTACAGACACATTTTAATCCGTTCAGTATATTGCTCCTAGTCATCTCTGTAGGAGCAAAGTTATGCGTAGGTTACTGGGGCTTTGTCTGACATTGCAGTATTGACCCCAGGATAAGCATTGCTCTTTGCGTCTGAAGTTCTTTGAAAGGAGAGGAGACTATCAATACCATCACGTTGTAATCTAGCTTGCAGCCTGATCACGGCTGTCACTTAGCAAAAATGATGTTCTTGATCCACTTTGGGAAATTCGGACACAATGCCGAGCTCTTTGAACGGACGTTTCCAATATACTCATTTACCTGGCGGCTGAAACTATCCTCACGTTGAACAACAAAACCTTCAACATCTCTTAGTTTATCCTCATGGAAAGTACTATCATGAGAGCTCAGATGAAACCGAGGTACTTTAGGAGCGTCCTTTCGAGGAACGGATCGCCACCTCCATCCACAGGCTTTCCTTTACTACGACCTACATTATTTTGCATCATTTTGCTCTCGGCTGCACATGGACTCACTATGACCTTTCCCTTTGGTTTCTGAATCACTTCGTTTCTACTTCAGGAGATAAGTAAACCTGATGCTTAGCTTCAGTTTTACAATCGGCCTGACAATGAATCATGCCTCACTATTTCTGTTGACTCCAAAAACATTCTAGATCAATGCATATATTTCCTTTGCATCAAATCCTTTGTGCCTCCATACACAATTGCTTCCCCAAAACCAATATGACATTTCCTCATGCCACTGCAGAACGTAAGTCCTTTCATTCCTTTATCAAGGGACACAAACAATTCAGATATAGCAGAGGTTCAGTCTAATGCACACTTCTAATCTAGTGTAATATATTTGTCGTTTATGATGTGGCCTCCTCCAAAATGAAGCCACCACTTGAATGTAAATGATCATTTTGCAGAATATCTGCGTTTCATCCTCATCAGTGATGTGGGACGTCCATTTACCTCTCTATTTAATGCTACATCCAGGTCTCACTCTTGGAATGTGCTTGCATAGACCTCAGTAATACCTTCGATAACGATCTCCAAAGCAAACTGGAAAACTAAAACTATCATTGGCTGGGAGATAGGAAGCAGAACGTAATAACTTTCTGATTGGAAATCTCTGGAGTGGTGCATCACAATGGTCACCTCTGGAACCACTGCTTAATGTAATATTTATTAATTACGAATTTGAGGTAAAACATCTTATTAGTAAGTTTTCCAAAAATGCTTATCAACGGATACAGTAGGATATCAGTAGGAGAGCTGACGAGAACGTTGGCAAGAAGCAAGTTAGGCCTGTGGCAGATGAGGGGATGTACTTTGGAAAATGAAGTACGCTAGGATTAGAGCATATGCGGGACAGGATAGGGCCCGACGAAATTTTCATGAGCAGAGACACATTGGTGTATATGTCACAGCCCCTTCTGGAAATCGCCCATCTGGCTATCTTCTTCAGAGATCGGGCCTCAATCACCTCGTTCAGTTCCCAATCATTCCCAGGTTCCACTAACTACAAACACCTGCTTTCCATCAGTAAATTCAGTATAACAATCCTGTGACCACATCAAGGAACCGCCAGTTCGTTGGTCGACTCGTGTACGAGTAACCTCGTTCCATGGTTCTTAGGGCTATCAGTTCTAGTCTAGCATCGTTCCTGAATTCTCTACTAAAACTCAAGACTCCTGGTAAAGACTCCTATGGCAACAATCCGCGCTCGTTACGACCGTAATGCCTCATTACTCTTCCTCCGCACCCGTGTTCAGCAATTGGATCCGTTCCACCGCCACGTCATTGTAACAGAACGAACTGACCACGATGAACCCAGCAGACACGGATCCCGTACAACAGGCCCTGGCCAGCCATGGCCTCCTATTGGGTGCCCACGACCAACTACTTCGAGAGATCACGGAAAACCTTCACACACTAGCCACGAATGTGCAGAAGGTCAGTGAACAAGTGGACCGGGTCTCCGCTTCATTTCCTCATTCCCCTCCAAGAACCCCTGCTACCCAAACCGTATCGCGCGGAATGGCTTCGCCCCTGGAATCAGCTACACCATCTCCTCGAGAGCCGTATGTATCCGAGGCTGAACCCTATGCCGGTGACCCAGATAGGTTCCGGGCCTTCCTGTTACAATGCTGCATAGTCTTTGGGCTGCAGCCACGTACCTACACTTCCGATAAATGTAAGATTGGATATATCATGGGGATGCCTTGGCCTGGGCAATTGCGATATGTGATAACCGACCAGAGGTTTGTTCCTCCTGCTCCTCCTTTGTTGCTGAAATGAGGAAAGTCTTTGAACAATCCATTCACGATAAGGACCCCGCGAAACGGTTGCTTACTCTTCGACAGGCTTCGCGAAATGTGGCCAGGTATTCGACTGAGTTCCGGACCATAGCCGCAGACTCCGGGTGGAATAACGAGGCATTATGGCGGTGTTTCGACAGGGCCTCTCGGACAAGATAAAGGATGAGTAGGCCGTTTGGGGTGACACGGACTGTCTGGACTCTCTGAACTCAATAGCCATTCGATTAGATGATCGACTTCAGAAGTGTCAGATAGAGAGACAGTCGCCCTGCTCCCGGGGGAAGCACACAGTCCACCTTACCAGTCTCAGACAGCCCACCTTCCCCAGCCGTTCCCAGTGTGGCTCCTGCTACGAACGTCCCCACCCCACTGGTAGAGGAACCGATGCAGCTGGGACGGAACCGTCTCTCCCCGGCCGAACGAATTCGGAGATGGAGAGCTGGGGATTGCTACTATTGTGGCCAGCCAGGACATTTCTGGGATACTTGCCCTCGGCGGCCAAAAGGGTGCGCTCATCAGTGAGAAACGGAGCTCTGGTGAGTCGAATGATACACCCGTCAACGCCCCAGACTCGGATGCATGTCCCGGCAACCGTGAATTGCCAACAACAGTCCCTGTGCCTTTCCGCTTTAGTGGATTTCGGTTCTGAGGGCAATCTGCTTGATGAGGAGATAGCCACCCAGGACGGAATACCGCAAAGCGACTAACCAACCCCCTGGACACCCGGGCCCTGGATGGAAAACTGCTAGCTCGGGTGACACATCCTTTCCGGCAACTATCGGGGGGAGATCCGATTCGGTCTCATTCATTCAACTCAAGCCCCGGTAGTTCTAGGGTACCCATGGCTGACCCAATACAATTCCCATATCGACTGGTCTACCGAGAGGATAGCCGAATGGAGCCAGTCTTGCCATGCCAACTGTCTGCGGTGGGCCCCGTCTGCCAGAGAAACTACCACAACCCCGCCTGTTTTGAAACCCCTTGACTTGTCTCGCGTCTCCACGGAGTACCATGACTTGGAACAGGTGCTCAGTTACAACAGGCCCTTACCCTGCCTCCGCATCGTCCATATGATTGTGCCATCGACCTTCTCCCGGGGTCCCGCTACCCACCAGTCGCCTTTTTTAAGCTATCCCGACCGGAGATAGAAGTCATGTAGAAATACCTTAGCGAGTCCCTCGCGGCGGGCATTATCAGGCCTTCATCCTCCCCGGTAGGCAAAAGTTTCTTTTTTTGTAGAAAAGAAGGACGGGACGCTTCGCCCTTGCATCGACTACCGAGGCCTAAATAATATAACAAGTAGCCTCTGCCCTTCATTAGTTCGACATTTGAAACACTGCATGGAGCCACCATCTCCTCAAAGTTGGACCATCGCAACGCCTACCATTTAGTCAGGATGAGGGAGGGGGACGCATGGGAGACGGCCTTCAATACACCTTTGGGCCGCTTTAAATATTCCGTCATGCCGTTTGGCCTCACCAATGCTCCCGCCATTTTCCAAACCCTGATCAATGACGTACTGAGGGAATTTATCAATCGGTTCGTATTTGTTCACCTTGACGATATCCTCATATTTTACAGTAGCCCCCAAGAACACATATAGCATGTTCGTCAAGTCATCCAGAGGCTGTGGGAAAACGAGTTACTTGCAAAGGTGGAAAAATGGGAGTTCCACGTCCCTTCGGTAAGCTTCCCAGGCTATATCATTGAAAGCGGGCAGAGAAAAGCAGACCTCGAGAAGATCCGGGCAGTGGAGAAATGGCCGAGACCCACGACACGCCAACAACTTCAACGATTCCTGGGGTTTGTAAACCTCTACCGCAAATTCATCAGCCGGCTTACCTCGCCTACCACACCGTTTTGTTGGGACTCCATAACGGACTCAGCATTCACCGACCTGAAGTGGTGTTTCACCACCCCTCCCATCCTGGTCTATCCGGACCCATCCCGTCAATTCATCATTGAGGTGGACGCCTCTGACTCCGGGGTAGGAGCGGTCCTCTCCGAACGGGCACGTTCGGTCGAAAAGCTTCACCCCTGCGCCTTCTACTCTCGCCAACTCTCCCCTGCCGAACGGAACTGCGACGGCGGGAATCGGGAACAGCTGGTGGTCAAACTAGCACTGGAAGAATGGAGGTACTGGTTGAAGGGGGCAGAACACCCGTTTGTGGTGTGGACTGATCATAAGAACCTGGAGTATATTCAGACCGCCACAACGGCTGAACTCTCGCCAGGCCCGTTGGCCATTGTTTTTTTGGGCGGTTCAAGTTCACCTTAACGTACCGTCCAGTATCCAAGAACGGGAAGCCGGACGCGCTATCCCGCCAGCATGACTCCAAGGATGACACCTTCCGTCCCGAGACTATCCTCCCACCATCCTGCGTGGTGGCCACCCTCACTTGGGAGATCAAGGCTAAAGTAAAGGAAGCCCAGCGGGATAACCCCGACCCTGGCAATGGACCAGGCGATCACCTGTACGTGCCCGTCCCCGTCAGGTCTCAGGTTCTCCAATGGGGTCACAGATCCCGGTTCACGGGCCACCCCGGGAGTGATCGGACCCTGGCTTTCCCGAGGAAGCACTTTTGGTGGCCGTCCATGGAGGGGGACACCCGTTCTTATGTCTCGGCTTGTTCCATCTGTGCCCGGGGAAAGGCTCTCATCGACCACCTGGGGGTCTTCTTCGTCCTCTACCTGTCCCTGGTGGTCCCTGGTCACACATCGCCCTAGACTTCGTCACCGGTCTACCCCCTTCCCGCTGAAACACCACTGTCCTCTCCGTGGTAGACCGATTTACAAAGGCGGTGCACTTTGTGGCCCTCCCTACCTTTCTCTTAAGAAACCGCAGATCTTCTCCTCTCCCACGTCTTCCTCCTCCACGGAATCCCCGCGGACATCGTCTCAGATCGAGGTTCCCAGTTCATCCCGCAGGTATGGAAGGGCTTCTGTCAAGCCTTAGGTGCATTCTTCAGCCTGTCATCCGGCTTCCACCCCCAGACGGACGGGCAAGACGGAACTGGTCAACCAAGACCTGGAGGCGACGCTACGTTGTGTAACGGCAAACAACCCGTCCACCTGGTGCGACCACCTCCCGTGGGTTGAGTACGCCCACAGCTCTCTGGTGAGCTCTGCTATTGGGAAGTCTGCGTTCGAGTGCTACCTTAGGTACCAACCCCCGCTGTTCCCACCGCAAGAAGAGGAAATTGCGGTACCGTCGGTTCGGAACCATATTGATCGGTGCATTAAGACTTGGGAGGAAACACACACGGCCCTACTCAAATCAACAGATCGAATTAAGAAGACAGCCGACCAACACAGGATTCCGGCACCGGAGTATCAATCTGGGCAGATGGCGTGGCTTTCCTGCAGGGACATCCCGCTCAAAAACAAACCTAGGGAACTCGCCCCTCGCTTCCTGGGACTATTGAAGGTTGAAAGGGTGATCAATCCCACAACGGTCCGCCTAAAGCTACCAAGGTCCATGCGCATCCACCAAACTTTTCATGTGTTTCAGTTAAAGCCAGTCTCCGTCAGCCCCTTTTGTCTCCAGGCTGAGACTCCCCACCTGCCCGTATAATTGACGACCATCCGTTATACACCGTCCGCAGACTACTGGATATGCGCCGTAGGGACAAGGGTCTCCAATACCGGGTAGGCTGGGAAGGGTATGGTCCAGAAGAGCGTTCCTACGTACCCTACTCCTTCATCCTAGACCCTTGCCTCATCCAGAATGTTCATCAGGACCATCCAGACAGGCCTGGAGGATCGCCGGGATGCTGCCGTTGAGGGAGGGGCAGGGTCACGGTCCCTTCTGTCAATCGCCCATCTGGCTATTTTCCTCAGGAATCGGGCCCCAATCACATCGTTTTGTTCCCAATCATCCCCAGGTTCCACTAACTACAATCACCTGCTTTCCATCAGCAAATGCAGAATAAAAATCCTGTGACAACAGCAAGGAGCTGTCAGTCCGTTGGTCGACTCGTTTACGAGTAATCTCGTTCCATGGTTCTTTAGCCTCTCCGTTCTAGACTAGCATCGTTCCTGAATTCTCTACTAAAACCAAGACTCCGGGTAAAGACTCCCTTGGCACCAATTCCGCGCTCGCTGCGACTGGAAAGCCTTCCTACTCGGCCTCCACACCCGAGTTCAGCACTTGGGATCGTTCCGCCGCCACGTCCTTGGAGCAGTATAAGTCAATTAGGAATCACAAGAGAATGTAGCAGTAAGGAAGGGATGTGACAGGGATGTGACTCGCACTTTATTTCATTAAACTGATAATTTTAATCAGTAATCCATTTGTGATTTCATTCAAATCTTCTCTCCCCATTAGTACAGCCTAGCTGGAGACATTCTATGGCCCTGCCATTTGCAATACCCATGGCAAGTTGGTACAATCGGCTGCTGGCTAATACGTTAAACAATTCATCACCACCTAGAGAAAGAATTTTGGACGCAAAATGTTTGCATTTTCACTGCTCTATTCGTCCCACATTTCCTAATGTTTTACATGTGCAGGGTTCTCAGATTATTAACTGTAATGTTAACTGCATATATAAAATGGCTTCTCTGTAGCGTTACAATGAAATGGCTTCTTTGTAGGTAACTGATGAGGTAATGCTATATTTAGTTGAAATGTTTGGGTTATAAATATTGATAACAGGAACTAACCAATGGAAGCGACGTTTTTCTATCTATATGTGTGGGAACCCGGAGTGAGTGCGCTGGTTTTTCTGAAGGAGAGCCGAATAGGAAGGAGGTGCTGTACGCGCTCTGGTTGACCACCGATGTTGGTCCCAGGTGGAGGACCGAGGAGGTCAGAGAATATTGAATGGTGGACAGAAGGCTTCGATGATTGAGCTCCAACGGTTGTGCACCAACTGACTGAACTCTGATAAGTTTTTGCGCCCATTTCTTTCTTTTTATATTGTACCGCTATTAATTACCTAGTTCCATAAAGATTTATAAAGTGTGTGCTCTCTGATACTGTCTGTGCGAGTTTGTACCAGTGTGCATTAAACAGCAACTACGCAAAAGGGAGACATGGTTTGGCGGGTGGATAGATTTTCCCCTAGACAGACACAAGCCGATATTCCCAATCGTTACACATGTAAGATTCTACAAAATTTAATTATTTCACTTTCCATAGTGATATATGTGCTATTAGATTTCATTATTGTCATTATTTACAATTTCCAAATGCAAAATAGATTCCCATCATCATCGTCGCACCCATTCACGTTGCTCTTGTTGGTCTCATCACAGACCCCACAGCTCTTCCAATTTTACGCAAGGTAGCTGGAGTATACTTCATGCTCACTGTGACGTTGGCATGTTTTGGTATTTGGTTCTATTATTTCTAAAGAGAAGTTAGTTTCTAAATCTCGGAACCTGATTCATTAAATTTAAATCAGCCTTCGTGCCGGAACGCCCAATAACACGTGGCCAAATCACACGACAATTTACAATGACCAATTAATCTACAATCCGAATTCCCGTGGAATGGACCAATCTGCCAACCAAACTGCACATGGAAACCTGAGCACACGGAGAAAACCCATGCAGTCATTGAGGAGAATATAAAAAAATACTGACAGGACGGCGCCAGAAATTAAACCCGCGAGCTACTACTGTAAAGCAGTTTTCGAACCACTACGTCATTGTGAATTACATATTGAAACATTCACCAGAGGGCTCAGAAACTGAATACAACCAAACGATTTAGATGAAGGCATTCAGAATAACATCAGCAAGCTTGCTGATGATACTAAGCTGGGTGGCAGTGTGACATGTAATGAGGATGCTAGGAGAATTCAGGGTAACTTGGATTGGCTGCGTGAGTGTGCAGATACTTGTCAGATGACGTTTAATGTGAATAAGTGTGATGTTATCCACTTTGGGACTATGAACAGGAAGGCAGATTACTATCTGAACGGTGTAGAGTTAGATTAGGGAGAAATACAAAGAGATCTAGGAGTACTTGTTCATCCGTCACTGGAGGTGAATGAGCAAGTGCAGCAGGCAGTGAAGAAGGCTAATGTAATGATGGCCTTTATTATAAAGGGAATTGTACAAGAGCAAGGAAATCCTCTTGCAATTGTACAGGGCCCTGGTGCGACCACACCTGGAGTATTGTGTACAGTTTTGGTCTCCAGGGTTAAGGAAGGACATTCTGGCTATAGAGGAAGTGCAGCGTAGATTCACGAGGTTAACTCCTGGTATGTCCGGACTGTCTTACGCAGAGAGGTTAGAGAGACGGGGCTTGTACACGCTGCAATTAAGGAGATTGAGAGGGGATCTTAGTGCAACATATAAGATTATTAAGGGATTGGACAAGATAGAGGCAGGAAATATGTTCCAGATGCTGGGGGAGTCCAGTACCAGAGGGTATGGTTTAAGAATAAGGGGTAGGTCATTTAGGACAGAGTTAAGGAAAAGCTTCTTCACCCAGAGATTTGTGGGGATGTGGAATGCACTGCATCAGAAGGCAGTGGAGGCCAATTCTCTGGATGCTTTCAAGACGGAGCTAGATAGGTATCCTATGGATAGGGGAATCAATGGATATGGGGACAAGGCAGCAACCGGGTATTGATAGTAGATGATCAGCCATGATCTCAGAATGGTGTTGCAGGCTCGAAGGGCCGAATGGTCTACTTCTGCAACTATTGCCTATTGTCTATAAATCATTTTCAAAAGAAAATAAGGAGCAGAAAGGATAGAAAAAAGGGTAGACTAAACAGACCGCCGAAATTCCATTCATTGAGATCACAGGTGACCTCATCAATGGTTAGAAACATCGAAAACTGGAAAACCAACAGCACAATGCAAGCTCTTCGGTTCACAAATCTGACTATCCACACGATCAATGCTTCTTATCACCTTATACATCTCTATCAGGTGATCCTCTGTCGCTCGAAGGAAAAAGGGCTGAGTTCACACATCCTATTCTCATAAGGCATGCTCCCCAATCCAGGCAACATCCTTGGAAATCTCCTCTGCACCCTTTCTATGGCTTCCACATCCTGCCTGTAGTGAGGCGACCAGAACTGAGTAGAGTACTCCAAGTGGGGTCTGGCCAGGGTACTATATAGCTGCAGCATTACCTTTCGGCTCCTAAACTCAAACCCACGATCGATGAAGGCCAATGTACCGTATGCATTCTTAACCACAGAGTCAACCTGTGTAGCAGATTCCAGTGTCCTATGGACTCGGGCCCCAAGATCCATCTGATCGTCCACACTGCCAAAATTATTACCATTAATCCAATATTCTGCCATCATATTTGACCTACCAAAATGAACCACCTCACACTTATCTGGTTGAACAACGTCCCGCTGTAACTTCTGACAGCCCTCCAACTACCGACAACACCACAACCTATATGTCATCAACAAATTTACTAACCACTTCCTCATCCTGGTCATTTCTAAATATCACGAAGAGGACGGGTCTCAGAACAGATCCCTGGGGCACACCACTAGTCACCGACCCCGATGCAAAATATGACCCGACTACAACCACCCTTTGCCTTCTATGTGCAAGCTAGTTCTGGATACACAAATCAATGCCTCCTTGGATCCCATACCCCTTTATTTTCTCAATCAGCCTTGCATGGGATACCTTATCAAAACCCTTGCTGAAATCCGTATACACTACATCTACTGCTCTTCCTTCAACAACGTGTTTAGTCACATCCTGAAAAAATTCAATCAGTCTTGTAAGGAACGACATGCCTTTCACAAAGCTCTGCTGACTATTCCTAATCATATCATACCTCTCCAAATGTTCATGAATCCTGCCTTTCAGTATCTTCTCCATCAACCTAACAACCACTGATGTAAGACTCAATGGCTATAATTTCCTGGACTAGCTCTAATCAATTTCTTGTAAAATGGAACAACATGTGCACCCTTCCAAATCTCCGGAACCTCTCCTGCCCCTATCTATGATGCAAAGATCATCACCAGAGGCTCAGAAACCTCCTCCTTCGCCTCCCACAGTAGTCTGGGGTAAATATCACCTGGTTCCAGTGACTTATCCAACTTGATTGCGTTCCAGAAGCTCCAACACATACTTTTTCTTAATATCTACATGATCAAGCTTTTCAGTCTACTGTAAGTCATCCCTACAATTGCCAAGATACTTTTCCATAGTGAATACTGAAACAAAGTACTCATTAAGTACTACTGTCTGCTCCGATTTCATGGACACCTTCCCATCTCACATTTGATTAGCCCTATTCTCTGACGACTTATCGTCTTGCTCTTCACATACTTGGAGAATACCTTGAGGTTTCTTAAATCCTGTTCGCTAAGGCCTTCTCATGGCCCCTTCTGGCTCTCCTAATTTCTTTCTTAAGCTCCTTCCTGCTAGCCTTATAATCTTCTCGATCTCTACCATTACCTAGCTTTTTGAACCTTTCGTAAGCTCTTCTTTTCTTCTTGACTAGATTTACATCAGCCTTTGTAAACCACGGTTCCTGTACCCTATCATCCTTTCTCTGTTTTACTGTAACGTACCAATCCTGAACTGCCCTCCTATATACCCTGAACATTTCTTCCATATGTTTCCCTGAGAACATGTTCTTAATTAATGCTTCCAAGTTCCTTCCTGACAGTCTTCACTCATATTTCCCTTTACTCCAGATAAACATTTTCCTAACTTGTCTGTTCTTATTCATCTCCAGTGCTATGTTAAAGGAGATAGAATTCTGATCACTATCTCCAAAATGCTCTCCCACTGACAGATCTGACACCTGAGCAGATTCATTTCCCAATACCAGATCAAGTACAGCCTCTCCCCTTAGGCTTATCTAATTATTGCGTCAAGAAGGTTTCCTGAACACACTTAAGAAACTACACCCCATCTAAACCCCTCGCTCTAGGAACATACCAATCGATATTTGGGACAGTAAAGCCTCCTACAACGACAACCCTGTTATTATTACCCTTTCCAGAATCCGGCTCACTATCTGCTCCTCATTGTCCCTGTTACCATTGGGTGCTCCATAAAAACACCCAGTAGAGATATTGACCCTTCCTGTTCCTAACTTCATCCCACAGAGACTCCGTAGACAATCCATCTACGTCTTTCTCCTTTTCTGCAGCCGTGACATTATCTCTGATCAACAGTGTTACGCCTCTTTTGCCTCCCTCCCTGTCCTTTCTCAAATATCTAAAGCTTGGCACTCGAAGTAACCATTCCTGCAGCAGAGCAATCCAATTCTCTGTAATGACCACAACATCATAGCTCCAAAAACTGATCCACGCTCTAGGTTTATCCGCTTTGCCCATAATTCTCCTTGCATTAAAAGAGACACATCTCAAATCATCGGTCTGAGCGCGTCCCTACTCTATAAACTGCCCATACTCCCTCTCGCACTGTTTCAAAATTCTCTCTATTTCTGAGCAAACCGCCTCTTCCTCTGTCTCTTCAGTTTGGTTCCCACCCCCAGCAATTCTCTCCCCGTAGCCTTCGCAAACCTCCCCACCAGAATATTGGTCCCCCGGGAGTCAGGTGGAACCCGTCATTTTTGTACAGGTCACTCATGCCCCAAAAGAGGTCCCAATGATCGAAAAATCTGAATCGCTGCTACCTGCTCTATTCCCTCGTATTTGTCCTCCACCTCATCCTATTCCTATACTGATTGTCACGTGGCAAAGGCAGTAATCCCGAGATTACTATCTTTGTTGCCCTGCTACTCAAATTCCTTCCTAACTCCCTGTAGTCTGAATTCAGGACGTGCTACCTTTTACTGCCTATGTCGTTGGTACCAATATGTACTACAACCTCCGGCTGCTCTCCTCCGCACTTCAGGATATCATGGACGTGATAAGGATCATCCCGATCCTGGCACCTGGGAGGCAAATTAGCATCCGTGCTTCTTTCCTGCGTCCACAGAATCACCTGTCTGACCCCCTAACTATAGAGCCCTTATCACTGCTGCCGTCCTCTTCTTTTCCCTGCCCTTCGGAATCACAGGGCCAACCTGTGCTTTTCTTTTGCTTTTCCCGGTAGGCCATGCCCCCCCCAACCCCCCCCAACAGAGCTCAAACAGGAATACTTGTTGCCAAGCGGTACAGGCACAGGAGTGCTATCTGGCATCTTACTTCTGCCTTTCCCTCGCCTGTTTCCCACTTTTTTGTCTCCAGAGGCTCCAGTGTGACTATCTGCCTATATCTCGTCTCTATCGCTTCCTCACTTTCCCTGACCAAACGAAGGTCATCGAGCTGCACCTCCAGATCCCTAACGTGGTCCCTAAGGAGCTGCAGCTCGACGCACCTGGCGCAGAGGTGGCCGTCCGGGAGCCTGGGAGTCTTCCGGGTTTCCCACATCTGACACCAAACACGGAACACCGGCCTCACACACATTCTTCCTGACTGTATTCTACACAGGCAACCTGCCCCGCCTTGACCCGGCCAATCTAATCGCTCGTTGCAACTATATCGATAACGATGCAATATGTTATGTATTCTGTAAAACGTGCTGTCATGTATTATGTATTATGTGTTATGTATTCTGTAAAACGGGTTCTGATTTAAAGGTTTCATAACACTTTGAAAGACAATATTCCTCCCCATCACTGTCTTTACTTCATTGCTCTTTCCTCTTAGCTGCAGATCATTCTGCACATGTTGGAAATCCAGTGCAACCACAATAAATCCTCACCGAACTCAGCAGGCCAAGTAGAATTTATGGAGAGAAATGAAGAGTCACCGTTTAGGACGGCAACTGCTTAGTCCTCTCCACAGACACTGCCTAATCTGCTGCGTTCCGCCATCATATTATAACCATGTTGTTTCTATTTCTCTCAGTTCTAGTAGCTCATACGTGGAAATTTTCACAATATTGATCATTATCATTTAGAAGGCGATATTTTTTGTTTCAAAGCATCAGCGCACATGATTCTCACTTCTGTTATGTTCAATTACATGATTTTTCAATTCTCGTTCCTTGAGGCAAGCTTTTCAGATCAACGAATCCACTACTAATCATTTACTGTAGTGCTATCAATACAAATGTCTGACATTTATTATACAGACTGGAAGTATTGGTATAATTCAAAGAGTGCCCTGAGCCTGACGTTGTAATTTTCGACTTCCATTTATTGGGCAATAAAGCTGGACGACTCCTAATACACCCTGATGATCTGCAACCTTGTTCGGCAACATTCTCCCTTTTACGTGCAGGGACTATATCCAACAACACAACAGTTCAGACAAGAGCAAAGAAGAATTTATTCTTGGTGATTAACGTGGATACTGGGTCTTGTTCACCAAAATAATATGTAAAACTATGCACAGCGTATTTTAGAATATCCGCTCGCTGCAACGGGATAAGAAAATACAACGGGATAATTAAAAAAGGGTAAAACTTTCTCCGAAAGTACACCACGCGATATGAGGTATCAGATCAAGTAGAAAGCATCAAAGTACATCAACTCCTTCATATCTGACATATGAGGGATTAGATTTTGGTTGGAAATAAACCAGTCGCCCAATCATTTCCTTGTATAAATACGACTTACAAGTACATTTAATAGAGCATTCAGAAATATAGAATGACGATGCAGCCTTGAGCTGATAATGAATCTAGCATTTTACAAGGAAAATATTAGAACATTTTATTTTGTTACTGTACTCTTCCAACCATTCTGTCATTTTGACTGTTTGCCTCTCGCTCCTGTTCACTGGATTCACTGTTTGTATTCTGTCATTACAGGTGAAGTAGAGAATGCTGAAACAGACGGAGCTCCAGCTGTTGTTTTAAAGGACCCGAAGTTAAATGATGACGAATGGTGACCATCTTGATGAAGCGTCTCAGCCTGGAGAGTCCATTGTTAGTCTGCTCCATAGATGCTGCCTGACCTGCTGAGTTCCTCCAACTTTTGGGATGTTGTTCTGGATTTCCACTGTCTGCAGAATCTCTTGTGTAGATGATAACAGTAGACGACTGCTCTCTGTATCATTTGTATTAATTGCGATATCGTGCTTGTGAAATTATAAGGGTCTCGGCACGAAACGTCGACAGCGCTTCTCCCTATAGATGCTGCCTGGCCTGCTGTGTTCCACCAGCATTTCCTCCACCAGTTTTAATTTCCAATATCTGCAGATTTCCTCGTGTTTGCTCTGTTAGATTATAACTTTGTTTCCCTTTCTTCCATCAGTTTGATTCTGATTTCTGCTTTGTGAAGCATCTGCTTTAGTTAGAAATTTACAGAAAGATTGACAAGCATAGTCCTCTAAATATTGTAAAATAAACTGCGATTAAAATATTGTCGAACAGTGAGAGATTGGAGTCTACCACAAATGTGAAAAAAATCCAATACGCCTTGCAATCTGGCATTCCTGTTTTGAACTTGAACGAAGCAATTAATTTAGTGTGACTTCATTAAGGGTGCCCTCTCCGTGTATTCTTATACACCGACAAAGCAATAAATTGTTTAGAAATGAGTCTTCGTACCTTCCTCCTTTGACCAAGCTCCAAAATATTGTTTGATAGTCAAAGCTCCGCACTAAGAAAGTGCAAACTATAGTTCTCTGTGTCCTGTATCTTAATCAGTTGCTTTGCTTTAAAAAGTCGGGGTGGAGAGCACATGGTCATTATGAGCAAGCCTTGTGGAACTATTATAATAGTTCGCTTAATAAAGTGAATAGGTTTTAATAGCGTCTGTTGTGTGTGTTTGTGTCCATAAAAATCACTGATATTTGGCGAGAAATAAACAGAAAAATAATTCTGAATTCTATTGCTCAATGAGGTTTCAAGTATTCAAGCGTGGAGATCTCATAAACGACCAGGAGTGAAAATAAAACCGCTTGACAACTTCAACAGAGACAAGAAAATCTGCAAATAACCCATCAGCTCTGCTAACCGATATACTCACATTTTCTCTTCCTGGTGAATGCACCTTGCCATATGAGCATCCAAGTCGGGTCCCGTTTCTCTGCGATCATCCTTACCAGAAGTTTGCAAGTTCATCCAGAAGTTAACTCCATAAATAAGATGATTTTCAATTATTATGGTCAGTCACAATTAGACTATGTGAAAGTAAGGAGTTCCGACAGCTTGCTGGTTACAGAATTGGGAGTCTGGAACACTAGAATTTTTATCCTCCAATGAGTGAAAGACTTGGCAGTGACATCTAATTGGACGTCGTCGCTCTCGTTAGACAGATGAGTCCATGGCAATAGAGCATGTTGTGTGGTCGCAAAACATGGAAAAGAGAATAGAAAAGGATTTAGGGAGAAGGGCTGCATCAGGAAAAGGAAAAGGAGTGTAGATATTTCAACTCAATAAATGCTCCCTAGTTTGCTGAGTTCCTTCGGCGCTTAGTCCGTATTGCCGGTTTAAGGTTCGGGCATGTTGCTCTGAAAGTGGGTGAAGGAAAGAAAAAATGAGTGAGCTTTGATAGAATGGATGATTATTTTCGATACCTATGTGCCACTAGACTAAGAGCCAACAACTGCAACTCGAGAACTTGAGATCATAATCTCATTAAAAATAAATGGATTTATTTTAAAGTTAGCTTTGGCAGATCGCAAGGCATGAGCTAAAAAAAAACAGGAAGAAAACTAATTTTGCTCGCCAATGCTGTGTAGGAACGAATATCTCTTCTCCTTCCCCAGTTGGCTCCAGTGTTATGAACTGAACTTCTTGACCATAATCACGAAACATTTCGCATCCTTGTCTTTAGAAAGTTAATAATCCACCGTAATTGAATCCAAACATTTATAAAACTGGAATACCATAAGAATTTGAATTTAATATTTCCAATTCTACCTTATGGATTGGAATATATGTCATTTCAGGGAGACCTTGTTACTGCCATCCTGTGATCATTGTACGTATACCAAGACAAGATTTAAGTATTCATCATGTTCAAAATGTCTGTGTTCTGAATCCATTTAAACGCCTTATCTCATGAATATCCACACTTTCATCTAAAAGAAACTACCCAAAATTTCCCAAAATATGAAGTTTTACTCATATCTCACCATTTTATTCATATCCTTTTATAGAATACAACAACCAGCCTTAGTTTTTGCATAAATTTTATTCACACTTCAATACAATCACTCTTATTCTTATAAAGTGTAGAAAAGACAATGGACCTCTCCGTTTTGTACACCTTTGGCCACCGATATCACTTCACAAATTCAACACTCAGTGCACAGAGAAAATATTCTTATAAATAAAACCATAGCTCAGAAGAACCACAGTTCACAATGAAATCCCTTTGTGCCTCTTCCAGACGTAGTGCCATCTGGCCCGTTTTGTGCTACAGACATACGCGACTGTTACTTTGCAAAGAGTTACAAGCATCCGTGAAATTCAGCATTTGTGAATGCTTGCTGAATTACGTGCTTGCCGCATTAACTGTGGTCAGCTACAGAACTCTCCTACAGTTGGGTTCCATAGGATGCAACTGAACTCAAAAGAAGGAAACGCTGGAAATAATCAGCAGCTCGCTGCATCAATAGGAAAGATTCAATGTTGACATTTGAATTTGATAACCTCCAATTGGAAGTGTGGAAGTTATAAATGAAAAATTCTTTTGGCGAGAGAGAGAGAGAGAGAGAGTATGTGTGTGTGTGTGTGTGTGTGTGTGTGTGTGTGTGTGTGGGTGTGTGTGTGAGCGCGCGCGCGAGATGAGATGCAGACGGTCTGTATGAGGGCGTATTTGTGTGAGAAACGGAGACAAACAAACTGAGGAAAAAAAGCAGTAAAAGAGAGACAGAGAGATAGAGAGAGGGATGAGGGGGAGAAAGAAAGAACAAAAAGAAAGAGAACAGTGAACTGTCATATTTGCCAATTCTCAAATTTAAGTAGCGATCTTTATTTTCATCCGACTTCTACAGAACACGGCATGTCTACATGCACATTGTCGAAAATCGTCGGGATTTTATATTTTTTCCAATTGTTGCTTCTTACTCTCTGAAAGCCGAGGGAATGCATTCACATCCTGTTCAATATTCCATTTTAAGACAGGTTACCCAACCCCACCGTTACGTCTATCAATTCAGCGAGCCTTTATTTCCAAAGAAATAAAGTCTGTAAACAGACTTTCAAGTGTTATCTCAACAATGTCCAATAAAACTGTAGCAAACCTCGAATATTTTGTTTCCAGTTTCTCGATAATAAACTGTAGCATTCTGTCAATTGCCCGGATAATTGGTGCACATCATGTCTATTCTCAGCATCAGTCGCTAGTTGGCGTGGCGACATTGGGAGTCGACTGATAAGATACTAGAAAAACTCTCTCTAAAATAAAAGAAAACGTGACGCACAGCTTTGGCGGTACACGTGCGCCACGTGCGGCTTCAAGGAATAATTAGGACTTGATGATGCTTCCGTTTAAAAAATATCGAATACGTTTCAAGCAACTGGTAGGGATTACTTGGTATTCTCCGTCCAAACTAGTTGAGGTTCAGGTGATGGGAATATTCCAGACTAAATTGATAGTAATCACGAATATGCTATAGAGGAAAGAGAATCAGCTATGACCCTACTGAATGGTGGAGTTTGCTATTGCTTTAATTGCGTACATTGCTAAGAAAGGGCAAGTAACAAAGTCAGCAAAGTGAAATTGCGTGGACTGGACGGACACAATGACACCTTGAAAGATATTAGCAGTAGAAACTGGATGGTAAAGATGCATCTAGCAGAGGAATGCTGGGCATGAGATACCAGTTAAATAAAAAGTAAAAGGGAGGTGAGAGCTAATATTCGACCACTGGAAAATTATGCTGGTAAGGTAGTAATAGAGTCAAAGAAATGACACATGAACTTATTGGGTACTTCGCATGTGTCTTCACTATAGAAGACACTAGCAGTGTACCTGAAGTCCGTGAGTGCCGGGGAGCAGGGGTGAGTGTAATTGTTATTACTAAGGAAAAAGTGATGAGCAAGCTCAAAGGTTTTAAGGTTGGTAAGTCACCTGGACCAGATGGGCTTGAGAGAGGTTGCTGAAGGGATAACGGATGCTTTAGTCATGATCTTCAGGAATCAGCAGATTCTGGCATGGTCCCAGAGGACTGCACGATGGCAAGTGTCACTCCTCTAAGAAGGCGGAGGGAGGGGCAAACGCAAGGAAATTACAGGCCAGTTAGCCTAACTCGAGCGGTCAGGAAAATGCTAGAGTCTATTATTAAGGATGAGGTTTCGCAGTACTTGGAGACTAATGATAAAAAATAGTGAAAGTCTTCATGTGTTACAGGAAGTCCCATTCTTAAACAAGAAATCTTTCCCGATATATCTGTTAGAGTTCTTCGAGGAAGTAACAAGCAGGATGGAGAAAGAAGAGGCAGTGGATGTCATTTGCTTTGATTTTCAGAAGACACTTGATGATGTGCTACACATGAGGCTGTTTTACAGGATAAAATACCATGGCATTACAAGGAAGATACTGGCATGGTTAGCAGGTACAGGCAGGAGGAAGCGACTAAGAATAATAGAGGCCTTTTCTGGTTGGCTGCCAGTGACTAGTGGTGTTCCTTAGGGGTCAGTATTGGGACCACTGCTTTTCACATTGTGATGGAATTGATAACTTTGTGGCAAAGTCTGTGGATGATACGTAAGTAGGTGGGCGGGTAGGTAATGCTGAGAAAGCAATGTGATTGCAGCAGGATATAGATAAATTGAAGAATGGACAAAAAGTGGCAGATGGAGTGCAGTGTACAGAAATGTATGATATTGCATTGTGGCAAAAGGAGCAATAGTGCGAGAAGGTTCAAACATCATAGGTGCAAAAGGACCTAGGAGTCCTGGTGCAAAGCTTCCAGAGGATCAATTTTCAGGTTGAGTTTGGTGTAAAGAAGGCAAATGCCATGTTGGCGATCATTTCAAGGGGAATAGAATATAAAACAGGGAGAAAATGCTGAGCCTTTATAGGATACTCGGCAGACCATACCTAGTCTATTATCAACAGTTTGGGGCACTATATTTCAGAAAGTATGTGCTGTCATTAGGGGGAGTTCAGAGGAGATTCACGGGATGAATCCAGGAATGAAGCAGTTACCAATGAGGAGCGTGTGGCAGCTTTGGGCCTGTACTCACTGGAATTTTGAAGAATACGGGGCGATATCATTGAATCCTACCGAATGCTGAAAGGACCAGTTAGGGTGGATGTGGAAAGGATGTTTTCTCTGGGTGGGATATCCTGAACTAAAGGGCGCAGTTTCAAAATTGAGGGAAGACCCTTTATAACAGGATTAAGAATGAATTCTTTTACCCAGAGAATCTGTAGATTGTTGTGTAACAGGCTGCGGTGGAGATCAAGTCCGGGCATATACTTAACATAGAACATAGTACAGTACAGCACAGTAAAGGCCCTTCAGCACACAACATTGTTCCGATCCTTAAACCCTGCCTCCCAATATAACCCGCCTCCCCCACCATAAATTCCTCCATTTAGCTGTCTAGTAGTTTCTTAAATTTCACTAGTGTATCTGACTCAGGCAGTGTATTCCACGCACCAACCACTCTCTGAGTAAAAAACCTTCCTCTAATATCCTCCTTGAACTTCCAAACCCTTACGTTAAAGCCATGTTCTGTTGAATTGTGCAGTGGTGCCCTGGGGAAGAGGCGCTGGCTTTCCACTCTATATAGTCCTTTTAATATCTTGTGTAAGGCGGAAGTTGATCTTTTCCCGATCAAAGTACATCAAAGGATATTGCAAAAAGGTAGGTGTGTGGGTTGGAGATGGATCTGGAATCAGCCCTGATGTAAGCCGGAGCAAATTCGACAGTCTGAATGGCCTAATTCTGCTTCTATGGCTAATGGTCTTATGTCTTATTGAAATTAGGGCATGCCAGATGAAGGTACAGTGGATTAGAGAGAGAGAAAAAAAGCTGAAATTTGAGCTGGAATATTGGGACGGAACCTGAAATTGCTCAATTTCAAACCTAAAGCTGAGCTGCCACTCTTCAAAAATTGTGGAAGCGGAGCTCTGAATGTGACTTATATGGAATTATCCGTCAGGCGAATGGAAGCTCGTGATCATTCCAGGAAACACCATCTACTCTGCCAAACGATTACACAATTAGCATTTAGCTTGCAAATGCACAGGAGACTATACCATGAGCACCTATTAACACTATGCTAAATTCGAGACAAATGTGCTATTGTTCATTCACCTAAAACTCGACACAAGTAATACCTGCCTGCCACCATTTTATATGTCCGAACTTGCCGCCACCACGACCTCCACCTGCAGCCACCTGCATCTCGCAGTGTATGTAATTATATATATCTTCCAACAAGCGTTTATTGATTTCCGAAAATGGATACCTCAATATGTTTTTTGTTCCATAGTTACTGAAATCAGGATTGGAGGGCTCAGGTTCACTTTTCTCTAAGATATAATTTTTTCCAGTACTTTTCAAAATTACACTCCTTGTGACAAAGCAAATCCACATTTTCTGTCGATCACTTTATCTGCTGGGGTTAAGGTTTGGGTGGGACAAAGAATTGGCAAATATTGTGTTCTGTACTGTCAATCTAATTGAAAGAAAAATTAGGAGCAAGGATACTTGTCGAATTATATTTTTTTAAACTTTTTTTTGCGAGGCGTTCACGTATGAAAGATTGAATTATGTGAACAAAGAAAGGATGCTCAATTAATCAATATATTTTCAATATTACTCCAATATTAGTGAAATATTAAATACACTACATTCGTCCTTGCCTAGCTATAAACTCGAACATGATATAAAATGCATCTGAACTCAAATGTGTAACGTATTGCTCTACAGTCACCTTATATATTCTATTACATATATTAACTTATATGTAAAGAATCTCAGGTTCTGGGTTCCTTGTTTGAGGAGCCCTCAATTTATCTCAGCTGTTTGTCCTGCATACCCCTTCTGAGATTGGGTTTGAGGATATATAAGTGTAAGAGCAAGCGACGACTAAGAAACAACATAACTGTTGAGTAGCGATATGCAAAGGGAAAATTGACAAGCTGCTGATACAGTATACTGTGTTCTGCTGACATTGCTCGTAGGTCGTTTTTTAAGTCTCTGGCTAAAGCTTTCTGACAAGCAATTTGTGGATGGGTGCAGATGTAATACCTGTATGTCTTATTCCAATCATTTTCCGGAATAGCTGAAAATGTTCTGTAACAAACTGTGCTTCATCAACAATGACAAAGTGCTTTGGAGCACCAGTTCTTGAGAAGAGTTCAACTTGTGAACAATTCGAGGTTATAATGGAAACTATTAGGAGAATTTCTGAGCACTTGGGGCACATATGAATTATCTCCCAGGGCAATGCGGGCCATTATCAGAGATGGAGGTGAACTGCCCTGGTTACATTTTGATCTGTTACATTCCGAATAGGGTGTGGCTAGCTGCTTGATCTACTCATCAATCACAGGCCACCAAATAAAAACTTCAAGCCAACAATCACAGAAGCATAGAGACATAGAAAGTAGTTGCAGGAGGAGGCCATTCGGCCCTTCGAGTCTGCACCGCCATTCAGTATGATCATGGCTGATCATCCAACTCAGAACCCTGTACCTGCTTTCTCTCCATTCCCCCTGATCCCTTTAGCCACAAGGGCCACATCTAACTTCCTCATAAATATAGTCAATGAACCGGCCTGAACTGTTTCCTGTGGCAGAGAATTCCACAGATTCAGCACTCTCTGTGTGAAGAAGTTTTTCCTCATCTCGGTCCTAAAAGGCTTTCCCTTTATCCTTAAACAGTGACCCCTCGTTCTGGACTTCCCTAACATCGGAAACAATCTTCTTGCATCTCGCCTGTCCAATCCCTTTAGAATTTTATAAGGGTCAGTAAGATCCCTCCTCAATCTTCTAAATGCCAGTGAATATAAGCCTAGTCCATCCAGTTTTTTTTTCATATGAGAGCTCTACCATCCCAGGAATCAAACTGGCAAACCTTCTTTGTAGTCCCGCTATGGCAAGAATGTCTTTCCTCAGATTAGGGCAGGGGTCAGCAACCTTTACCACTGAAAGAGCCACTTGGACCCGTTTCCCACAGAAAAGAAAACACTGGGAGCCGCAAAACCCGTTTGACATTTAAAATGAAATAACACTGCATACAACGTTTTGTTTTGCCTTTATGCTATGTATAAACAAACTATAATGTGTTGCATTTATGAAATTGATGAACTCCTGCAGAGAAAACGAAATTACATTTCTGCATGCAACAAAAACATTTTGAACTCCGAAAAAAAGACGTTGGGTTGAAGGTTACTTTTAAGTAAAATACTCAACGTCTATTTGAGTCCTTCTTGTATTTATGAAAAACGCCATCTTAAATTTGCCGCCAGCAGCAAACCAAAAATAACGTCAGCCAGCTGTCAACCTGAAAAATAAAAAGACTATTTCACTGAACAATGAAAACATATGAATATACGTAAAATAATAGGCAATTAAAATATTTATCATACTTGGTCAGGTTGACTCACACCTGACAATGCAGTCGTATTCAGTAGGGATGGATCGATGCTTAGGGGAGTGACCGGGAAGGATAATGTGTTTTTTTCCTCTCTGAACTCACAGAAGCGTTTCCCAAACGATGTTTGCATTGCGATGATTGCAGAATGTAAATATTCCGAATTTATCATGTCGTGACCTTGTTTGAACTCTCTCAAATTGGGGAAGTGAGACAATGTGCCTTTCTGTAAATCTCTGGCAAGCAACGTCAACTTGCGCTCGAAAGCCAAAACATCCTCCAACATGTGCAGGGCTGTACGTCCTTACCCCGTTGAAGAGCTGTGTTCAGCGTGTTCAGGTGCGCTGTCATGTCTACCATGAAGTGTAGCTTTTCCAGCCACTCTGACTGTTCCAGCTCAGGAAAGTTGAGCCCTTTGCTGCCCAGGAAAGTTTTCACTTCTTCCAGACACGCGACAAAGCTTTTCAGCACCTCCCCTCTGGACAGCCAGCGATAAATCACGTTGTAGCGGTGTGCTACACGCAGTCAGTAAACTGCAGTCAAAGATAGCTTTATTCGAACTAAACAGCCTTGCTTTTAAGCCTCCCTCAACCCACCCCCCCGCCCATGGGCGCGGATGCTGCAAAAGACACGTACTCACAAACCCCCGTAGGCTATCTCCCTTAGCCTGAACGCTGGCTAATTGTGAGCCGGTTCGGATGTGTCAGGAAATGGGTCGCCACAACGTCTTATTTAGATTGTACAAGATCACCATAATCTTCAAATTTAGATTTACATTTCAAAAACTAACAAACTAACATTAAATACATTTTAATTAAATACTGACCATGTAGCGGTGTGCTACACACAGCGCTAAAATTACGACACGGAGTCGGTAACTGCAGGCGAAGGAAAAAACTTTATTCAAAATCTTCAGCCTCACTTTTAAGCCTCCCTCAACCTGCCCCCCATGGCGCAGAGGCTCCAAAGCTCTGTGCTCGCAAACCCCCGTAGGCTATCTAATTGTGAGCAGGTTCGGATGTGCCAGGAAAAGGGTCACCACAACCAATTATTTCCCAAAGCAACAGGGAGCCGCAGCACAGACGTAAAAGGGCCACATGTGGCTCCAGAGCCGCGGGTTGCCGACCCCCGTATTAGGGGATCAAAGCTGCACACAATACTCTAGGCGCGGTCTCACCAAGGCCTTGTACAACTGCAGTAGAACCTCCTTGCTCCTGTACTCAAATCCTGTTGCTATAAATGCCAACATACCATTTGCCTTTTTCACCGCCTGCTGTACCTGCGTGCCCACCATCAAAGACTGGTGTACAATGGCACTCGGGTCTCGTTGCACCTTCCCTTTTCGTAATCGGCCACCATTCAGATAATAAGCTGTTTTCCTGTTCTTGCTACCAAAGTTGCAGCTGTCATGAATTTTTCCACTCACGTAACCTATCCAAGTCACACTGCATCCTCTTAGCAACCTCCTCACAGCTAACACCACCGCCCAGCTTCCTGTCATCCAGAATCTTGAAGATGCTGCATTTAATTCCCTCGTCTAAATCATTAATATGTATTGTAAACAAATGGGCTCACAGCACTGAACCTTGCGGTACCCCACAAGTCACTGCCTGCTATTCTGAAAATGTACCGTTTACGCCCACTCTTTGCTTCCTGTCTGCCAACCAATTCTCTATCCACATCAATACCATATCCCCAATACCTTGTGATTTAAGTTTGCACCTGTGTGGGACCTTGTCAAAAGCCTTTTGAAAATCTAAATATACAACATCCACTGGCTTTCCACTATCCACTCTACTAGTTACATCTTCAAAAAAATTCTATAAAATTCGTAAGACATGATTTTCCTTTCACAAATCCATGCTGACTTTGTCCAATGATTTCACCTCTTTCCAAATGTGCTGTTATCACATCTTTGATAACCGACACTAACATTTTCCCCACCACCGATGTCAGACTCACCGGTCTATAATTCCCAGTTTTTTCTTTCCCTCCTTTTTTAAAAAGTTGGGTTACATTAGCCATCCTGCAGTACTCAGGAACTAATCCAGAATCTAATGAGTTTTAAAAAATTGTCGCTAATTCATCCAATGTTTCTTGGGCTACTTCCTTAAGCACTCTGGATGCAGACCATCTGGCCCTGGGGATTTATCTGCCTGTAATCCCTTCAATTTACCTAACACCATTTTCCTCAGTTCCTCCATCTCATTTAACCCTCGGTCCCTTACTATTTCTGGAAGATTATTTACGTCCTCCTCAGTGAGCTGTTACGTACTCGTGACACATGACAGTGGTGCCCTTGTGACGTGACTGGGGTTGAAGCTATACTGGACTTGAGGTAATGGTCTTGTGATGGTGGAGTGACGTAGTTTTCCCGCCAGTAGAGATCATGTGACAGGTTTTTTTTTTTACAGGTTATAAAAGGTAGACCCCACCCTGTGAGGAGGGGCAGTTCGTGGCTGGATTTGCCAAGTTGACGTCATGCCACTGCGTGTTTTAAGTGATGACGCAGTTTAGTTGAAGGATGAAGTTTTTCTCTTATGCCTAAAGTTTAAAAGGTCATTGCCAGCAGGTTCTTTACGATTCTGCTAGTTTGAAATCAGTGGAGAGTGAAGATGGAAGTTCGGGAGTTAAAGATCGAGAAGAATAGCTTTCTACGGTGAAACGGATTTCGACCTTTGTTTGATCCTTATTTGGAAGGATTTCGTTGACTACCTTCGTTTTTCTTCCCTGTGTTTACCAGAAAGGATTGAAGATAGTGAGGAAGGAAAGGTCAGTGCCTTTAAGCCGTTTCGTTTCATAAATTCTTCGTGGGAAGTTCGAAGTCCGGGATCGAAGCAAGCGACGTGAAAGAGAATTTAAATCGTCTTATAAAGTCTCTCCTTTTAAATGGACTGTGAGCATATCGAACTTTTGGCAATACCACTTTAAAGAACTGTTTTTGGAATATCGCTTTAAGAACTGGTTGGGCTGCCGCACAGCAGCTGTTTCCGGTTACGTTAGTGTTTGTTACTTTTGCGGCGTTTGTTTTCTGTGTTTAATAAACGTGTTGTTTGTTATAAGAAACCCTTGCCGAACTCATACATTTATTGTTGCCTGAATACGTAACAGAAGACAGAACCAAAGTAATTATTCAATTGGTCTGCCATTTCTTTGTTCCCTATGATCAATTCACCTGTTTCTGACTGTAAGGGACCTTCATTTGTCTTGACCAATCTTTTTCTTTTCACATATCTATAAAAGATTTTACAGTCAGTTTTTATGTTCCCTGCGAGCTTTCTTCATAATCTTTTTTTCCCTTTACTAATTAAGCCCTTTGTCCTCCTCTGCTGGTCTCTGAATTTCTCCTAGACCTCAGGTGTGCGGCTTTGTGTTTTGCTAATTTATATGTTTCTTCTTGGGACCTGATACTATCCCTAACTTCTCTTGTCAGCCACGGGTGCACTGCCTTACCTGGTTTATTCTTTCGCCAAACTGGGATGAACAATTGTTGTAGTTCATCCATGCGATCTTTAAATGCTTGCCATTACATATCCACTGTCAACTCTTTAAGTATCATTTGCCATTCTATCTTAGCTAATTCACGTCTCATACCTTGGAAGTTACCCTTCTTTAAGTTCAGAAACTTTGTTTCTGAATTAACTATGCCATTCTCCATCTTAATGAAGAATTTCACCATATTATGGTCACTCTTACCCAAGGGATCTCGCACGACAAGATTACTAACTAACCCTTCTTCATTGCTCAATACCCAATCTAGAATGGCCTGCTCTCTAGGGGGTTCCTCGACATGTTGGTTCAGAAAACCATCCCGCATACTTTCCAAGAAATCCTCTTCCTCAGCACCCTTACCAATTTGGTTCACCCAATCTATATGTACATTGAAGGCAGCCATTATCTCTACTGTTCCTTTATTGTACGCATTTCCAATTTCCTGTTTAATGCCATCCCCAACCTCACTACTATGGTTAGACTCAATCCAATTTTGATTAATAGTATGTAGCTCATCCAACACAAAATAGAGGAGTTCGAATTTCTGGGGCACATTTCTATCATTTTAAGTTTCCCTGAGACAACGTGAGGTCTTTTGCGGTTACCCTTTGGATCATCTCTGCCAAAATGTAGAGACTTTCAATTTGTATCTGGGAGAAGATATTAAGGGGAGTGTACTTTTTTGTAAACTTTTCAAATATTTCCTTTTCCAAATGTAAACGGGACAATGCATGCCCCTGATTAGTTGTCCTCTTGAATTCGATCTTGTATTCATGTCCTCCAGGAAACAGAGCCCATCTCTGCATTCGTGCTGTTGCTTGTTACTGTTAGTGCAACATCCTTCAGTGTATTGAAAATGACACCAGTGGTTGATCAGCAGCAATAAGTGTAAACTCTCCCATACGGCTACTATTTGAAACGTTTTACACTTCAAACCAGATTCAAGGCTTCTCTGTTAATCTGCTGAGGCAGGGAAGATAATTCAGTAGCTATGGGCGTTCACTTCCGTCACTCGTAACTTATACCATAAGGCGAGGCATCATAAACAAACTTCACCGGACGTTGTGGACCATAATATGTGAGTGCTGTGCTTAACGTCACCTTATAGCTTGCTCCCCTTGAAAGCCACCTCGCATTGGCTTGTTCATTGCCACTCTTTGATCTGTAGTAATGAGTTCAAGCGATGGAGCTCAATAGCCATGTTTGGTAGGAACCTATTACAATAATTAACAACCGTGACACCTCCTTTGGCCCTGGGGTTTCCAAAGCTGCTTGAATGTTATCAGCACATTTGTGTATTAATTTTGCATTGATGGTGCGACCACAGAAAGAGTTGCTTGCTTTAAAGAATTCACACTTGTAGCATCGTTCTCTGAGGACATCACCTTCTAATTTTTAGAAAACATTCTTAAGATTTTGGAGATGTTCCTTGTCACCTTTACCGGTAACAATGATGTCATCCAGTTAACAAGGAGTGCCTGGACAGGCTTGCAGCACCTGCTCCACAGCTTTCTCTTAGAGTGCAGGTGCAGCTTACTAACAGTTTCGCAGGCCAGATTTCTCTTTCAAAAACCATGCTGACTTTGGCATTATATTATCATGTGCCTACAATACCTGACCCTCATCCTTAATTATGGCCTCCAACATCTTCCTAAACACTGAAGTCAGGTCATATCGCATTCTAGTTTCATAACCTTGTAACAGATCTCCAAAATGGAACATTTTCCCTCAGTGGTTTTCTGTGATGAGAAAACAAAACAAATTTCCAACAACGCACACGGAATGCTGAAGTAATTCAGCAAGTTGGACAGCATTCAATATAGATGTTTCAAACCGACGGAGGAAAGAAACCAGAATAACATAGTTGGGAAAAGAAGAGTACAGGCTGGCAGGTTATAGCAGAAAACTGATGAGGGGTACGGTGGATAGAAAGGTGAAAGGAGTTGAGTAGGAAACGAAGAAGTGATAGGTGGAGAAGATAAAGGACCTGCTGATTTCCTCCAACATTTTGTATGTGTTACGAGGAGGGATGGATATTTTCTGGCCTAAGATAGAAGGAGGCAACTTGAGAAAACCTAGCGCATTTAATTTTCAGCATAGTCCCCTCCTACATTTACACAGTTATTTCAGCGGTCGTGGAGCATATGGATATTGGACCTCCAGAAAGTGTCCACAGCTGGGTGACTGATAGTTTTGTTGCCTGAGGTAGAAGGAGATGAGTTATACAGCTTTCGTTACATGCACATGCAAGATAACTCTTTGGGTGACTATGCAGAAAGTTTGAAGTGAATAAAACTCATCTCCTTCTACTGTAGGGCACGAACTTTACAATTAAGTCTGATGAGTTTACAACAAACTTTCTGCATAACCTCTCTAAGAGCTGAACTGCATCTGCATGTAAAGAGAGCTGTATAACCCATCTCCTCTACCTTAGGCCTTCAACTTATTAATCACCCCTCGTACATTGGCTCGGAGGTCAAGTCGACTGTACACCTGTACTCCCATTTTTAAGAACAGCTCCTACCCCTCCACATTCAGATTTCTGAACGATAAAACAGATGTTTAGATGTTTCAAAGCACGATTCAAGCTTTGTGATTAGACACATGGATGATAAAGCTTGCTTACCCTAGGAACGCGTGAAGCAGTCCACAGTATAATTCATCATATTAAATTGGTAAAATGATAAGTTGATTTATTACTGCCACATATACTAAGGTATAGTACAAACCTTGTGTAGCATACTGTCCACTGAATTAATTCATTGCAACAGTGTGTTGAGCCAACCCAAAGTAAAACATAAGGGGTGCAGGGAAAAGTGTCGCAAGGCACAGAATGTCTATAGTAAATAAGGTGCAAAGTCGCAAGGAGGCGGATGGTGATATCTAGAGTCCATTTTATTCAGCAGTTGTATAACAGCAAGGTAGAAGTTCTTCTTAAACCTGCTATCTTCTGCCCAGTGGGAAAACGGAGATGATAGCATGTCTGGGGAGCGGGGAGGAAGGTATGCTGCTTGCTTTACTAAGTGAGTGAAGACGCATGGATAGAGTCCAAAGAGCGGAGGCTAATTCACGTCATGTGCTGAGTTGTGTCCAGAACTCTGCAGTTTCTTGAGGTCACGTGTAGAGCGTTGTCATTCGAAGCTGCATTACATCCAGCCAGCATACTCTCTATAATGCTTCGATAAAAGTTGGCAAAATGAACATGGAGATTCCAATTTCCTTTGTCTTCCAGAGGAAGTAGAGGGGTTGCTGAGTTTTCTCGGCCTGGCGTTGAGGCCGTGAGAGCAAGAAGTCTATTGGTAATATAATCCTTTAGGAACCTAAACCTCTCAGCTGTCTCATGAGCAGTTAATGTACAGAGAAGCATGTCCCTTCGCCCTTTCTTAAGTAAATAACCAATTCGTTTGCTTTGTTGTTATTGGGGGAAATATTGTCATGATTCCATGCCACTTTGCTGTCTGTCTCTCCTGTTCTAGGATGTCAAAATCTCAGAGTGCCGCTTCAAGTTCCTGACCGTCAGCATCACCAACGATCTATTCTGGGGCCTGACATTGTATTGCAATCACAAAGAAAGCACACCAACGGCCATACTTCATTAGGAGTTTGGGAGATTTGTAAAGTTGCCAAAGACTCGAGCAAATTTCTACATTTGTACTGCGGAGAGCATTAGGACTGGTTGCAGCACTGAGTGTGGTGAAGGATCAGATCGAAAGAGGATGCAGATGTTTGTAGATGCAGTCAGCTCTTTCGTTGGAAAAGGCTTGTCTGCCATTGAGAACATCTACAAAAGACTATCTCGAGAAGACTCCATCTGTCAAATCTAATCATCGAGACGTGTCTTCTTCTCATTAATAACATCAGGGTGAAGTACACAAACCTAAAGATGCACACTCAACGTTTTAAGAACAGATTTTTACACTCCTCCATCTGATTTCTGAACAGCCCATTAACTTAAAAACACTGTCTTACTATGTCTCTTTTGCACTTTTAGCTTATTGCATGTTTTGTACAATTCCATTGCCACTAAGCAACAAATTTCACGACATATGGTGATGTATGGTAAAATTTCTGAACTCTGTCTCATCGTTATTTGAGATGCGGCCCACCTCAGTACTATCATCTGCAAACTTGTCGATATAGTTAGAACAGAATCTGGCTACGCAGTCATGTAATACAATAAGCAGCTGAGGTCACAACATTGTTGAGAACCCGTGTTTAGAATAATCATGGCGGAGATGTTGCTGCCTATCCTTACAGCTGTGGTCTGTTGGTTAGAATTCTAAGTATCCGGTCTCAGAGCAGAGCGAAGCTCTGACTTCCAGGGTCTAGAGTCTGGTGTTGAATTACTTTGGAATAATAGCATCGAAAGCAATCTGGACATAATAAACATAGTCTGACGTAGGTATGTGTTTTGTGCAGATGCTCCAGGGATGATTTTAGGCCCAGGGTGATGGCGTTTGATGCAGCTTGTTAGGCAAATTACAGTGAGTCGAGGTTGACTGGCAAATTCGGAGATGTTGTGTGGCCTGAGAAGCCACTCAAATACATACTGGTCAGACCTCATCGACAACAGTTGTTAAGGTCCATTATCTTGATATTTTTTGTTGTTTTTTTTTTTTTGCAGAGCTGGGTTACTAGCATGATAGTGTCTTCTTAAAGCAGGAGTGAACCACAACTTAGAACTGGGAGAGGTTAAAATGTTTTGAAAGTATGCCGACCAGTTGATCCTCATAAGATCTCGGGACAGGGTCAACGACAATACAAGGAAGACTGATCTTCCACCCGTCTTGATGTCTGCAGATTCAGGCGCACTGGAGACTGTCAGGTTTGATGGTGACAGACTCATTTCCTTCTGTTCAGAACATATATGGATGGTGATAATCTGGTTTTAGGTTAAGTGCTGCCTGAATATGATTGAATGGAAATGATATGAAGATACAGTACAACTGCAGATTAACATTACATCAAATGGCACGACATTCAGATGAAGTGATAAATACACCAGCTCCTTTATACCTGAGATATAATGATCAGATGCTTATTGGAAACGTACAAGGCATATGAGCCCATTGATATTCTTCCCAAAATGTTTCTCATGCTCACGCAGGAGTTATTGCAGAATAAAGCCCATTCATATCCCTGTATTATTGCTGTATCCCTGTATTATCCCTCTTCTTCCGCCGGCTCCATCTCCGAGTTTACTTCTTGGACAAGGACTCTCCTACCCCCACCGATGACCCCTTCTCCCGTCTTCAACCCTCCTCCTCTTCTTGGACACCCCGCTCTGGTCTTCTGCCTGCTCTGGATCTCTTCATTGCTAATTGCCGACGGGACATCAACCGTCTTGACTTCATCACACCCTGTTCCAATTCCAACCTCACTCCTTCCGAACGCTCTGCTCTCCGCTCCCTCCGCACCAATCCCAAACTCACTATAAAACCTGCTGATAAGGGGGGAGCTGTTGTTGTCTGGCGTACTGACCTCTACCTGGCCGAGGCACAGTGACAACTCTCTGATAACACCTCTTATTTACCCCTTGATCATGATCCCACTAAGGAGCACCAGGCCATTGTCTCCAATACCATCAACAACCTTATTAGCTCGGGTGATCTCCCATCCACTGCCACAAACCTCATAGTTCCCACACCCCGCACTTCCCGTTTCTACCTTCTACCCAAGATCCACAAACCTGCCTGTCCAGGTAGACCTATTGTCTCAGCTTGCTCCTGCCCCACTGAACTCATTTCTGCATACCTTGACACTGTCTTATCCCCCCTTGTTCAATCTCTTCCTACCTATGTTCGTGACACTTCTCATGCTTTGAATTTTTTCAATGATTTTAAGTTCCCTGGCCCCCTCCGTCTTATTTTCACCCAGTCCCTATATACCTCCATCCCCCACCGAGATGGTCTCGAAGCTCTTCGGTTTTTTTTGGATTGCAGACCTATCCAAATCCCCTCCACCACCACACTCCTCCGTCTAGCGGAATTAGTGCTTACTCTCAATAATTTCTCCTTTGGCTCCTCCCACTTCCTCCAAACCAAGGTGTAGCCATGGGCACCCGTATAGGTCAAAGTTATGCCTGCCTTTTTGTTGGCTTTGTCGAACAGCCCATGTTCCAAGGCTGTACCGGTATCCATCCCCCTCTTTTCCTTCGCTACATCGACGACTGCATTGGCGCTGCCTCTTGCATGTGTGCTGAGCTCGTCGACTGCTTTAACTTTGCCTCCAACTTTCACCCTGCCCTCAAATTTACCTGGTCCATTTCCGATACCTCCCTCCCCTTTCTTGATCTTTCTGTCTCCATCTCTGGAGACGGCCTATCTACTGATATCTACTATAAACCTACAGACTCTCACAGCTACCTGGACTATTCCTCTTCCCACCCGGTCTCTTGCAAAAAGGCTATCCCCTTCTCACAATTCCTCCTTCTCCACCGCATCTGCTTTCAGGATGAGGATTTTCTTTCCAGGACGAAGAAGATGTCTTCCTTTTTAAGCAATGGGGCTTCCCTTCGTCCACCATCAACTCTGCTCTCAAAGGCATCTCTCCCATTTCCTGCAAATCTGCCCTCACCCCATCCACCCGCCACCCCACTCGGGATAGGGTTCCCCTTGTCCTTACCTACCACCCCACCAGACTCCAGGACCAACATATAATTCTCCGTAACTTCCGCCACCTCCATAGGGATCCCACTACCAAACACATTTTCCCTCCGCCTCTCTTTCTGCTTTTCACAGGGATCGCTTCCTACGCGACTCCCTTGTCCACTCGTCCCCCCATCCCTTCCCACCGATCTCCATCCTGGCACATATCCTTGTAAAAGGAACATGTGCTACACCTGCCCTTACACTTCCTCCCTCACCACCATTCGGGGCCCCAGACAGTCCTTCTAGGTGAGGCGACACTTCACCTGTGAGTCGTCTGGTGTGGTATACTGCGTCCGGTGCTCCCGGTGTGGACTTTTATATATTGGCGAGACCCGACGCAGACTGGGAGACCGTTTTGTGTAACACCTACGCTCGGTCCGCCAGAAAAAGGAGGAACTCCCAGTGGCCACGCATTTTAATTCCACGTCCCATTCCCATTCTGGTATGTCTATCCATGGCCTCCTCTACTGTCAAAATGAATCCAAACTCAGGTTGGAGGAACAACACCTGATACACAGATTGGGTAGCCTCCAACTTGATGGCATGAACATTGACTTCTCTAACTTCGGTTAAAGCCCCTCCTCCCTTTCTTACCCCATCCCTGACATATTTAGTTGTTTGCCTGTTCTCCATCTCCCTCTGGTGCTCCCCCCACCTTTCTTTCTCCTGAGGCCTCCCGTCCCATGATCCTTTCACTTCTCCAGCTCTGTATCACTTTCGCCAATCACCTTCCCAGCTCTGAGCTTCATCCCACCCTCTCCGGTCTACTCCTATCATTTCGCATTTCCCCCTCGCCGTCTACTTTCAAATATCTTACTATCTTTCCTTTCGGTTACTCCTGACGAAGGGTCTCGGCCCGATACGTCGACATTGCTTCTCCCTATAGATGCTGCCTAGCCTGCTGTGTTCTACCAGCATTGTGTGTGTGTTGCTGTTTGAATTTCCAGCATCTGCAGATTTCCTCGTGTTTTCGACTTTGATTCACTTTCTCCCAACCTTTGGATCGACTTTTATAATAACTGTGCTAAGTCAATGACAGCAAAATATGTACTTTATAATAAGAAAAGTTGAGGGGAATTTTTCGTGGAACGTATTGGAAACGGTTTCTATTGTGAAAGAGGTCAATGATCCTTTAAGTACAGCATTGTAATTTCGCACTCTGAAAGAAAGGCCATGTTTGAAAGGCTGCCTGTCTGAATATTCAAAGGCACAGAACAAGTAATCTTTAGAAATTACTAAACTTCGAGTTCCTCCGTTAGTTAGTTTTATTTTTGCATCTGTAATTATTTATCAAAATAGAGTTTGATACGCGAATGTAATTTCAAGAATTCTTAGTTTTCCTGTAAAGTACCCACGTGATCACATTTAAGTCCTCCTTTGGGGTAGTATTTTAGAAACGAATATATTAATTGCTCATTTTGTTTGTTCTTAGCAGCAATTTGTGAGTGTCCGTATTACTGACACTTCCCAAAACTTTTCTCGCACTCACGCACAAGGCATTACAGAATCACATCTTTTCTATAAACGACCTAGAGTAACACATCCCAGCTGCGACTTCATTCTCCAGTTCAGAACAATTTTTCTACATGAGACCTAAATGCTTCGCTAACTTATGAAGTTAGTCAATATAGAATAAGTTGTATTTTAAAGTAATTTCAATGTAAAATATATGCTGATAAATGTTTGAATAAATAGACGAGATCCCCGTGTGCCTTGGTAGAGCAGAAGCAATTGAGGGCAAAAAGATTAGCAACGGATGCATTGTGATACATATCACAAGGCGTTACGTTGCATAGTGTGTTCTCTACGAAAACTGTTACCAGGATGTTACCGAGGCTTTCAATGGAAATAGTCTCGCCATGCTTCCCGACCGTCCTAGACTCAAAAGCGTCAAGCTTTTTTCCGGATATTGATAACAGTCAGAATCATATGATGGGCACAGGTTGTAGTGTTCCCCGTGGGTAATAAAAGACATTACCGTGACTCCAGAATTACATGCCAACACACAATGTAAGTAAAATCTAGCAGTAAAAACATGGTTTTCTCTCTTCTTTGTTAACACTTTCAATTTCCAGAATTACTTAGTGACAGGAGAGAACACATCCTGCAGATGTGTTTGGTGGAGAGTACATCCTGTCATTCCAGTAACACGAGTAAAATCTTCATCCATTTAAGTCAGAATCAAAGGCTTACATTCCCGAAAGGACACAGGAGAATCTGCATCAGAACCTGAATGACACCAATTCCTGAGTTTTGCGCAATAAAAAAATGCAAATTAATTGAAGCTACGAGGCTTTGTTACTGCTATATTGACAATCAGTTATGAATAAGTCATGGGCAATTACCTTCGGAACACGTCTATTTGTACATTAGTTATATTCCTTCTACTTAATTCCATATATCCTGATATCCTTTCGCCGTCAAGGCCGAACTTGTGTTCATTCTTCCGAGGGCCTAATGTCGTGGGGAATAATAAGTGTTTTATTTAACACATTATATCTCGTTGGTGATCTGAGAAATAACATTTTCCTTTGTAACGTCAGTAGCCCCCTCCTTTGTGAGAATCGTAAGATCACTGTTGGGTTGAGTCAAGGGTCCCAGGGAATGAGAGAAGGACGTGCAGAATGTCTCGTTTCCCCAGCGATGTAAAGCTACGGGACATGGCCATTGTCTCCGGAAGACCAAGTTGTGTATTGAGTACTGTACTATTCATTGAAGCCCCTCAGGGGATGACCAGAGTGGGCTAGTTGAGGGATTGCATCATCCCAACCTGATTGACATCTGAGACCCCGTGAGTAAGGATAAAAGTGGGTCTGGGGAACAACCCCTTCAGACGCACAAGAAGAAACGTTAAGCGACCACGTAACAGCAGGAAGTCATCTGAAGGAGGCCACGTGCGTTCAATTCCGTGGCTGGAATTGGTGGTTGGAACCACAGAAAACAGCTTTTAGCTAACAACGGGGAAATCCGCTCCCCTGACTCAACGGATTGGCATCATAAAAGACCTGGGCAAGTTTAAACCGCATCGCTTTTAAACCCCAACAACGCTGCAGCTTGAACGAACTGATAGTGACTTTTATCTTTCCATCGGACAATACATTATACCCTAGACAACGATAGAGCTATTTCTTATTGGTTATCATTACACCCGCGCTTTTGATTTAGTATTGACGACGTATATTATATGTATGTTTGCATTAATCTTATTTTTGTGCCCTTTATCAATAAATACTTTTAAAAATAGTACCATCAGACTTCAACGGACCTCTCTATCTTTGCTGGTAAGTAATCCAGTTACGGGATTTCGTAAGACCTTTCTTGTAGTAAATTCCTGCTAGAATATCAACAAAGAGAATGCAAGAGAATTGTTCTTTGCAGCTTGATTTTGAACTGAAAATTCTGGTTTAAATCTCACGCACCTCCGCATATGTTTAGCTTGGTTTGATAGTAGTCAAACTTTCCACAATAATAATTAAAGTTGTAAGGTCTATATTAAAAAAAAGCAAGGTGGCGATTTAATCCATGCATGCAACAGTGAAACTAAGATCCTTATGACTAAGGATCAATCGCATCATCTTGCCAAGAATTGGGCATGCTGCTGAAGTAACCAAAAATATTACAGAGTTGAAATAAGTTTGAATTATGATTATTACAAAAGGATAGCTGCTACTCTGCATTCGCAACAAAGTTAATTGGTTTGATTAATGTATTCATTCTTTACTGACAAAGAAATATAATCGGCAACTGTCCTCACAGATACTGCAGTGCAAACAAAATAAAATTAACTCTATTTTCATTAAAGTGAAAGGGCAGCGTTGTGAGGTAAATTATGTAAATTACTGATAATGTTCGCGCTTCAGAGTTTAGAATCTTGTTGAGATAAAGACAACGGTTTATTTACTTTGCGAGTTAGACTTGTTGAGTTCAAATAAAAGCATTCCAGTCCTCTAGTTATTTTCTCTGCCTGCTGGATGTTCTCCCATGCAAATCTATCAAAATCTTTGAAATCAATATAAAATTCAAATGTTCAAAGTACATTCATTATCAAACTATGTATACATTTTACAGCCTTAAGATTCATCTCCTAAGAGACAGCGATGAAACAAAGAAAGGCACAAGACAAGACCGTCAAACACCCGATGCGTCACTACGTTCGGTTTTTGCCCAACTGCGGAGCGAGAGATCCTGAAGCAGGTCGATAGCTCACAGACTTTAATGCCAACAGAGTTTGAGGGAAAAGAAACCAATAAGCGCTAGGCCATACTGGGCCGTTAACTAAACCTCTCGAATAGCAAACAAAACCAACACTGCGACTGAAAAGAATAACTAAATATAAAATGAATGCTGCCAGTTAGTTGACCCGACAGTCCAATTTCTCCAATTTCTCAGGCAAGGTCGTAGGCAAGCAGACACCGAAATGCTGCTGTGCTTTGCTCAATGCTCGATAAGCACTACGACGAAAAGAATGAAGTTAAATACTATCACAATGAAATAGTAACTAGCTGACAAGTGCATATTCAGGAGAGCAATTGCTGTATTTCAGCGCTGCCGAATCTATGGTTGTAACAGGGCACCCCTCTCTATGCACAGACCCTGAGGCCCCACAGACCTGGAGGTCCCGGATGAGGAAATTGTCCAAAATGTCCTCCGCCGGTATACAAGAACATTCTTCTGCATTGTTAATCACCGTTCGCTGTCCACAAGATACTGGACCTTAAAACGTACCCGGCAAGATCTCAGGAGGCACCGCACTGTAAAGTCCAGGCACCATTTACCTGGCGGGGAGGAGGGCGAGGTGTGGGAACTGAGGTCAGGGAAGAGGTAATTAACGGTTTGAGCTGGGAAACATGGAATACTGGGTGGATTTTTAGTGATGCTGTAAAACGCAATATATACGACATCTTGTTAAAAACATTTTCCACTACAAACGGTGCAACACAGTGCGGTGCAAAGTTGCGGCTTTCGACTTTCAGGGGACGATCCCTTGATGCCAACCAGACATCCTATCTTGGTTTGAATTGCCTTATCTGTCAGCCGGCGCTGATTAGCCTGCCGGGCATGTCGTTTACGGGCACGCAGCAGAGAATTCCTTGCTTGTGTCCAGGTGCGCTTGTAGCGCTGGATCAGCTATTCAGCAGCTTAACTACTACGTCGATATCCTGCTCAGAGAACAGTGACGGCTGGAATCCCTTCTGGCATACCAAGGGGGACCGACTCGTGGAGGACAACTGGGGGGTTATCGGGGTGATCTCTCTCCAAACCAACTGGGAGCACCAGGACGTGGGGTAGGAAGAGGCAAGGCAGCGCAGGGTTGCCTCCTACTCCTGGTTCACTATCTGTTTCTTGGATTGGGGATGGAAACCAGACGAGAGGCTGATCGTGGCTCCGACAAGAGAAAGGAAAGCCTTCTACAAGCGTGAAGTGAACTGTGATGCATGATCAGACACTATGTCTTGAGGTTAGCCGATATTCTGGATGAAGCGGCGATAAAAGATCACAGACCCCATGAAGCGCCGTAACTGTTTTACTGTAGATGGTTTGGGCCATTCTTGAATTGCCTGACCTTTATTATGGTCGATATGAACACTGTGTGGGGTACGTATATAGCCCCAAAACGATACCTTGTCTTATTAGAAGTCACATTTTCAGGCATGGCGGACAGGTTATTTTCAATGCTGTCTGTGAACTCTCTGGATATGCCGGACGTGTTCCCGATGACAGCGAGTATAGATGATGAAGTCATCTAAAAACTCAAACACAAACTTGTTCAAAATGTCCTTGAGCACATCGTTAATCAAGGCCTGGAATACAGACCAAAAGGCATCACCAGGTACTCACAATGGCCATTAGAGGTGTTGAAAGCTGTCTTCCATTTAACCCCTTATCTTTTCCGAACCTGATTGTAAGTATTGCGTAGATCAATCTTGGAAGACATGGTTGCTCCCTGGATATATTCAAGCGCAGACGCCAGCGCGGGAAGAGGGTAGCGGCTCAGGGACCGATAATCGATGCACGGACAGAGCATGCCATCTTTCTTGCTCACAAAAAGAAATCTTGCTCCTGCCGGCGAGGTTGACGGACGGATAAACCCCATAGCCAATGCCTCCTTGATGTATTCCCTCATGGCTACCATTTCTGGGAGGGAAAGTGAAAATAGCCAGAGAGGAGGCACGAGAGGAGGCACGAGAGGAGGTCGATGGCACAGTTGTATGGCCGGTGTGGGGGCAAGCAGGTGGCCTTCCTTTAACTGAAGACCTCAAGGAGAACAGCATATTCAGCTGTAGTCAGTACCCGTGGCAGTTCAGGCAAATTAACCAGATAGAAATATTTGTTCATGATGGTTGTCTTCGAGTACATGTTGGAGGAGCCGATGCCCAGAGGTCGACCATCCAGCATCCTGACGTTGGGCTTTTCTCTTAATTCCAGAGTCGGAACTCCCCGACTTTGAGCTACAGAGATGGCCATAGGATTCCCAGCTGCACTAAACGCCTTACGTTCATGGGTCTGAGACCTCCACGACAGAGTAGCTGCGAACATTACACAATTAGGGAAGGCTGAATGAAGAGAGAACCCACGCGTCAGGATTTCCCTCCCTGCTGACCCGTGTCCTATTTTTCCGGAAGCTTGAAACCTGCAACTTGGAAGTGCCTTTGATCACCACATTAGAGGCGCGTGTGCCCAGCTTGCATAGGCTCCTCTGTGGACTGGGTGCTGGAGGTGACGGACGGAGAGAGGGCGAGGATAGACGGTGATCAGACAGGGCGCAGGAAGCTTGAGAAATTCCTTCGCTGTGCTACTCGGTGACTCGGTCGTCAACTCGTATAGTCTGATTGGTCAGACCATCCTGCTCGTCCCGGACCCCGCGTTCAGTCCACGCTGAAAGATAGTGATGAGTGATCTCTCATTCCAAACCGTCAAGAGTGCGAAATTTGACTGCGTAAGCACTCACCGCTCCTCTGCCTTGGCGCAGGTCCAAGAGTCGGTGGGCAGCCTCCTGACCCAGTCTTGGAAGGTCAAAAACCCTTCTTCACTCTGGCACGAAATGTCGGAACGATTGGGCTGCGGGGTATCCTTGCTCCTGTAAAGCGTTGAACAGGTTGAGAATAGATCCATCTGGAAGATTGACCATGTACGCCAGTTTTCGTAAATCTTTACCAAAACGAACTGACTTGGATTGGAATGTCAGCTCACATTGAGTAATAAAATTCCTGTATCAATCGGGATCATCAGAATATCAGCCTGCTTGTGGAATACTCGGTTCCTGCAAGGACGCGGGAATCCGTGGAGTCTGAAAGAACTCGGTTCCGGTCCCGGCGCGGGAGCGTGAGCATTAGCAGCGAAGGTTGTCGGAGCAGCAGAAAAAGGAGGACCTGCAAGATGTTGGGAGAAGGACTGAGCGGGCAGAGGCTGCTGAATTGCATTGAATGTTAACGGCTGTCATCTGAAGCGCTATGTCCACAGTGAGCTCGTGGACGGCGGCCGTGAGAGCGGAAATCGCAGACACCTGATTCTGATTGTCTATGGTAAGCTGTTCAACCGTTGTGGCTAGGGTTAATCCTCCCGATGAGTCTGGGTTTATCAGCACGAGATTACCTGCCTCATTGCTTCCGTAACTTCACTCAGAACAGATTCCATTGCCTGTAGCTTATCCCTTATTGAGTCTCAATAACCCAATGAATCTCAGGGCCAAGATCAGGCCAAAGTCATCTAAATTAATTTGACCGTCGAATGATTGCTGGTGCCAAGCGGGGTTGTTCGAGTGCACAATGTACTGTGTATGTTAATCAAAATAGATTATTTGTTTTGTTACGAGTAGGAATGCTTATTTGTTATAATAGGTTCTTTCTCTCGCAGTTGTTTAGCTTTAGACTTGCTGATATCGGGATTGTATTCATTTGTTAACCAATGGGGAGATGTAATTTGGTCTTGTGGGTCTGGGAGCTGGGGGGGGGTTGTCGCGGTCTTTTGAGGGAGTCGGGAAGAGGACGCCGAGGAAGGTGGACGTGTGCGGCACTGCTCAGACGACCACCAGGGTGGTCCCAAGTGCAAGGATGTGGAGGTCGGAGGAAAGTGACGAGGGGTCGAGTGGTTCAATTGTTGAGCTCCAACGATGTGCACTAAACTGACTGAACACTGATAAGTTTTGGCGCCTTTTATATTATTTTCTTTTCCTTCATATATACTGTATTGTTAGTAACCTTTTAGTTCTAGTAAAATCTTTAAAGAATATTTTATAACGGTATGTGGTGTGAGCTTGAAATTGTGTGTGCGTCTCTGCATTAACTTATTTTCCACAGCACCTTCCACATACCAGTCTGTTGAGCAGGTGTTACACGTGTATCTCAGATACTTCAGATCTCCTGGAATTTTTACGCAAAATATTCTGTAGAGTTTATACAGAATGGATCGAGAAACAAACAAAAAAATCCAATGTGTGGCAATTGTATGGGCGAAAACGTCCAGCTGGTAAGAAAGGTCGGGGGAGAATAGCCAGACGTATTCAATCTGACAGGAAGGCGACGGTAACACAAATGGCCACGTGTTTCTACAATGAACATACTAAATGTTCATGAACATACAGTGGCCAGTTTATTAGGTACACGAGGAAGCAAAATGTTTTCTATGGTAACTAAATAAACGAAATACAACCAGAATTTTGATTTAAATTTAGCTTCAGCACACCGCAAGGCATCACTACGTTAAATTAAATGCTCGTGTCATTCGTTCATGCCGTTCTGGAAAAAAACCGGCAAGCTTTCCCCAGCCAGTTTCATCAGTCTCACTAATTACATTTCTCGGTCATTATCAGGAAAAAATATAATCCTCGTCTTTAGAAAGATAATAATCCACATTAAATGGATCCCAGCAGACAAGCTTGAACACCAGCATAATTTAATCTGAAATCTTCAGCTCACGATTTATTGGTTGGGAGAAAATATTTTAACTTAGCCCTATTACCTCATCTAGTAATCACTGTTGGTAGAGCATCTCAGGAGGTGAGCATTCACAAAGAGCATCGCTTCTGTATTCTAATTCCATTTATCGTATTAATCTCAGGGCATCTGATAAATTCATGTAAAAGTAATGAACTGTTGGCCTTAGCGTGCCTGAATTTCACTTTTCCCTTCATCCGCTTCCAATTGGGCAATACTTTTGAATGTGCTTGAATGGAAAGAAAGAGAAACCTATGTCCTTATTTCAATTTGGTCTCTCTAATGAATCCCCACAACATCGTTATTTTATTCCATTTTGATCTAACAAATTTCAACTTTTTAGAACTTCATTGCAATCGGTCATATTCTTCTCAACTTCAATGATAGCAGGCCTCTCGCATTCTACATAATTCAAAAGCAGATATCATTCCACCAATTCTGCACAGTCTTCCCATGGATAACAAACCCCTAAATGAAACAAAACTGCTGACATGATAAACGACCATGCATCGTAAATTTTTTTGTGTCTCTTGCAGAGGCAGCTCGACTTGACAACACTTTGTGCTGCTGGTATACAAAAGATTTCGAGTATCCGTTGAATTCAGCATTTATCAATACATGTTGCTGAGATAGTCTGCAATGTTCTATGTTGTATGTGTTCTCGTTCTAGTCTGAAGTAAATTGTGCCACAGAAGAGTTCTGAACAAGGCATGAAACAAATGAACTCAAAAACAGAAAGTCGGCAAATAATCGACAGTTCACTATATCTGTAGAGAAATAAACCTTGTTGACGGTTCAGGATAATAAGCTCGCACCACAAGTGGGAAAATTACAAATGATAGACTTTTCCAAAAACAATTTAGAACTGTGATATTTGACGCCTTAAGTAGTTAATCGGTGTCTGGCTTCCAATCATGTATGTGTGTGTGTGTGAACAAAGGTTCATCACTGCCATTAAAAGCCGAGTCTGATTGACCATTTCAACATGTCTGGTACATATCGCTCAGAACCCCATTGTCCTGCCTTCTCCCCGTTTCCTTCCCGCCTTCACTGATCAATCAAGCTCTCCTTTAAATACATCCAAAGACTTAGGCTGCATGACCGCCTGTGGCAGCGAAATCCGTAGATTCATTATCGACTGGCTAAAGAAATTCCTCTTCATCTCCATTCTAAATGGACGGTCCTTTATTCTGAGGATGTGCCCTCTGGTCCTAGATTCCTCCCACCACTGGAAAGATCCTCTCCATATCCACTCATTCGATAGGTTTCAATGAGACCTATCTCGTCAACCAGTGTTTTTATTCCTACTGCCAAAGTGCATGACCATACACTTACTGACATTATATTCCATTTACATCTTCTTTGCTTTTTCTCCGAATCTATCGAAGTCCTACTGCAACCTCCCTGTTTCAACTCTATTTGTGCCTCCACCTATCCTCCCTGAACAAGAGGCACAGCAGCGCCTCCACTTCATAAGATTGTGAATAGTGAAGCTCTCATCCACCATCGCAACTGCGATTTACAGAAGCACCACTGAGAACATTCTGACAAGTTGCATCGTCATCTGGTATGGGAGCAGTCGACCATTGGACCGGGAGTCCCTACAAAGGACTGTGAGGCCAGCTGGGAGGATCATAGAAGTCTGCCTACCATCCAGTAGAGACATTTACCTGTAGCGCTGCATGGGCAGGGACCTTAGTATTGTTAAGGATCCCACCAACCTCTTTAACTTTCTACCTTCAGGCAGAAGACTACAATGCATAGAAATAAGAACGGTCAGGATTAGAAACAGTTTATTCCCATTAGGCTTCGAAACTCCCGGCCCCATCGTATTCAGCGTGTCATTGGTTAATCTGAGCCGTACATTCCAATATTTAAATTAATGCAAAGGGACAGAGATAGGAAGGCTTGAATGACTCTGAAAGCTGGCATCAGCTGTGCAGATGGACGGTAAATCTGAGCTGGAAGTAGATCGAGATCAATGACACAAGAAAAGAGGAGAGAAGAATAAAAGGAAGGGAGTAGCTAAAGGTAGAAATGTGAATTAGAAGACCGATATTAAATCTGAAATTGCTTAATCCAATGTAATTTCTGACCGACTAATTTTCAAAATTATTAAACTTATATAGGTGGAGGACAGCAGTGGGCAATTAAATTGACAAGCAATCGATAAATCCTAACAGTTCCTGTGGATTAACTGCAGGTTAATCCAATTACCCTTTTTGGTGATCCAATTACCCTTTGGCCTCCTAATACAACAGAATCTGTGCCATGGACATCGATTGTAACATACGAATTTGGAATTTAAAAAGAGCAAGTGTTCCTTCACCTAAGATTCAATACAATTAACACGTATTTGCCTCCCCTTTAGCCTCGCTTTCGCATTTTGCTCGGAAGATGCATACTTGACTTTTAAATTCGCAGGGATCACGAAATGACCAGCCATTTTGCACAATATATTTTGAAACTGCATCTAGCACTCTTATTTTGATTATGATCCCGTTGTTGTGGAAGTAAAGATCTGGGCATTTTACCTGTTCCCCGAAGGCAGCACAACGAAATCCAGTTTAAAACCATGATATTCGGTATTTATTTTCTCCATTGCCAAGACTCTTTATTCTTCCATCAGACTGGAAGAGCGATACACAATACAGGACATTCCAAAGTCGCGTCCGTAGAAGTTTAATCCAGCGCACGTTCATTAGACTAACTGTTCTTTCAATGCATCTCCGAAAATTGTTGGCAAAATCTTATATGGTTTTGTATTCATTTCTTGACCGTGTTTCTTGATTGAACAAAGACTTCTCCATGGAGAAACAGGTGCAGCCTCAACCATTTCCTTTCGAATGCTGCATTTGTGAACGACCAGTCAGGATTAATGGTCTTCCACCAATGGCGGCTTGTGGCTCTCCCTCTCGAATAATTCAGCTCCGTTCCTGAATATGTCCCTCACCATTATCCCACGGGATGTCCCTAGACAAGAATCAGTGAGGTTAGCTTTCGGCTGCTAACAGTTCGATGTAAATAACTGGAAATCAGGGTTGGAATATCGATTGATATTTCCGCATGGTTTCAGTTTATTTGAATTAATCAAGCGACCACCAGACGTGACGAATTTCCTTAACTAATATTCTTAATGGGATTAAATTTCATCCAAGCAATAAACACAAACATCAGAGTCCTGAAAATCATACAATTTTAGATCGTGATCGTCAATATGAAATTCTTCTTCCCATTGCAAAGAGTCAACATAATTCGTCACCGTAAAAGAATGGTGCTCGCAGAGCCGTCCACATTTTTAGCAGAACTCACAGAATCAAGTTTAATGCCATATACACAGTACATGTGTGCACAGGTGCAAAGGAAAACTTGCAGCACCATCATAGGCATGCGCTAGTGTATGAGCATTAGCAAGGAGTAAAATGGATTCCAGTTTGTCGATACTGGAAATCCACAGCAACATACACAAAACGCTGGAGAAACTCAGCAGGTCAGACAGCACCGACAGAAAAAATAAGCATTTGACCTTTTCAGAACTGAGAAGGCAGGGGGAAAGTGCCAGAATAAAACGTGTGGGGGGTGGAGGAAGAAGAGGAAGGTGATAGTTGAAATCAAGTGTATGCGAAAGGTCAAGAACTGGAGAAGAAAGAATCTGATAGGAGATGAGAGTGGAAGACAGCAGAAAGGGAAAGAGGGGACCCAAGGCGGCGGAATAGGCAGGTGAGAAGAAGTAAAAGATCAGTCTGAGGAAAAGAAGAATTTAAATTCCGATTTCCATTCCTGTTCCCGTTCAGCCGTGTCGATACATGGCCTCCTCTTGTGACAAAATAAGGCCACTCTCAGGGTGGAGGAGCAGCAGTACATTTTCCTTCTGAGCATCCTCCAACTTGATTGCATGAATATCGATTGTCCGTCCGGTAAATAAATCCGTGCACCCTTCCACTATTCCCCACTCTGACATTTTACTTCTTCTCACTTGCCTATTATTTCGCCCAGGTTCCGTTCCTCCTTCCATTTTCCTATGGTCCACTCTCCTCTCCCATTAGATTCTTCTCCAGCACTTAACCTTTTTCCACTCACCTGGCTTTCAGCTGGCATATGTCTCCTCCCACCACCGTTTTATTCTGGTATTTTCTTTCCTTCTTCTCAGTGCTGAAGAACGGCCTCAGCCCGAAAGGTCGACTGTTTATTCTTCTTCATGGATGCTGGCGGACCTATTGAGTTCCTCCAGCTCCTTGCGTGTTGTTGCTTTAAATTTTACACGACGTTTGTTCAATAAATCCTTTTCGAGATCATTTTGATAGCAAAATCTGGCAGCAATGTCACTGAGCATCTATATACAATCCTGCGAGCTTTCCAACTGCAACACCAATTTATGATAAAGAACAAGCGAAAATCTGCAGATGCTGGAAATCAAAGTAATTCGTCATATTAGGTTTGGGTTTGTTCTTCGATAACAATGTTGAGTTCAATTGCTGTAACAAGATTTGGAAGACAAGTTATGAAATATATATCCAAATCTGCATGGACGCAAGAAAATTGATTCAAAAATTTTATATTTATTTTGCAATACAGTAACACCATATAAGCTTAACATTGTGACATTACAATCCCCCTGGAGTTATATAAGTTGCGATTTCTAATCAAAGTTCAAGGCACATTTATTATCAATCTTTTCGTTGGTTCCCTTGCATATTATAAAATACGCTATACTGTTTACAGTTCCAAGCACCACTATGTACGAAGTAGTGATAGCATTGACATGTCCAATCTCACGAAAATAGGATTGTGCTGAGATGGCGAGTCTCGAAAACACTGGGAGCCAGTAACTAAATAAATGAAGACTTGATCTTTCAACGGAGCAAACGGAGTTATGTAAAAATTTGGACGGTCCTTTTAGGGCGAAGACTGCGGTGTATATACTAGAGCCGGATTATTATGAAACTATTGGGGCCCAAGTCCATATCGCAGTTGCACAGCATTTAAATAGATCGGTAAAGCAAGCTTGCCTCGTCGTTACGGGTACCAAGTGTAAGAACCAGGAAGTCGTGATGCAGCTGTATATACTTTTGGTTAAGCCGCATTTAGAATAGTTTCTGTAGTTATTTGGCCCCGTTATAGAAATAAACTGAAGTTGTTGGTGAGCATTAAGGTAGCGATAGTGGAGCGGGGTGGTTATAAGGATTCTGCCTAAATCAGAGGGCATTCCTTATAAGCAGATCTTGCATAAATTTGCATTGTTTTCTCTAGAGCATCATAGCTAAGGGCGGCGGATAGTTTATAAATTCATAGAGTCATGACTGCCGAATTCACTTTCCCTGTGCAGAAACTTCGAAGACTAGAGAGAATAGCTTTAAGGTGAGAGATGAGGTAAGGCGATGTGTGTGAAAGGTGTCTGAATCGCGCTGTTAGGGACACTGATGGAGACACGCCAGCGGCCTTCAAGAGTCTTTTAGACAGGCACACGCAGATGTATGGAATGGAGTGATATAGATCATATGCAGACAAAAGGGAGCAGTTTAATTATGTTCGGTGTTCGTGAGACAATGAGGCAAAATTATTTTCTGTCGTTGGATACTGGAAAACCCTTTAGTGGTGATCTCCAGGTAGAGCGGAATTAGTTTTCGATATTCCGCCATTTGATGCAAAAGCGGAGGCAGTGAAAAGAACATGATAGCTACGAGAATAACTCAAGGTCGAATTATTTGGACTAAGTTGTTCATATTGGATTAATCGAGGACCATTCGCGGCGGGATGTGGCAGGACAGTAAACATTGATTGCTCCTTGGGTTTTATTCACTTATTTCTATCTATTGTATTGTCGAATTTACCGGTTATAATATTTGTCATCTCCTGTCGCCGAATTATTTGCTTCCTGCTAATTCCTTGGATCGATGATAAAGAAGTTACAAAGTGTGGTATAAAACTACTGTGATTCTGTTGTCTGTTCACAGAGCATTGTGTTTGCTGCTTTCCATTTACCAACTGGAAAGGCGGCCAGAATAGCGGTACATGCAAATTATTAAATTCGAAAAGTGGTCGGGCAGTGAAAGCGAGTGATAGGGGCTGGAGGAATATTGATGTACAAAGTGATTTTGAAGTGTCATCCCACAGCCTCCAGAACATGTTGAAACAGATGACTGCGTTAGTGAAAAGGTCATTTCGTGTGCTTGGCTGCGTGCGCCGCAGCATTCCCTGTAACAGTCAGCACGCCATGATGCAAATGCATATATTCGCCCTGCATATATTCGGGTTCTGGTACGACACTGCAGGAAGGCTCTGGGAGTAATGGAGGGTAGAAGTGACTTAGCCAGATGCTACCTGGAATTGAAGACTTTAGTTATAAGGAGAGAATGGATCGGCTTCGATTATTCCCAATGTAATGCAGGAAGCATAGGCGCGACCCTATACATGTTCATAAGGACATAATGTGCACAGACAGGAGAGAAAGCAATAGTGTTTTTCCCCAGGACGGTCGAGTGTAGAACTAGAAGGCACAAGTAGAAGGCAAGAGAGGGATATTTTAATGAGATCTGGGGAGTAATGTTGTATACTGAGAGGGTGATGGTTATCTGGAAAGAGCTGTCAGAGCTGGTGGCAGAGATGAACACAATTACAACGTTTGAAAAACATTTGAACAGATACTTGTATAGGAAAGGAAGGGAGAACCGTGAGTCTAATGCAGGGAAATACGATAAGCGTTGTTTGGCATGACTGTTGTCACAGCCCGGCGGATCGTTAATGCCTGTTCTGTGGAGGCTTCTATGATCTTTTTCACAATCTTACATTTTTATAAAATCGACAACATCACGGAATGCAAAGTTGTCCCCCTGCCTTATAGTCCCGAACAGAGGAAAGAGCAGTGTCTGTATGCGTCCTATTTTGGTAAATTCCTGAACCCGTCAATGTATCGAAGGCCGAAAGTCTAAATGCCTTCGGTTATTTCGAGCTGTGCACTGTCAGCCAACTCACGTCGGGCAGCTGCTCTCGGTTATTCCCGATAAACTGTAAACACGGAAAGCTGAGTACACATAATTCATTCAAGGACAAGTTCATATATTGCCGTGATTTAAAAGACAAAACTTGAAGTATAACGTCGACTGGCCAATGAGTGGACATGGACGTAGTGAGCCGAAGACCCGTCTCTGTGCTGATAACCTTTCTTCTCTCCACCGCTTTACGCGGATAAGTGTGGAACAGTCAGAAATTTATTCTATTCATAATGTCGGGGTGGTGGGGTGACTATGAATTGAATTTACGATTGAATATGTTTTTGGGTAAAGTGCATGTCTACAGAGAAGTTACAGAGGAGATGTCTGGGTTTGTTTTTACGCAGAGAGTGGTGAGTGTGTGGAATGGGCTGCCGGCAACGGTGGTGGAGGCGGATACGATAGGGTCTATTCAGATACTTTTGGACAGCTACATGGAGCGTAGAAAAATAGAGGGCTCTGGGTAACCCAAGTCATATCTAAGGTAGGGAAATTTTCGGCAGAATATTGTGGGCCGAAGGGCCTGAATTGTGCTGTAGGTTTTCTGTTTCTATGTTTTTGATATGGATAACAGAATTCAATTGGTGGCCATGGCTGTGGTCTTCACGTGCCGACTATGATTCATGACTTTTCTGTCGGTTTCCTGCTTCGGTGAACAGCGAGTAAACACTGGAAACGTGCTTCAGATTATCAGTAGCAGACAAATTTCCTCCATCTTCGTTTGGCATTTTTATAAAAACCTCTCGGCAATGAAAAGGAAACAATCAATAATTCGCTGCAATTCCTTGACATTTAACGACATCTGCTTTTTCTGGGGAGAAAGGAAATGTTGAAACAGTTCAGCAGCTCGAACTGAGAAGTGCGGACGATATGAATTAATTCATTATGTGTCCTGTCTCGATTTCAAATCTCAGAGGGAGATATTTCTGGAAGATTAAATACGCTACTCTTTCCGGAGACCTGATGTCCAGCAGTCTGTGGTTCAGTCGCAACCCGTAGCTGATGGAAACTCACGTATGACCGAAGTGATGCGAATGCCATCATCCGTACTAGGGTATATCATTCATTCTATCCGATCTTATCCGCCATAGTTGCACAGTGGTACGGCAGAGAGAGAGAGAGAAGTCCTTCGTCCATTATGTTTACACCAATGGTCAAGTGAATGCTACACTTATCCCATTTACCATCACTTGGCTTTCTCTGCTTTGACAAATGAAATGTTTATACAGTACTCGTACTTCTGAAATATTGTGACAGAAGCTACTGCCGCCACCCAGTTAGGCAGTGCGTTACAGATCGCAATCACCCTCCTCGAATCACCTAAATCTCTCACTCCTTGCCTTAAAGTTTACTAAATCCCTCTAATCGTTGAGACTCTGCCACAGGGAAGCATTCTTATTATCAACCTTAACTATCTATTGAGCGGAGCTTAGGAGGACGAGGACACCCAACGTCGACTCCTTTGCTTGTATCTTCGGGGGAAAAAAAAACTCTATTTCTATCTTTGATATCTCTCTTTTTTCCCTTTTCAATGTTCTTTTGACGACACTGACCTGGAGTTACACGCTGACTTCGGTTCTTTGCGGAAATGGGACCTTCTCTTGGAGCCTCAAGGCAGGCCGCTTTACGATAAGCCAAAGATGCGACCTGGAAGACCAAGGCCCTTCTCGCAATGAAACGAGACACTTATTTTTCCTCTGTTAGGGAGAGAGAGAGATCGAAAGTCTGTGGTAGTTAGAATACCACGTCAACGAGTGTACTGCAAGTCTGTGTCTTTAATGATGCTTTGCTGCACGCTTGAGTGCTTGGTGGGGGTCCCGAGGCCTTTTTGCTGGTGGGGGAGGAAGGGGTCGTTGTTTTGCTGCTACTTATGTGTGAGAGGCGGGAGCTGGGGGGGGGGGGTACTTCGGGGATCTAGCAATTAACTGCCATTCATTCTTTGGAGCACTCCTCTGTTTCGTGGATGTTTGGGAAGAAGAATTTCAGGATGTATATTGTACACATTTCTCTGACATTAAATGTATCTGTTGAAATCTATTGAAACCAATTCAATTCAGCGTAACGTATACCTCTGGTGCCTCTTCCCTCAACCTCCTCTAGATGAAAGAAGACAACTCCTTTCACTCCAATTCCTCCTATCAGGCAATAGATTGCGAATTTCATCTGCTTCCTTTCCAGTCAAATCTGGTCAGATCTATACTTAATATTTCAGCTGTGACCTACGCAATGTTTTATAAGGTTGTACCAAGACTTCCCTGCTCTTATTTTCTCTCCCTTGTACTCAGGATATTTGAAGGACTTTTCCTCCTGGAAACCAATGTACTTGTAAACATGCAGTATTTTACGTCATTGGACAGAACGCTCGCTTCGAGTCTGTTTGTCATTTCTATATTTCTCTCACTCAGCACCTTACTTGGCATTTTTAAGTAATGTTTTTTTTTTAACTTGACTTATAGTTTCGACATTGACCCTGGATGCAAGAACAACAACTGGATATCTGTACTAAATATTTTCCAAATAATTTCTATGATACAAACTTTTTCAAACATTTAAGCCCAGTCAAATGTGTTCATTAAATACGCGTCCATCAACTTGAGTGTCAAACGGTGCTAAGTCTACTAAAATATACTAATGCTACTCAGGAGAGTTTAAACTAGTGTTGCAGGGACTGGAAACCAAAGCATGAGGTCAGTAAGGGGAGGATCGGACTGGAAAATACATGTCAAGGAAAGTTTCGAAATGCATAATCGGAATAACAGGCATGATAGGTGAGATGGGTTGAAGTGTGTGTACTCTAATGCTAGGGGCATTATGGGTAAGGGTGATGAACTTGGAGCTTGAATCAGTACATGTAAGTACAATGGAGTGGCCATTGCAGAAACTTAGTTGTAAGAGGGGCTGGAACGAATGATTAATGTGTCAGGTTTTTGAAGTTTTAGAAATGATAGAGGAAGAATTAACAAGGTTCGGGTAGTCGGGGGGGAGATGCACTCAATGTAGCAATTAGAAGTTTCTTTTGCATGTCATAGGATCTGCATCATTTCTTATTAAGTGCGCACCCTACAAATGCCCAAATTAGATAGATAAAAAAGATAGATATATACTTTATTTATCCCAAAGGAAATTACAGTGTCAGAAGATCATTACAAGTGCACAGATATACTAATATTAGAAGAGAATTAATTAAGAATAAAAAAAAAATTCCTCAGACAGTCGAACAGGAGGGGTCATCACTTCCCCGACTTCAGGTTGACTCATTATAGGGCCTAATGGCCAAGGGTAAGAAAGACCTCATATGGTGCTTGCTCATTAGAGCATTGCAGTTGTCTTAATCTATTACTAAAACTACACCTCTGAACAGCCAAGTTGTCATGTAGAGGGTAAGAAACATTGTCCAGAATTGCTAGGAATTTTCTCAGGGTCTTTTCTTCTTACACAGCAATTGCTGTGTCCGGTTTGACTCCTATAACAGAGCCAACATTTCTAATCAGTTTCTTGAGCCTTATGTTTATGCAATTGCCCCAGCATACAACCACACAGAAGATTTCACTGGTGACAACAGACTGCTAAAACATATGAAGGACAGGCTTCCATAATCTAAAGGATCTCAGTAATCTCAGGAAGTAGAGGTGACTTTAACCCTTCTCGTAAACAGCCTCTGTTGTGCTCCGCTCAGGTTTGTTATCCAGGTGCATCCCCAGGTACTTGTATGCCCTCACCACACCCATGTCCTCACAAGCAGTAGTAAAATGGAGCCGTGGAGGCTTAGTCTTCCTAAAGTCCATCACCATCTCTGTTATCTCACTGATGTTCAGCTACAGAGTGTTCAGCGTGCACAATTTGACCATGTCCTCCACCAGGTCCTGTATTCATCCTCACATCCTCTCTTTATAGACCCAAATATTGCTGAGTTAGCAGAGAATTTATGACTACTGCAGATGGCATGATTCAGTCTAATATCTAAAGTCCATGGTATATAGGGTAAGCAGGATGGGAGCCAATACAGTCCCCTGTGGGGCCCCAATGCTGCTTATAGCTATGACTGACACATAGCTATGAAGCCGTACAAACTGTGATCGGCCAGTCCGATAGACCATAATCCAGGATATAATGGAAGTGCCAAACTGCATTTACTGGATCTTTTCATCCAGCAATGAAGGCTGTATGGTATTAAAGGCACCTGAGAAATCAAATAAAATGATCCTCACGGTGCTACCCTGCTTACCCAGATGGGAATAGGCCCGGTTCAACAGGTAGATGACAACATCGTCGACTCTAATGTACTCTTAGTAGGCAAAATACAGGGAATCAAGAGTTAATCTGATCAGGATCATTGATGAGCCACGTTCAGCCTCTCTGGCGTCTTCATGATGTATGAGGTCAGGGCCACTGGATAGAAGTCCTTCAAGACTTTCCGTTTTCCTATCTTGGGTACTGAATTTAAGCATAACTGGACAAGGAATTATTCAACTTTGTATGTCCAATATTTTAAAATTATATGCTTCTTTTGTTAATTTCCCACAGTGTCCTCTGAATTTTACTAAATATAGTTGCCGTCATTTCTTTCTTTATCCTAACATTGTTGCCGTAGTGATCAAAGAGGCTTGTTAAATATGACTTTCACCTCCACTTTATGCAAAGACACCACTACAGTTATATGCTCAATGTTAAGTGATTACTTGGCTAGAATGTCTGTCACCTTGTTTTCTTCAATCCCAACATGGGCAATGACCCATAAGGAATGAATGCCCAAGGCTGGATCCTGCAGCCTCAGCAGGTGTTTTCTATTCTCAAGAATAATGTCTGTCCAACAATTTGAAATGCATGTTTTGACAGACGTCAAAACCAAGAATGTAGCGGAGCACAGGGGTACGTTATCAGGATGTATTTCAAAGCTAAAGAGGGAGCAATCATCTCCAGTGTAAATATTGATACCTTGCCTGATAATCTTTTCGTAATAGTCATCTTCAGAACATAAGCAGCAAGACCTGAATTGCCTGTCTCTAGATCTTTTGATCCATCTGTATAGATATGAAAGAAACCATAATATCTGCCATGCAGATAATACTGAACTACCTATGCCATTGATTGACAATAAATCTTCCTCTGGATATTTTCTTGAAGGTTTAAAACAAACCATATGCAAAGGGAAAACCATGGAGGATTGACAGAAACGAGTACACTGGGATCACATTCCACACTGAACTGTCCAAGATTTTATGCCCGTTCATTTCCATTCCACCCAAACTAACCTTACCAACAAAGTGATCCCAACACTCCAGTTTCCAAAGTTGTTCTCTTATATTGACCAAATAAGCCATTGCTAACCTGTGTAGAGAAAATTGAATTCACCAGTTTCTACCAAGAATGCTGAAAGTGGTGAAGATTTAATAGTACCACAACGTAACACAACAAATCTTGAGCTTGAACTTTATCTTGGAGTTTAAAGATCACTGGTGAGCCGGACCTATAAGCAATACATTCATAATCAAAGACTGTTCTGATTAAAGCAATATACATTTCTCTAAATGATCTCTTACTCAGACCGCAATTACATCCAACTGAACAGCTGAGCAGAAGCTTTTTTTTTACTCTTCTCAAGAACAAGGGAATGTAGTTAAGACAACAAATTAATAAAACAATTAAGACTACTAGAAGACAATAAATCAGATTATGTACCAAAATCAACAGTATAATTAATGATTTGATTGAATAATTACTCTGCAATCCCATGAATTACTCCAGGTTGATCGATATAAATCATTAAGGTACAAATTAAAACAGATTAGAACTGCCATATAAAGTAAATCAACTTTCTTTCAATGAAGTAATTTGCTTTACTGAGGTATGTAAATTGTTGTATTGGTTCATTATTAATGGTAATAACATAAATCTTCTAGCATTTGTTGTCCTATTGCAAGTCTTGTTTTTGCTGGTTGTGAGGGATTTCAGCAAAAAATTTCAAACAGGTGATGTGGCTGATTGTAATATCAAAACAGCAAGCTGCTGGTCTTCCACTCTCATTTGTTGTCGGAGCGATAACACTCTCTGTCTTGCTAGTGAAAGAGAACGTGTCTGAGATGTCAAAGAGTTGGGATAGACAATGGATATTTGATAGAATCTAGGTCATGGACTCTTTGGAATCTTTGTTTTTGCTTGCATGGTGGTGTGAGGGTGGGGTTTTTGCTGGAGCTATTGGGAGGAGGGGGAGGATAATGCTTTTGTTGCTATTTGTGTGTGGGAAGGCTTTGGGGTTCTGATGTTTCTGTCATTCATTCTTTGGGGTTTTTTTTCAGCTTCATGGATGTCTGCTAAGAGTAGGAATATCAAGTTGTGTGCTGCATACATTCTCTGATATTAAATTGAACCATTGAATAGCCTTCCATGACACTTTGGCAACAATTCATCAGAGACATTTTTTACACATGGCTCTTGTTCTAGGACTCCTGCCTACTCCACTAGCTCATCACATTTGCCATGCACTTTGTTGATAGCAAAGGAGACCGAATTTCTTGTATTTCACTGATACAGCTTCAACTCGACCACTAGATGGTGTTCAACATAAAAAGGTGAAAACATGGAAAACAGCACCAAAATACTTCTGCCTCTAGGTCCTCAAAAATGTGAAGTACTGACAGTTTCTGTGAATTTCATGCGTCAAATTGAAGGTAGTGTTGAATTAGATTAAATATTATTCTTTTAAAATAATCGTTGAATGTTGAATGACTTTCTTGTTGTTGCAGTGCATCTCCACACCGTTTCATCTATTCATTTCATAGCGATGCAATTCTATCTCAGATATCTTGGTCAGTGTGGGTGATTTGAGCCAAAGGACTAGTTTAGATCTTGATCTGTAATTAGTATTCAAAGCCTTCATGTTTAATGTAGTCTGGCTCTTTACGTTTTTAAACACAATTTTAGTTGCAAACTACGTGAAGGATTGCAGCCCAAGCCAAACCTATGAATAGCTGAATTATTGTGGATAGTATTATCTGAATCAATTAAGAGTTGGAAAATGGATATTGGCTTCTAATATAAATGGCAATTGGTTCTAGGATGATTTCTAGAGTCTACAACTAAACTGTCTGAGGTATAATCAATGGCAGACTTGCAGTAGTGAAGGTACAAATTCTGTTCCCTCCTTTCATAAAGTGAGCTTGAGCAATGCCTCCCTACCAGGAATTTAAAAAAAAATGATCAATTCTCAAACAGTTGATCATATTTGTCCTAACATGGACAGGCATTAATGACTGGGACAGAAATGCAAAAAATGCTGTTCTGTTACATCTTGATTCTTCAGTGGCTTCATGCATCAATCATTTCTGTAAACTGGCATCTAGTCTGGGAAATTTATGCTGGGCCTAAGTGGACTGTACCTAGAAAACATGATTAGTTTGCTTGGCATGGAGACTTCACGGTTGGATCACCAATCTTGAATGCCAGAGATCTAGTCCTGAGCATACAATGAACCTCCTGTTTCTTCTACAGCTTTTGATTCAGATATGCACAGTATGTTCTCGAAGGCACACACTCACTGGCACAGGCTTTAATGAAGTCAATGAGAGCAGTGGCATACTCATTCACAATCTCTGAATAGATTCCAGTCCACTGACTCAAAGCAGTCTTTGAGTCCTGCACCTCTCTTGTCCATACTTTCATGGTCCTCACTACTGGTGCTGCAGTCTTTAGTCTCTGTCTATGCTCAGGAAGTAGGAGTACAGTCAGCTGATCAGATGTTCTAAAGTGTCGACGAGGGATGGAATATTAAGTGCTCTTGATGATGGTATGACAGTGCTCCAGTATGTTGGCTCCTCAGGTTCCACAAATGAAATGTTGGTAATAATTATTTAGAGACTGTTTCAAGTTCTCTCTCACTCTCTATGTGCCATCAATTCTGCCAGCCAAATCACTGATATATAATGTGAAAGAAGCGGACCCACTGCACCCCCTGTGCACCACCATTAGTCATTGCCAGACAACTCGAAAAACCTCACTTCCTGACAGACAGCCAATATTCTATATGTGCTAGTATCCTTCCTGTAATACCATAGACTCTTACATTTTAAGCGGTCTCATACATAACACTTGGTCAAAGGCTTTTAAACAACATCCACTTACTCTTCTTTGTCTGTCCTACCAGTTATTTTACCTAAAAGAATTGCAACAAAATTTGTCCCCGAACTCTCAAAGGTTTGTCCCTTTGAAATATGCTGAATTTGGCTTATTTTATCACTTGCCTCCAAGTACTCCAAAAAATGCAATTGAAAGTTGCATTTTTCCAGTCCTCCAGAACAATTCCAGAGTCTATTGATTCATAAATGATCACTACTAATACCTCCACAATCACTTCATCTATCACTCTCAGAACACTGAGGTGATGTCCATCTGGTAGGTGACCTATCTTCTTTTCAGTTTCCAATGCACTTTCTCCTTGATTCAGGTTGATTGAGTACACCTAGTCTGAACTTCCAAAATCTGAAAACCTCTGAAATCAGAATTTTTCTGCACCACAGACTGTTCTGAGAAATTGGAGTGAAGCTATGCTGCTTAGCTGTACACTGATCATGAAAGAAGATGTACCTTTCAAATTTTGGCAGAGGAAATCATTAGGAGACGATTGTTAACCACCCATTCAGTTCTTCGTAGCTATGGTGATTATAAATGTCAACCATTTACTTTGGTATTTTGTAATATTTTAGTAGTATCTATACTTGGTACAGGAACAAAGGGATGGGGTTTGATTTCAAGGAACATATTGAAATAAAATATGATGTCAATGGAGCTTCAATCTAATCCAATGATGACATTTCTGGTATTGTTAATTTGTATTGGTATTGCTAAGTAGGGTGATTCAAACAAAAGGACATGATTTGAGTGTTAGGGGGCAAATGTTTAAGGGTAACACGAGGGGGAATTTCTTTACTCGGAGAGTGGTAGCTGTGTGGATTGAGTTTCCAGTCGAAGTGGTAGAGGCAGGTTTGGTATTGTCATTTAAAGTAAAATTAGATAGGTATATGGACAGGAAAGGAATGGAGGGTTATGGGCTGAGTGCGGGCCAGTGGGACTAGGTGAGTGTAAGCATTGGCACAGACTAGAAGGGCCGAGATGGCCTGTTTATGTGCTGTAATTGTTATATGGTTATTTGGCTGACTCAGATCTAAGCCTGTTTTTCCAATATGGTATCTGTTTCCACTTTGCTGAAGTTGAAATTGTTTTAGTTATAATTCTGTTTTAAAGTCATTCTTGTTGAGCACTATATTAAGGATAAAACTTTAGCAAATCATTACCTAGCAACTGCAAAGTTAGTCTTCCAATAACATTGTTTTACATCCTCAATTTCCCATAAAACCTCTTTACTGTGAGTCTCTCTGTCAGAATGGTTGAGGGCAAATTTGGCTGCACATTATTACAGGAACAACGATATGCTATAGGAGAACAAACAACACAGACTTCTATCACCACAATAATGCCACTCATAGGTTAGTGGAGGAAAACTGCATATTCCATCCAGTTATCATCCACTGTGCACCATGAACATTGATTACTGAAAATTGCTCCTGGCTCCCCTTCTCTTTTTCCATTGCCCATTCCAGTTCTCTATTTCCCTTTCTTTTCATGTCAGCAAGCATTGCTGACTATGAACTTTTATATTGCTTTAAAACTGTGCAGCACTTTTATTTTTTTTTCTATTAATCCTATTATGAATAACTAGAATAAAATCACATACTTTGGATGTTATTTATTAATTGGTGTATAATGATATACAGTACAACATAGAAATTCTATCACATTTTGTAAACTTTGTCATCTGTCTTTATTACAAATCTATAACACTGTCTACATTAATTTCAAATCCAGATGAAATACCTCTTATCTCTCTTTCCTTTCCATCTGGGGTGGGACCACAGACAATGCCTTCTCACCCCTTGGAGTTCTGCACATCCTTCAGGCCTCATCAATCAGACTGTTTTTTTTTCTGTTAGACAAGTGATTAGCTGCAGCCTGTTCAATTTTGTCTGCAGATGGTGGCTTCAGAAATTGGGATGCATAAAATAAAAATTTGAAGTGAGACTTTTGTTGCTTAATCCAGCTTAATCTTCAGCATATCATCCAAATGTTCTACTTCCAGTCAATTTCTGAATTTATGTTTGATTGAATTCAGAAGACTAAATTGACATTCACAGTCAGCAATAGAGGCTTGAAATATTCCAATGATGTCAACAAGAATTGACAGTTCTTCACTTCTAAGGATGTGGCTCAACATATTAGTGAATGTCTTAATTGAACCTGTCTTCACTTTCTCAAAAATTGCAAATTTTAAATCACAGTATTGTTGTGATATCTTTGAGGCAACAGTTCCTTCATAGTTCATTTTATTAGCTGAGTACTTTTTATGAGTCATACAACACTCTCTTTCCAGATTCAAAATTGGTACATCTTCAATAGCAACAGTGTCAAAAGTCTGCCATCTCTTAACTCATCATCAAGAAATCTATTTAAGCAATTACACACATTAGAGCCTGTGAGCGTGGAGGGTGTGGGAGTCTTTAGAAACGGAATTTCTTTGACTTAAATTAAACCATCAGTGGTAATTATTATTTGGAATCATCTTCTCAGAGTATATAATCTTAGAGAAAAGTACAGCATAGAAACAGGCTATTTGGGCCACCTACTCAATGCCAAAACCATTTAATCTGCCTACACCCACTGTTCAGCACTGGGGCCAGAGCCCTCCATACACCTACCAGCCATGGACCTATGTAAACTTTGCTTAAAATATTGAAATTTAGCTCACATGTACCACTTGTGCTGGAGCACATTCCATGTTCTCCTGAACCTCTGAGTGAAGAACTTTCCCTCATGTTCCCTTTAAACATTTCAGCTTTTCCCCGTAACCCAACCTCAGAAGCAAAAGTCTGCCTGCATTTACCCTATCTATACCCCTCATATTGTATATCTCTATCAAATTTCTACATTGCTTTAAGTTCTAAATGATAAGGTCCTAACCTGTTCAATCTTTCCTTATAAGTTAGGTCCGCAAGACTGACAGATTCTGAAATATTCTGAACTAAATAGATAGATTCTGAACTAAATAAGAAAGCCAGGTACAACTTACGGATGGCTATGTCAAGAGCAAAGGAACAATTCAAATTGAGGTTAGAACTGGATGCACATCAACTCTGGCAGTTTTTGCAGGCTAGTGCTTCCCACAAAGCAAAACCTAATATAAGACCATAAGATATGGGAGCAGAATGAGGCCACTTCGCCTATCACGTCTGTTTCACCATTTCATCATGTCTGATCCAACTTTCCTCTCAGCCCCAATCTCCTGCCTTCTCCCTGTATCCCATCATGACTTGACCAATCAAGAATCTACCAACCTCTGCTTTAAATATACATAAAGACTTGGCCTCCAAAGCTGCTTGTGGCAAAGAATTCCACAGATTCAGCACTCTCTAGTGAATGAAGTTTCTACTTATGACTATTCTAAGAACGACACCCCTCTATTCTGAGACTATATCCTCTGGTCCTAGACTTTCTCAGAATACGAAACATCCTCTCCACGTCTTGAAGGTAAGTGATGTTTCACTTCCTGATGAGTTCAATACTATCTATGCATGCCTTGAAAGGAAGAATAAAACTACAGATACGAGAATCCCAACAGTACCCAGTGACACTGGGATCACTGTCTCGAAGCTGACATCAAATCATTTTCAAGAGGGTGAACCCTAGCAAGGCAACCTGCCTGGATGATGGACCTGGTAGGGTTCCAAAAACCTGTGCCTATCACTACTACTACTACTACTACTACTACTACTACTACATCAACTCAGGCCCAGGGGGGGCAGCAATTAGGAGCAATGACTGACTGCCCACTCCTCCCTCTCCCTCATCGGTGTGTTCAGTTCATCTACATTAGCTGCTCCGCTGTCTTCTAGAAGAGTGCTGACCATAGTCTTGGGACGGCACCCAGGGTTCATCCTCTCATGCTTGGGCTTCCATGTGATGACTAGGCTGGAAGGTAGCTCAGGATGGTGTAGACTCTGCCCCACTAGCTACAGTCTTCTCCCCTCAGTTTTAGTAGTGAGCATTGGTAGGTTGTCGTTGAGCTCGACATTCATCATGTGCTGTTGGCAACTCACGTCAAGAGCTATCCGGAGCATTCGTGTATAGTGACTTTTGTATGGTCTTGGTGAGTGTCCACATCTCGCATCCATACGTGAGAATGGACTCTATGACTGCTATGAAGATCCTCTTTTTGAGCCCCCTGGTCAGGTTCGACCTGCAGATTTCCTTCATGTCATTCATAGCCCTCCACGCCTGCCCTTCCGTATCTTTATGTCCTTCTCTGAACTCATCATTCTTGACCTGAGATACTTGAAGTCTAAGACTTCCTTAATGATATCATTCTTTACATTCTTGAGAATACCTAGATCACATTTGAACACCATATACTCTGTCTTTTTACTGTTTAGGTGAAGTCCAACTTTATTGTACTCAATTTCCACTTTTGTCATTAGCTGCTGTGCTTCCTCCATCTGGTTAGAGAGCAGGACTATGTCATCTGCAAAATAGAGATTTGTGAGCAATAAGAGGAGCAATTTTAAGCTCCTAGGTGTCCAGATCTCTGAGGATCTATCCTGGACCTAACATATCAATTTATTATTATTATAGGCATCTGTTAGTCTCATGAGACCATGGATTTGCACCTTGTAAAGTTTCCAATGTACAGGATTGGGCAGGGTTTTATGGAAGACTGGCAGTTGTCCTAGCTGCAAGCCTTCACCAATGTTGTCCAAGGGAAGGGAACTAGGACCCAAGTAGCTTGGCACAGCTGTTATTAAGTGTTGTTAGGTGCCTTGCTGAAGGACACTAACATGCTGCCTCAGCTGAGGCTCAAACCAGTGACCTTCAGGTTACAAGTTCGATGCCTTATCCACTAGGCCAAGCCAACACAACATATCAATGCAGCTACAATAAAGCACACAGTAGCTATATTTCATTTGGAGCTTGAGAGGATTTGGTATTTCACCAAAGACACTCGCAAATATCTGTAGATGTACTGTGGAAAGTAGTCTATCTGGCTGAATCACTGTCTAGTATCAGGGAAGCGCTGCATAGAATTGAAATAAGCTGAAGAAAATTGTAAACTCGCACAGTTTCATCATGGGCAACAGCATCGACAACATCCAGGACATTTTCAATGAGCAGTACTTTAATACGGTAACATCCATCATTAAGGGCCCTCATCACCCAGGACATGGCCTCTTCTCATTGATATGATCCGGGTGGAGATACAGGAGCCTGAAGACATACACTAAATGATTCAGGAGCAGCTGCTTCTGATCTGCTATCAGATTTCTGAATGGACATTGAAGCCATGAACACTGCCTCACTAATTTTGTACTACTTATTTATTTTAACTTGCTAATATATGTGTATTTTAAACTGAATTGCAGTATATATGTAGTTTATATACTTCCTCTAATTCAGTTTTTTTATCTGCGTAACAACAAATTTAACAGCATATGCCAAAGATTGAGCTGCAGCTATCCTGCTTGCAATGAGCAGGAAAATAAATGAATGGCTGGCTAATTTGTTTCACATTCTCTATAAGAGGGCATGGCTTCTACTGCTTTGCCTTCACCAGAAAGTTTTTGCAGACTTGCAGATCTTGTCAGGGGGTTGACTACAGCACCTCTCCTCTCTCTGAACCCTCAATTTACACTTAAATGGAAACACTCCACAAATGTATTTAATCAATTATCTGCCTGGATAATTAACAAATAAAACTTATTTAAAGTTAATTTTGACCTGGGAAGTAATGATGTACTGGTGGAAGCAGATTAAAAGGAATTATAAGAGAGAAACAATTGGAATCTTTCTCCCAGCATTGACTTGTCAAATTTCATAAGGCATCACTCTAAGGCCAGGCTAGGAAAGATAAAGGAGATTAGTGGGGTGGGGAACGTTTTTAGACAGTGGTGGGTTCCTGGAACCCACTGCCAGGTTCACGTTAGAAGCACATACATATCAAATCAAATCAAGTTTAATTATAATTCAAACCATACATGGATACAGTCGAACAAAACAACATTGCTCCGGGGCCAAGGTGCATAGCATACATTCAAAAACTGAGAGAAAGAAAAAATAACACACATCCTTCTACAAAAAAAAAACAAATGTTTACTCCATATCCCTGAGTGCCATGCAAATTAATGGAGCAGTTCCTGGCAATCTGGTGTTACATACCTTGTGGGCATCTTGTGACTGTCACATGACCATAATGTAATTGAGGCTCTGCTGGGCATGATATAATGGCCTTGTGGTGGCGGAGTGATGTAATTTTCCCGCCAGAGAGAGGTCATGTGATGGCCTGTTTCAACAGGTATAAAAGGAATATGCTTCCCTGTGACACAGGTCAGTTCTTAACTTAATTCATCAGTGACTTTGTCCTGCTGCATATTTGATTTTATGACACAGTTTTGTTTTAAAGTGGAGTTTTAATTTCTACTGTAAGAATGGTTGTGCACGCAGTTCTGACAATTGCTGCCAGTTAAAGTCCAGCCAGAGAGTGAGGAATTATCGAAGTTTGCGTAAAGGTGGAGTCGGTGGTAATGCAGGAACGACCTTGTGGAATCTTCATTCACAAGGTAGTAATCTGCACCCACAATAGTCCCTGCTCTAAGGACTGGGGCAGTGAGCTATTCGCCAAAAGGAAAAGGTCAGTCCATTTAAGCCATTTTTATTTCCTTCTTCGTAAATCCTTCAGGCAAGGCATATTTCGGCTAGGATCATCAGTAACTTCATGTTGTCAGAGAATTTATTACTTCAAGGAAAGTCTCTCATAATTGACTGTGTAAATCATCAGGACTTTTGCATTTACTACTTTTAAGAACTGTGTTCGCATTTGTCATTTAAGGACTGTTCGAGCTGCCGTATAGCACCTGACTTCCGGTTAAGTTAGTCGTTTGTTTACTTTGGGGTTTTTTTGAGCAGTGTTTAATAAAAGTTTTATTTATTTATAAGAAAACCTGTCTCAATTCTATATTCATTGTTGCTTAATCATAACACCAGCTTGTCATTCCACCTGTTGAACACAGGAGGGCAGCTCTGATGGGAGAGCTCACCTCCCAACCGAGCATGAACTCCACGCTACACCGCCTCCAGTGTTGTCTCACCTAGACTATAATACAGGCAAACCCACTTCAGCCCTAGTTTTCGCTACTACTGAGACAACACTGCAGCCTCTTTGCCTGTCACATCATCAAACAAGGGAAACAGTCCTGCAGCATTTCAGCTTATCAGTGTCCAACAGGGTCTTGAAATCACAAACAAAATGTCCAAGACAGCCACTCATGGTTACATTGCATGTTGCCTTAGCACAACAGCTCCAATGCCTTTGAGTCGCAGGTAGCAGCATGGTCTGCACCCAGTACAGCTCCTCCGAACCAATCCAGCCCATCCGCCAGCTTCCACTTCTCCAAGCCAAGCGTCAGCTTCTCCTTCTCTGAGCCAAGAACCGGTTTCCTCTTCTCCGATCCACCAGATCCTTTAACACCCCAGCTGGTGGCTCCAAGCAATGAACAGACCACTGATGTGATAGATCTGTATTCATTCATGGAGTCCAGTATAGGTTTACCATAATAAAAAACACATCTTAAAAAGAGATATTCACCCTTGGTTGGCCCCAGTGAGACCGCTACATTCAAATGACTGGAATTACAATTATAGTACTTAATTGTTTTTTGGATGGCCACAAGGATGTATAGGATCTGCAGGTATGTGGATGCAGGCAGAAGGGATCAGTTTCAGTTTGCATCATGTCAGCTCAATCATCATATACGAATTAGTCTATTCCTGGGCAGTACTTGTTTTGTTACAATTAAAGGTGCTTGGCATGAGCTCGGATAGGCAGAAAGACACAAACACAAAACTATTTCATTGCAGCATTCTTCCAGTTATGACAATCTGCGGTGCAGTTCATGACCCAACCGTTGGTGAAGTCCCAAAAACTACCCCAAAGCCCTCCGATTGCTGTACTTTTATACCCTTTCCACTTATGTGAAATGCCGCAGTAAGTGGATCAATATATTAGCACAAACTCCACCCACCAAACCAGTGTATCGTGGTCTGGAAGCAAATTGACCAGGCTGTCAAAACTCACAGTTATTGTTCCACCTCATTACACTGTGCTCTTTGCATGGGGGGAGGGAGGACGGGGAGAGGGGAAGGTTTCTTCTTATTCTTAAACCTAAACATTTTTGCTACTTATTGCACCCTTTTGCCAACAAAGCCAGAATGTTTTGTTTCGGCTGGGACAGGCAGAAAGACACAACTAAAATTTTTAGGTCAGAAGGAAGCAAGCATTCAAATGATGGTCTATACATGTGTGGGTCCCTCTCAGTGCAGCACAGCTACTATTGCGCCAAGGCCCAGTATCGTTTGTGACCAGCCTGTTGGTGAAGGCATGAAAAGCTACTCCCAAGTCGCCTGCTCCATCCCCCCCTTCTTCCTCCTATGTGCTAATGGAGACTCACACCTATCTGAAAGGCACATTATCACTGACTGTAATGGAGTATAAAGGGAACCATGATGAGGATTAGATACTACATTGCCAAACTGTTTCAGTTAAAAGGTTCACCAGGGCCCTGCACGACTGAACCATCACTGCCTCAGCTGTCATAATATCCTGGAAAATAGACACCCAAGATCTAGCCAATAATTGCCCAAACAGCTTCCTATATTCCAACAAGTATCTGTGGTACACCCTATTCATATGTTGCACATCTCTGGGACCTTACAAAAATCACACCACTCAATCCCATGCTTAGCAACAAATGCCAAAGTGGAGTGCAAATGCTTATATGTCATGCCAACCACATCATCTGTCTCATTCTTTCCCAAAAAGTGCCTCCCCTGGACTGATGGAAAGAAATTGTAATACCTCCTCCCTGCTCCTTCCTGTCCCACAATTTCTGCGATTTCCCAATTAGTCAACCTAAAATAAGATTTGGCTTCGTATTTTCCCATATTACCTCAGACTTAGTAAGTGTCTGTTTTACTATAACATCTACCCTTTCATTACCCAAAGCACCTACATACAGTATGTACCGCCAAACCTTCCAGACACACTACCTTTATACCCTCTCTACTGATTCAAAATGTTGCAGAATCCCAATGTTGCACCAATACATGAACACCAGCTCAAAACACCAAACCAGAACCAATCACCACCTGTCACCACTCTTCCCGAGCCCCACCCCGGTATGCACATAACTTCCATGCTCCTATGACTATATTCCCACCGTGTAATCAAAGCTCTTGCAGCCAGTTCTGTTATGTTTAAGGCCACAATGATGAAACATTTGAAAAACACCAAGATTAACCCTTTACAATACAGTACTGTACTTTTTTTGCAGTGTCATGGCAAACATTGAAAGCTTATATTAAAATCAGAAACCAGCCAGCAAATAAATTTAAAAATAAATATACTGCCCTCGGCTGATGTACAGGCCTGCAGCACATGAGCCCAAAAATGTTTACTTCAGGGCTTGCTGCAGTGTAACTGTTGCAAATGAACTCCAATTTATCATTCAGCCAATGACAGGCTTGAAGTAATTAGCATTAGTAAAAGACTCAACCTACAGATACTTTAGAGTGGAGCCTTGGTTCAGAGAGGCTGTAAGAGTGTTGTCCACACACTTTAGATCAATGTGGATGGGGGGAGGGTGGGGTGTGTGGTTTCATGTTGCAGTCCTAGTCTAATTGGATTATGGTTCAAAGTGGTGAAATGGAATCTTGAGTAGTCAAATATGAAATGTGAATATTTTGAGGAATATGACTATAAGATATATGAGTGGAATTCATTTGGCCCATCACGTCTACTCCACCATTTCATCATGACTGATCTATTTCCACTCAGCCCCAGTATCCTGCCTTCTCCCCATATCCCTTCATTCTCTGACTAAACAAGAATATATAAACCTCAGCCTTTAATATGCCAATGATTAGGCCTCTACAACTGCCTGTTGTGATGAATTCCACAGATTCAACACCCTTTGGCTAAAGAAATTCCTCCTCATCTCCGTTCTAAATGGCTATCCCTCTATTCTGAGGCTGTGTCATCTGGTCTTAGACTGCCCCACCATCAGAAACTTACTTTCCACATCCACTCTATCGAGATCTTTCAATATTCAGTAGATTCAAAGAGATCCTTCTCTCATCCTTATGAATTCCAGTGAGTACAGGCCCAGAGACATTAGAAGTTCCTCATATGATAAGCCTTTCAATCCTGACATGATGTTCGTGAACCTCCTTTGATCCCTCACCAATATCAGCACATTATTTCTTGTGTAAGGGCTCAAAATATTCCAAGTGAGGCCTCAGCAGTACTTTATAATGCCTCAACATTAATTCCTTGCTTTGATAATCTAATCCTCGTGAAATGAATGCTAACATCACATTTGCTTTCTTCACCGCCGAATAAACCTGCAAATTAACCTTAAGGGAATCCTGCACGCAGACTCTCCAATCCCTTTGCACCTCAGTTTTTCATGTTTTCTCACCATTTCAGAAATAGTCGTCTACCAAAGTGCATGACCATACACTTTCTGATACTGTAATCCATCTGCCTATTCTCCTCATCAGTCTCTTTCCTCAGTTACCTCTCTGTTTCCTCAACAGTACATACCTCTCCAGCTATGTTTTTATCATTGGCAAACTTGGCAGCAATTCCATTACTCAAATCATTGGCATATACCATAAAAGAGACGTTGTCCCAGTACAAACCCCTGTGGAACACGACTGGTCACCAGCAAACAACAAGAAAAAGCATCCTTTATTCCCACTTATTGCCTCCTGCCAATCAGCCAAAGCTATCTCCATGCTACTATCTTTCCTGTAGTAGCAGCCTAATGAAGGGTCTCGGCCCAAAACATCGACTACACTCTTTTCCATAGATGCTGCCTGGCCTGCTGAGTTCCTCCAGCAGTTTGTGTGTGTAACTTCTTAAGCAGCCTCATGTGTGGCATGTGGCACCTTGTCAAATGCCTTATGAAAATCCAGGTACAGGGATGCATAGATTTTCCTTTGTCTATCCTGCTTATGAATACCTTAAAGAATTTCAAAAGATTTGTCAGAGTATTTAACTTGAACAAGGCCTATATTGAAGACTTCCTTCTACATGGTTGTACAACCCTGCAGCTGCTAAGACTACAAATGTATCTCCAAATGACAAAGTGTGTGTTGTAAAGGAAGGTCTTTTATTTGTTTCATACTGACTGTGTGCAAGAGGAATTTGCATAATTCTGAAGCTGTTAAAGATGCATTGACACAACCAGGTGTGAAGACACAGGAACTGTGGGAGTCAGATGAAAAACCACAGATTTTGTTCAGATTTAAATTCATTTATTTTCACATGCATATCAAAACATACAGTGAAAATTAGTATGATTCAGCCAAAACTAATGTACAAAGTATTATGTATTTTTGTGCATTATAATCTGGTGTTCAAAGCATCACATCAAATACAGTAACATGAAAAATTCAATGTTTAGGCCAGTTGTGATCTGGAGTACAAGGCAATAAAAAGTGGAGGATCCAGATTATGTTGTTGTTTACAGGAGGGAATTGGCACTCCAAAGAAAAGTTAAAGGAAAGGAATTTGCAGGACATATGGGACTACACAAAGGAGTTCCGATTTAAGGTGACGCTGGCAAATCTCAGTGACTTCTAGCTGATTACTAACAGAACAAGGAAAACAACTAAATACTTACTTTACTAATTTTTCTGGAAAATGGTTATTGCAAGCAATAGTCAGTAACTTCTATTTAGATATGGAGGCAATTCAATGTGGTGGAGCCAAGGCAAAGCGAGGTATCAGGCTGGTCACCAGGAGGAAGGAAGACCCGAGGATCGATCACTCTAAACACCGAGTGTAATCAGAAGATTTGGGGACAAGTGAAATTGAGGTGGTAGGGTCCAAGCACCAGAGCATTTTGAAGTGACAATTCCTGTTGTTTGGATGACGATTTAAGTGTTGAGCCAAATCGGAAAGTTCAGGTTCAGGTCCCAAGAGCGCATTGAAGTGCCTGAACCCAATATTTGGATGAGGTTTTAAGCACCAGGACTGATTGAAAAGGACAGGATGTCCTGAGGCAAGGGACTCCACTCTGCACTAAACTATGGATCTATGCACAGACTCTCTGTAGACTCCTGTTCAGAATGCTATTTGCTTGTGTTTATTGTTCACATGATCTGATCTGATATTTTCATTCTCAGCACATTTGGTGTTTAAGCATATTTCTTTTAATTTTGGGAGGTTTTTTTGTTTCATGGTTGCCTGTGGGGAGACAAATCTCAAGGTTGTATAATGTATACATACTTTGATAGTAATTGTACTTCAAAAATTTAACTTTGGAATGAAATGAATCAACAGCTCTTTCAAATAGCAGCACACATATATGACTTAGGTCACTCCTCAGAGGACATCTATTGCCCAACTCCCTGTGAGTAACACATATATCTGGGTAGAGTTCTAGTACTTGCAGAAGCATTTAAGTGGTTTGTAATTTGTTGCTTGTAAGAAATTCCATCTTGATGCACTGGGTACACAAATGGTTCTGGATATTTGATCAAAGTGAGAACGCTGTATGCTCTTGACTTTGACTTTCAGTGAAGCTGGTTCAGGGGTCCAGTGAGGTTTCTCAAGTGTCTCACAGGTGCGTGACAGGTAAAGGCCCACAACCACTGCTGGGATGGGGAAATACTTCAGATTTCTGCCTCCTTTCTTGTGATCATATCATCATTCAATTATCTATATTGGCATAATAACTTGTTCAGGTCCCATAAATGCTGAGCTCTTATGTAATATTACCTTTTTAGTCCAGGATCATTGGGATCAGCATGCATTTGCACACTGCAAGAGCTACAATTTTACCCTACCACTTTCCATCAGCACATATGAGATTCACCAATATTAGAGTTCAGTGCACAAAGCCAGATGACTTATTGCTGTTTGATTGGGCCTGAACCCCTTTGTAATTATGGAGAGAAGTGAAGAACCAAGGTGGGACTTTAGTCAGCCCAAAGCAGGTGCACACCATCCAGAGCAGGGTGCTTATTCCTGAACTTGAACTCACATCTGGTTCTGCCAACATATATTTGTTTAATTTCCATGCATTTCATTATTGTCTTTCTCAAATAAATGTGTAAGTGTTTCTCAGACAAGCTTACAGGTCTTATTTTTGTAACTCCAGCTAGAAAGTTTGTTAAGGTGTGCAGTAGTGAGCAGAAGTATTTTTAAAGGTGTGAAACAGTATTGTCAAAGGAGTAAACAACGTTGGTAAGTGAAACGATGCCACAAACAGGTTTGGAGTGAGGTGAAGTTCACAAAGCATGAATATGGGAGCCCAGGCCTGAGTACAACAGCAAGGGATCGAAGAGGTGAATGAGGTATTCAGTGACAATTTGGGATGAGGTTGCAGCAGCCATAGGAATTGCGATTGCAGAAGAGGAAGTTAATAGATGGGGAGGTGTTGTGAAATTACTTCTTGGTTCACTATCAAACAAAAGATGCAAATAAAGTAGTGAAGCCTTGCTGTGACAAAGAAAAAGAGAGTGAGGATTGGGGCAAGAGCCTCATGGTGTCATAAAGGTGATCATGCGACCTAAGAAGACCAGAGGACTGCAAATGCTCACTGGAGTCAATCAACAAGTATTTAGCTCCATTTTTAGCACAGACCCATTAAATTGCCAGTCTGTCAGAAGGTACTCCTCTGAGATAGGGCAGCTGCTGTAAGTCATTGGCATTTCCTTGAAATGTTGCACCTCCTCAGTATATTACCTCACACTTCCCAGGATCAAATTTCATTTGCTTTCTTCCTGCTCAACTGACAGACTGTCTGTATCTTCCTGCAGCCCAAACTATTAACCGTGTGGCAAGCTTTTGTGCTTTTGTATTATCTCTGTGGAATGACATTTTGAATAAAGGGTTAAAAGAGCTGTATAAAAATTCCCTGACAAACTGCAATCTTTTGTGTCATGACACTGCATTTAGGCTCAATCAGTAACGTTACATACCGGAAAGGGCCAAGTACTGAGCACTCAGCTAGGAGGCTTCCAGTAACAAAAATCACCCATCAAACATTTTTTCTGCTACTGAGCATGAATCTAATCTGTCAAACTCTCTTGGATACCAAGGACTTTTGCCTTTCATGATCAGCCAACCATGCTGAACCTTATCAAAAGCCAATTACTCAATGTAAATGGTAACAGATTCTCATTTTGCTATCTTGGTTCATCACCACACCACCCCACAAATGAGTTCAATCAAATTAGTCAAGCACAATCGTTCCATAAAAACTTTCATTCTGGCAGACCTCATTAATCTGTGCCATTCTCAGTACACATGAATATAGAAAATTGCAGCAATTGTAACCCACCCGGTCCTCAAACCTGCTCCATCATTCAATGTGATCATGGCTGATCTGCCCAAGCCTCATCTACTGTGTCAATTTCCTCTGGATCTCAGTTCCCTGAGCTTAAAAAAATGCTGCATCATTTTTAAATACTCTTAATGTTCCTGCCTCCAACACTTCTGGGGGGAATTCTAGAGATTCGCCATCCTTTGCCAGAAGCATTTCCGACACAACTCAGTTTTAAATGACCGTGACCTACATCTCACTAATGGAAACATTTCAACGTCTATCCTTATCATGCCCCCTAAGAACCTAATATGTTTCAGTAAAATTGTCCCCTTCTTTTAAATGCCAAAGATCATAGATTATTTCAGTTAGCAGTTTGTGGACTCCCCCTCTCATCCCATGAATTGCCTGAGTGCATCTCTTTTGAACTGCCTCCAATGACAGTCTATCCTTTCTCAATTAAGGGGAATAAAATGGCGACTCATTGGTACCCTGTATAATTGTAACAGTACCTCTTCATTTTTAAACTGCAATTCTCTTGCAAAAAAGGGTAAAATATCATTTGCCCCCTTTACTTTCTCTGCCTGCCCGTTAACATTATGTACATCAACACATAGATCCATTAACTGCAAAATTTCTCCATTTGGATAATAGAGTGATTTTTGACTCTTTTTAAAAAGGTGCATGACCTTGCACTTCACCATATTAAACTCTGCTTGCTGTGTTTTCATCTATGCACACAACCCCTCTATAGTTTGTTTATAGTCCTAATACTGACATTGCAATGTGCCCTCCCATATTATCTGCAGACCTGGACATCTTACATTGTGTTTCCTCCTCCAAGTTGTTAATGTAACCATTAAATAATTGAGAACCAGAACTGATTCTTGGGGCTTTCCACTTGCTACATTCTTATAACCTGGAAAACATTCATTTATTCCAACTCTTGTTCTGTGCTGTAGCAATCTGATTCCTGATAGCATGCTTCACCTCCTGTGCACCTTATGAAATGGCTTCTGATATTTTACGTTTACATTATCTCCAAAAATGCTTCCAATACTTTGCTGCCTTTGAGTTTGAACTGACAGCTTTGCAATTTCATGGACAATCCCTTTCTCCCTTTTTAAACATACAACATTTGGCGTCCCCTAATCCTCTGACTTCACTCCAGGAGCCAGAGAGTGTAAAAACAACTGTGGGCAGACCATTGGCAGTATCCCGTTCACTTTCTTCCACAAGTTTTGATTGCTGTAAAATGGGCTTGGCAATTTATCACTTTTAGAAGACAATGAATGCCTCTATAATTACCCTTTCAATGTATAGCATTTATCCCATAAAGTTTGTAGCATTGAGACAGGTTGTGAGGCACAGCGAGTACGGGAGGTCAGGCTGAGTGGTAGTGATAGGAACCTCAGTCATTCGTGGAACAGACAGAAAATTCTGATGGCTTCCTATTTTATTTCCACTTCCCACTCATATCCTGACTTCTGTCCATGGCTTCCTGTTCCACAATAAGGCCAAACTCAGGTTTGAGAAGCAAAATCTCATATTCCATCTAAGTACCTTTCAACCTGATGGCATGATGGCATGTCCATTAAATTCTCTAACTTCTGGTAATTGTTCCCGTCTCTCTTTTTCCATTCCTCCTTTTGGTTCACTCTGTCATCACTTCTCTTCTCCCAACTGTCAATCACCTCCTTCGATCTCCCATCCTCCTTGCCTTTCTTCCATAATCCACTGACCTCTCCTGTTAGATTCCTCCTTCATCCTCCTTTTACCTCTTCAACCCTTCAACTCACAGCTTCTTACTTTATCCTCCCTTTGCCTCCAATCCACATTCCCCCTCACCTCGTCCCACCTATCACCTGGCAGCTTGTACTTCTCCTCCCCCACCTTCTTAATCTGGCTTTTCCTCCCCCCCTCACTTTCCAGCCCTGATGAGTGATCTTGGCCTGAAACAATAATTATTTGTTCCCCTCTATTATTTTCTATCCCCTCTATCTGATTGTTTATTCCCATGTCTGACTTGTTGATTTCCACCAGCACATTGTATAAGTAGCTCATGAGAAATCAGGGGATAATATCTAGCCAATGAGTAAAAATTTAGTCATTGGGATAGAAAGGGGCACAGTAAAGGGAGAGGAATGACAATTGGTTTAAACTCATTTTATTTCACAACAAGAGCTTGACAGGTAAGACAGATATCTCTGAGTACTGATTCTGTGATATCACAGGCATAGCAGAAACTTGACTGGCAGAAGGACACGGTTGACAGCTGAATGTCCCCAGATAATCAAAAGCTATAGGCGTGACAGAGATGCAGGGAAGACAGTAGGAGAAGTGAAAGAGAACAGAAGAATGGTCCATAGAGAGGACATTCTTAAGGGTTCATCCAATGTGGCCATGTGCACAGAACTTCGAAAGAAGAAGTGGAAGGTCACTCAGATGGGACTATATTATAGTTTCTCCATTAGTTACCAAGAATTGTAGAGAGATTACAGCTATTTATAAATGTAATAGCATAGTATAAGTTGGAGATTTTAACATCCCTCATTGATTGGAATGACCATTGTGGAAAACAGTTGAATGGAGCAGAACTGAAATGTGTCCAAACGAGCTTTCCTTATCAATGTATAACAGGAACTATTAGAGGATGAAAAACTAGTCCTTATCCTGGGAATGAGATCGGGCCAGTGTTAGAAGAGCCTGTTGGATCAAGTGACCATAATTTTATCAATTTAAAATAGTCATGGAGTAGGATAGAACTAGTTCACAGGTTATGGAGTTGAACTGGGACAGAGCAAATTTTTGGAACTGTAATGCAAGATCATGCAATGGGTGATTGGCTGTGCATATTTGCATGAAAAATGTCGTCTTCCAGCATAGAGACATTTAAAAATGTGATATCAAGAGTTCAGGGCCTGCATGGTGCTGTTGGCTTGGCAGGTTGGCAATATTCAGAAACCCAGAGTTACAGGAGATATTGAACCAGTAGTTAGGAAAACATGGAAGGCATAAATGGTAAGTAAATCTCTTCATGACTGCACAAAATGCTCAGTTAAAGGAGAAGTTAGGAGGACAGAAAGAGCATATGAGAAGTATCTGCCAGACAAAGGCGAAGCAAAATCCCAGAAGATGATATAGGGATATTAAGAGGATGGCTGTGTAAAGAATAGATCCGTTAAAGATCAGCCTGGCCATCTGAGTGTGGAACCAAAGGAAATAGTTGAGATTCTTATGAGTATTTTCTTTTCTGATGGAAGCTGAGCAAACAGGGGAAATGAGTGGTGCTATCCTGGACCATGTATGAATTAGAACGGAGATGTTGGGGCCTTAAAGTGCATTAAGGTGGACAATTTCTCTGGGCCTTATCAAGTGCAGTCTCAGACTTTGTGAGAAGCTAGAGAACAAGTTCATCTCAGGCCACAAGTGAGGTTCTGGAAGACTACGGAGTGGCTAATATGGAACCACTGTGTCAAAAGGGGAGCAAAAACAACCAAGAAACTACAGGTACATGATTTTGATATTGGAGGTGGGTAAATAAATTGAGGGAGTTCTAAGAGACAGTATCTACAACATTTAGAAAGACGGTCACCATGGTTTTGTGTGTTGGAAGCTGTGCCTGACAAACATCTTGGAATTCTTCGAAGAGGTCACCAAGAGGGAAGGGTCGTGAATATCTATATGATCTTATCAAGTTCATATAGACAACTATGATGACTTCTATCATGACAGGTCAGTGTGGAAGGTTAGATTACTTGGGATGCAGGCGAAGAATGTGGAATGGATTCATAATTGGTTCAGTTGTGGGAAGCAGAGGGTGATGATCAATGTTTATTTCTCAAACTGTAGAACAGTCTCTAGTGATGCTACAGGGGTCAGTGCTGGGACCCTTGCTGTTAATGATTTTTAACATTAATTAATGATATTAATGATGAAATATATTAATGATCTATATTAATATATTAATGATTTTGAGTTGTATGTACAAGGCGTGGTCACATTTTTTATCGTATGCACACTAAATACATGTATGCACAGGTGCAATGGAAAACTTACAGCTGCATCACAGACAGAAAACACCACATAGACAGTATTCACAGGAAAAACAAATTAAACATAAATTATATACAATTTCTACAAGCAAGAAAACATTAGAACCAAAATAAAGACCATTTTCGTGCAAAATCTTTCAAAATAATTCAAATGCTTCAATGTAAATGCTTGTAAGCAAACAAATCAGAAAGGTGTATAATTTATACATTCTTTGAGAATAAATGCACTTAATACTTTCATCTGTAAGCCACTTTATTTGCCTGTTGAAAGGGTTAAGTACAGCTCCTTGGGGCTGGAGGGGAGCTTGATCAGGGCATGGTTCAGTTGTCTTTGATTACGTTGCTACCAAAAACATTGATGTTGAATCCTTATGGTCCTACTTTTTGACCATGGAGTTGAATTCATGAAATTTAATTCTCAGATACAGGAAGCAATTGAGATAGGGAATACAATGTTTGTCTATCACAGGAGGTACTGTGTTTCAATATGAAAAGTCTCTGAAATTCAATGGGGTGCTGCTGAAATTGCATTACGGATACTGAGTACAGTTTTGTTCTTTATCATAGGTGCTTGATTAGTTGGTCGTCGATAGTTACACTGAGTAGGCAGGAGAATGCGATTGAAAGGGATAATAAAGCAGCCATGATGGAATGGCAAAGACTGGATGGGCTGAATGGCCTAATTCTGTTCTTATGTCTTATGGTCCCAAGGAAAGCTCACCTTGCAGTAGAAGAAGCACAGCAACAATGAACCAGAAGAATTTCTAATAAATTTGTCATATGATGATCAGAATAAGCTGGTAGCCTCTAATGCAGGGATTCCCAAACTGGGGTCCATGACATTAAAAAATTTAGGAAGCTCTGTTCTAGAGTTTAGAAGAATAAGATTACCTCTCTGAAATATACAGAATTCTTCTGAAACAGGACACAGGGATTTTCTTTAATGGCTTGGGAGCCTAGAACAAGTGATTGCAGTATTAATATTAATAGTTATCCATTCAGGATGGAGATAAGAAAAATAACCTCACCCAGAGAATAATATTTTTGATATTCTCTATTTAATAGCTCTATAGGGAGATGATCACAGAATATATTCAAGAAAGTAATTGAAAGACTTTTTGTTGTTGAGTAATGAAGGGCTAAGTGTAGGAAGGTATTGCAGTGAAAGTTCATCTGTGATTGCATTGAATGATGGAACCAGCCTCTGCAAACATATCAACATTTGCAATTGTGGGGTCATTCTTCTGCTGAACACAAAGAAAGTTACTCATATAGGGTAGGCAAACAGGCCCTTTGGCCCCATTGATCCATTCCCTGAGATTCCCATCTAAGCTAGTCTCATTTGCCTGCTTTTGGCAAATGTATCTCAAAACCTTTTCTATTCACATACTTATCTGTTCCTTTCAAATGTTATTAATATAAAAGCTTCATCCGGTTTCTTCGGCAGCTCATTTCATATGCAGACCACTCTCTGGGTGCAAAGTTTGCTCCTCAGGCTCCTATTAAATTCTTCCCTCTTTAATTTATATCTAAGCCCCCTGCCCCCACGGTTCTTAATTCCCTAGGCCTGGTAAACAACTTGTGTGCACCATATCTATGGTCCTCATAATTTTATGTCATGTGTAAGATCACCTGTCATTCTACATGCCAATGAAAAAAAGTTCCAAATGTATCCGCTTCTCCCCATAACTGTCATTCCCTGCTCTACACTCTTTCATTGAAATCGATGAGATACTAAAGCCCACACTTAAGTAAAGGGGGAGGGGTGTGTTTGTGTTTGTGTGTGTGTGTGTGTGTGTGTGTGTGTGTGTGTGTGTGTGTGTGTGTGTGTGTGTGTGTGTTTGTGTGTGTGTGTGTGTGTGTGTGTGTATGTGTGTGTGTGTGTGTATGTGTTTGTTTGTTGGGCAGATGGAGAAGGGATATGTTGATTGCAGTCATTGTTGTTGTTGATTACACACATGTATCTAATTTGCTCCTATAGCTTAGAGATGATAAAGTGGGCACTGAGTGTATTTCTGTCTGTTTGTGGTCCTCTGCTGCTGTAACCCATTCACTTTAAAGTTCAACATGTTGTGCATTCAGAAATGCTCTTCTGCACAACATTTTGGTGATGCATGGTTATTTGATTTACTGTTGCCTTCCTATCAGTTTGAACCAGTTTGGCTATTCTCTCCTCTCTTACTAGCAAGTCTTTTTCACCAACAGAATGTTTCTTTTTTTGTTTTTTTTTCACCATTCTCTGTACGTTTTAGAGACTATTGCAGATGTAAACCCCAGGAGACCAGCAGTTTTTGAAATCACAATGGTAAATCAATGTAAAAGTCACAAAGTCACTTCTTCCTAATTCTGATGTTTGAACTGAACAACGACTGAACCTCTTAGCCATGTCTGCATTCTTTAATATCTAGAGGTGTTGCCACATGTTTGTTTGAATAAAAATTTGCATTTACAAGCAGGTGTACAATTTTACCTAATAAAGCACTCACTGAGTCTATTCTTTTGGGAGTGGAAGTGTAGACCGTGGGAGCACTGTTGGCTCAATTTCTTTTGCAAGAAGCTGTATAGTCAGGACAAGTTGAATAGACCCTTCTGTAGTGTACCATTCTGGAATTGTGTAATAATCTTGGACTTTCTAACAACTGGACTTGTTAGAAGTCTAGAGACAAATAAATTGCTCTGCTAATTTTAGCAACTCCTGTTACTTATTAGGGATTAATATTTTGCTGCACATTAAATAAATTCACTTTGCTTCAGATACAGGCCCTGATGCTGATGCGAACATGTTTTTCATTGTATTTGTACTTCAACACACATGTGCATGGAACAATTAACTCGATTTATCTGAGAAGGATAATTGGTGTTGAGTTAGGATAGGGAAAGCGGACAAACCATTTGTCTCTGTTTCCTCTCATTTTGTGGACTCTGAACTGAATCTTGCTCAAAGATAATCCAATCAGAGCAATTGAATCTGGACACAAGAACCTGCTAAACCTGAGACCATTCTCAGACAAGTAGTATTTGTTATGTAAAGGGTGTGGACTCTGAATTGATTCTTGCTCTGAGAGAATCTGATCAGAGCAATTAAGTATGGACAAAAGGAACTTCAAGTGATGACCAGCTAAATCTGAAACTATTCTACAATGAGTATTATTATGTAAAATGTCAGACCTACCAATGAAGCAATTTGTAATCTATGTCTGGGTTGTCTCATTTAACTGATTTGGACCAGTCACAGTTGAAAGACACAAATATACAGGGCTAAAACAATGTTGGTTGTCACCCTGTATAACGACTAGTTAGAAGGTGACCCGCATAGGTCAGGTGACATTGAGCAAAGAGAATGGAGATCCACTAATTCAATTGATGAGGAACACTGTATGAGTCAGAAGCTCCAAATATGCAGGGGTAATACCGCTCCAGCAACCAGAAACTAACCATCATGGATAAGGAGGACCCACAGACATGTGGCGGTAGGGACCATGAGGAATGCCAGGCCAGCGTAGACTCCTTTCCCAAGTAATAACTTTTCTCTTCATTGACTGCTCATGGAGGGTTAGGAAATTCTAGTAGGGTACACACAGACAGTTTGTGAACCCACGTGCTTCTTATTTGAGACAATAAAAGTTATTTGTCAGTAAATACAGATTCTCTGTGCCTCACTGATCATTCTTACAAGGGGCGATTTCTTGTAACACTGTCACGCATCACAACATGATCACATTTCTCAGACCTCACATCAAATAATTGACTGAAACCCAATAAAGGTGCCTATAATAATAGCTTTGCTCAGCCATTTGTCATATGGAAAACACTACCTGAAATGGAGGAGGAAGCAAATTCAGACCAAACTGAGGCTGTGACACAGGGAAAAATGGGACCTAAGAAAGGGCTGCACAGCTTCACCTGTAACTTCTCTGGGATCCAGACCTAGATTGTGTAGCCTGGTACCATACCCAGTTCAAATGGAGTGTGATGTAACTGTCCTTTATTTTCTGGGGCAACAGGGTCTTTCCCTCTCATCATGGGTTCAGTGACCCAGTGAGAGAGAGTAGGGGTGATTGTCTCACTGATTTCATTATGGGCGTCTGAACCACAGAGCAGAGCAGTGTTGAGCCCTCAGGTGCACAGACTCTTCAGCCAATTTGGTACCCACTGTCCATTAGAAACTAACTTGCAGAATATCATTGACTCCAAGAAAAATACAAACTCATTTGAACGTGAACCACAAACAAATGGCCAATCCTACACAGGAGTGTGATATCCAATTTTATGCGGTAAACCTTATCTCCCTTGGCTCTTCCGGTGTAAAAAGTGATCATGGTTGAAACTAATCAGATTCCTATTTCTTCCAGTGTCTCTCTGTGCTCTGAGATTACAAACCACACAATTGAGGTTTTTGCCAATTGCATTTTGCATCTTTTCTGAAAATTGGTTTTGAATGTAAACCTGAAACCAATGAGCAAAACTTTTTTTTTTACAATGAAAATATCCCTTCACATCAAATCAAATCAACTTAAGTCAAATTTAAATATCATTGAACTAGTGAATGAAACAGTGTTCCTTTGAGGCCAAGGTGCAAAACATACACAGCACATTCAAAATAGCAAGCAAAAAATAAGTATAGTCACGCTAAAAAATAAAAGACATGTATTCACTAAGGAGAAGGATATTGAGTTGTGTAAGGTAAGCAAAATGAGTAGGGAAGTTATGGAAGCTATGACAATTAAAGAGGAGTAAGTACTGGCAATTTTAAGAAAAATAAAAGTGGATAAATCTCTGGGTCCAGACAGAATATTCCCTAGGACCTTGAGGGAAGTTGGTGTTGAAATAGCAGGAGCTCAAGTTTTCTTGCTGCATCTGCGTCTCCCACAGGCGCAGCTTGGTTTTAAAAGCCCTCACTGCAGTGTACATGTCTGTGATCACACGACCCCGCCCCTGAAACTGCAGGTTGAGCGCATTGAGATGGCTCGTGATGTCACACAGAAACGCCATTTCACAAAGCAACTTTTTATCCCGGAGCTCTGTTGTGTCTTTCCCTTTGCTTTCCATGAACTGACAGATCTCCTCACGCAACTCGAAACATCTTTTCAGCACCTTTCCTTGGCTTAATCATCGCACCTCTGTGTGATAGGGCAAATCATTATATTCTGAACCCAACTCCTCCAGAAACGACTTGAACTCGCGGTGATTTAAACCTTTGGTTCTTATGAAGTTAACTGCTCGTGTTATGTGCTCATTATATGCTCCATTTTCAAGGCTTTGCCACACAACGATTCCTGTTGTATGATGCAGTGATAAGCTGTCAGCTCACCTGCGCCGTTTTCCTCCCGCATCTTCTCCCAGATCCTGCCCACCAATCCACTCATTTGACCGCACATTGCGGGCTTCTGTTTCTTGTCCGGAAGCTTGTATTTGTCATGGTGTTTCGTTTCATAGTGTCGTCTTACGTTATATTTTTTAATTACAGCCACACTCTCTCCGCACACAAGACAAACAGGTTTGCCCTTTATATCTGCGAACATATACTCTGCTTCCCACCTGCCTTGAAAACCCCTGTTTTCAAAGTCCACCTTTCGTTCAGCCATTTTTGGGGTGAGTGATAGCTGAAAGTTGGCCCCACGTGACTAGCGCCATAAGGATGCTGATGAGAGAGTAAGGCAAGCGCGAGCAATGCACTGGCAGTGCATTGGGGGATTTGTAGTATTAGTGGTGCATGCAATATACCGGCGGGCCAGCTCTAATTGAAAAAAAAATATTCATTAATGATATTCAGGAAATAAACCAGGGCAACCGAATAAACACTAAAACCCTGAAAACCTGGTACCTGAATAAACTCAGCATTAGACATATCATAAGTCATAGGCGCTTTGATTACTACGGCCAGCTTTAATAGTAATTAGATATTATCTCGCGGGCCAAAGATAATACCAGAGCGGGCCGGATTTGACCCGCAGGCCTTGAGTTTGACATATATGCTGTAAGTAAATTCGGTTGTAGATCTAAATTCATGATTTTTGATAAAGTTTTAAAGACTTTCCAAAAATTAACTATCTTGATAGAAGACCAAAACAGATGTGTTAAAGAAAGCACCTCAATGTTACATCTATCGCAAATAGGTTTTGCAAATGGAAAATATACAGGCTAATTTGTGCTTTGTCATATGCGCCCGATGCACTACCTTGAACTGTATGAAGGAATGATGGGCACAAGTAGATGACGTATTTACCAAATGAAAAATCTTATCCCATTGTTTATCTGAAAGTGACTCAAAATTCCAATTCCCACGCAGCTTTAATTTTATCATTAGATAACATACACAAATTGAATAGCCATTTATAAATTATAACTATCAGTCCTTTTTGAAATCATTTAACCTGAAAAAAAAAGTATCTATTATATTGGGTGAATAAGCCGAGGGAAAATTTGGAAGTAATCTACATAGAAAATTCCTAATTTGTAAATATCGAAAAAAGTGTGCATTAGATAGCTCATATTCATCCACTAACTGAGTGAAAGACATTAAACAATTTCCCATAAACAAATCTAAAAAAGTTACTATTCCTTTGGTTTTCCAAATTGTAAAGATCTGATCAGAAATTTGATGGTTTAAAAAAATAATTGAGATGGATTTTACGAGAAAGAAAAAATAATTAACGTCAACGAATCTACGAAACTGAAACCAATCGAAATCAAGCTTCTGATTACCTCCTTTGGTGCTTTCAATCAGTGTTATCTTCTGATTAATATTTGCACTGTATTTAGAATAGTTGATGGGGAAGTAATTGCATTGGTGGGATGTTCAGCATGAAATGACAAAACCTTCTTATCACAGTGCAGCATGCCGACCTCAAATTCACCAGGATTTAAAAGAGTGATGTTGCCTGAAATGGTAGGAGTTGGAGGCAGAGTTAAGATGGCACTAAATGGCAACTCTTTTGATTGCATCTTTAGAAACAGCTCTATTTTCATCTTTAATATCGTTATTTTCCCTTTCAGGGTTCCTTTGAAGACCATGACCTGGAGTTACATGCAAACTTCACTTCTTTGACCCATTCTCAGGTTAACAGGACTGGCCGTTATCTGACATGCCAGGGGTTTGGCCTGAGAGTCTCGACCATATTTGAAAGCCTAAGATCTCAGGGCTTTGGAGACAGGCAGATCAAGGGTTCCTGTCATGGCAGAAGACTCATGTGCCATTGGGAAGGCCAGAAAAACTTTTGCTGTGCGCCCAAAGACCCAAGATCATTGTGATCTCCAGACCCAGAGCTCGAAAAAAACAATTAAATGGACATTTAACATCATAAACCAGCGGATTGTTGTAAAATCTCTTCCATTTCATGCACATCTGCTCTCACCCCATCTACCTGCCACACCACTATGAATAGAGGTCCCCTTGACCTCATCTACCACCCCAACTTTCAACAGCTCCAATGGGATCCCACCACCAAGCACATCTTCCCCTCCACCACTTCTGCTTCCCACAGGGATCGTTCCCTACGCGACTCCTTTGTCCATTCATTATGCCCCCCCCCCCCCCATTCCCTTCCCACCGATCTCCCTCATGGCATTTATCCTTGTCTCAATAACACAAGTTCCAAGAATACACTCAGTCAGGCCTATGAATTTGTCAATCTCAGTGCACTTTAAGATCACCAAATCTTCCATCCTCATGACTGGTATGTGGCTCAAGCAATCATTACTTATTTCCCACATTTCTATATCATTGTCTCTATAGTAAACCCTTATCAGAAATTCAATTAAAAATCTCATCCTTCTCCTGTAGCTCATAGACAGAAATGTTGATATTCAAGGGGATCTATTCTCCTTTTAGATACCCTTTTATTCTTAACATACTTTTAGAATCTCTTCATTTTCTTCTTAGCCATGCCTGTCAGGTACATCTTGTGCCCCTTATTTTCATTTTATAGTCCTTTTATTTCCTTCTTTTTATAGCATCAACGGATTTGCTTGTTCCCAACTGTCCAAACACCTTCACCCTAACAGGAACATGCTCAAATTGGAAACTGGTAGGCATAATTTTAAAGGCCTTCCACTTACCAATCATCTGCTTACCAGTAAAAAGTTTCACCTACTAGATTTCTGTAAGATTCTGTATAATACCTCTGATACTGGCTGTGTCCCAGTGTTAGAACTTGAAATGTTCGCATCCTATCTTTCTCCTGAACTATTTTAAAACTAATAGAATTGCTGAACACAAAGTGCTCCCTAATTGACACAGTTATAGGTTCAAAGTTATACCATGCTAATTGCTGCACTACCATGATTCTATTAGAGCTCGAGGGCTTTTCAGAGTTCCGTTCTGGCACCATTCTGGAAGGACTGCCTGTATAACATCCCCTTGGAATACCTAAGGTTTCTCCGGGTGCTCCAGTTTCCTCCCACAATCCAAAGATGTGCCAGATAGGTATTTGATCATTCTAAATTGTCCTGTCATTAGGGTTAATGGGGTTTGTCGGGGTTGTTGGGACGGCAAGGCTTAAAGGTCTGGAAGGGCCTACTCTGCACTGTGTTGCTACAATAAACATGAAACTGACCACATATTTCTAGGGCCACTTCCCTCAAACGCTGATGATGCGAACTATTGATCCATGACATTTATCCCCCTTAATCCCACCAATTTCCCTTTGTTGTAATACAGACTTCTTTAAGTTCCTCTATGTCATTAGATTTCTAGTTCCTGAAAGCTCAGAAGTGAATGAATAGAGAACTCAAGATGAGTAAATGGCCTATCAGGTGCATAGAGAAAGGGATTCTATTTGAAGGGAGTGGAAAAAGTGGCCATCAATATACTATCTCCACTGATATCTCCAACAAGGAATTCAGGTGAAACATTTTGACCAAATGAAACATAGGAAAGTGGATGTCCAGCCACAGGGATGCAATGAAATTAATGGCATAGATACATGCTAAGATAAGATCTACACATGCGCAAAAAGGAATGGAAGTGAGCTAGATGATTGGAGTTGGGAGGCATTTTGTGTGGAACATAATAATCTGGTATGCATGGGTATGTGGGTATTCCCTTCTGCCGCTGGCATGAGATGACGAGTCTATTGGGACCCTGAGAATTTGTAAAAACTGTCTGGTAGTTTCTTTCGAACTTACAGTCTTTTAACATCTTTGGACTATGTTTTTTTACTGTGCCCATGGTCTGCTTTTTATCAATTATGGTATCGTCTGCACTGATGTAACTATATGTTAACTATAACTATATGTAACTGTGTGGTTTGTGTAGGTCTTGTAGCTTTAGTTTTTGGTTTGTTGGGTGGTAGAGTTGGTCTCCTGACTTGATGTATCTGGGTAGTCTTGCTTTGTCTGGTGGATTTGGAGCTTCTTTCCAGGGAACGCCATAAGATGGTCGCGTGATATTAATATGCAACAGCCTCTCCGGACTCTGGATTGGGGATTGCTATACTATGTGGATTTTCTGGTGTAGTCTGTTTTGTCAAGTGCTTTTGTGATATAATTCTGGAAGAACGTTGTCTCATTTGTGGTTTCTAAATGAAAATAAACTGAAATTCAATTCAATTCAATTGTGCATGCACTCTGATGTAATTATATGAAAGATTATCTTCTGATCTGAATGAAGAAGATATTGTGGCTCTTACTAGAATTATGTACTGTCTTCACTTCCAAAGATCTCTTAGCTGCTTCTGCTGTTACCTCTGCTTCCCTATCTTGTGGGTGGCATTAGACCCAAGAATTCAAAATGTCAAGCAGCTTCTTGTTCCAGATTCCATGCTTCTAACCCAGGTGCACTGAAAGATCTTGTGCAGTTTCGTGCACTTTATTCCAATTGGGTGTGTCTGCAGAGCATACAACTGCCAATAGACATAATCCGAGAGCAATGGACAGTTTCGTGCTCTCAAATGTGCTGCATCATGTGTTGTCAGTTAATTGGCTGTCTAATCAGAGAAGCACTGAATTCCATGTCCTCTGCTATTTTGAAATGAAATACTTTATTATATAATTGTACTAGTTGTTAATGGGCTTCTATGAAATCCTGCACTGATATTTTATAATATCTTTTTAAGAGTATTTAAGTTATATAACTCAAAATGACAAGATTATCTCACAATAGTTTGATGCATAACTTTTAAACAGTTACTTGAAAGTGGAGGGTCACAGTTATATAGGGTCATAAAGAGAGCTTTTGGCATATTGGTCTTCAAATATCAAAGTATTGAGCATAGGATTTGAATGTTGTATGGAAGTTGTACACTGGTGAGGCCTAATCTGCAGTACAGTGTGCATTTTTGGTAAACTACCAGCAAGAAAGATGTCAATAAGTTTGAAAGAGTACGGAAAAAAATTAAGACCTGAGTCATAGCAAATGGCTGAATTAGGTATGGCTTTACTCCTTGGAGCATAGGAGAGTGAGGGGACACTGGACAGAGGTATACAAAAATTAGGAGGGGTTTTGATAGGGTAAATGCAAGCAGATTTCACTGATGTTGGATGAGACTAGAGTTAAGGGTGAAAGGTGAAATGTTTTATGGGAACATGAAGGGTAACTTCTTCACTCAGAGGTTTTAAGAATGTGGAAGGAGTTTCTGGATGAAGTGGTAGATGCGGGCTCGATTCCAACATGTCAGCAGTTTTTGGTCAACTTTTACCCCACAGGAATCAAATATTTTGAAAAGGTGATAAAATTGCTCTCTGTGAGATAGTAGCATCTGCCAGCTACATTTGCTAAAACTAAAGTCAAAATTTTGTCCCTCTCCCCACCTCAGCCATTGAATTTCACTACATAGAAATAGAAATATAGAAAACCTATAGCACAATGCAGATCATTTGGCCCACAAAGTTGTGTCGAACTTGTCTCTACCCTTGAAGTTACTTGGCTTACCTCTAGCTCCATTTTTATTTTTCTAAGCTCCATGTACCAATCCAAAAGTCTGTTAAAAGATCCTATCATATCCGATTCCACCACCTTTGCTGGCAGCCCATTCCATGCACTCACCACTCTGAGTAAAAAACTTACCCCTGACATCTCCTCTGTACCTACTCTCCACACCTTTAACCTGTGTCCTCTTGTGGCAACCATTTCAGCCCTGGGAAAAAGCCTCTGACCATCCACATGATCAATGCCGCTCAATATCTTATACACCTCTATCAAGTCACCTCTCATCCTCCGTCGCTCCAAGGAGGAAAGACAAGTTCACTAAACCTATCCTCATAAGGCATGCTACCCAATCCAGGCAATATCCTTGCAAATCTCCTCTGCACCCTTTCTATGGCTTCCACATCCTTCCTGTAGTGACACGATCAGAACTGAGCATGAGCACAATACTCCAAGTGGGGTCTGACCAGGGTCCTATATAGCTGCAACATTACCGCTCAGCTCCTAATTCAATTCCACGGTTGATGAAGGCTAATACACAGTACGCATCCTTAACCACAGAGTCAACCTGCGCAGCTACTTTGAGCGTCCTATGGACACAGACCCCAAGATCCCTCTGATCCTCCACACTGCCAAGAGTCTTACCATTAATACTATATTCTACCATAATATTTGACCTACCAAAATGAACCACTTCACTTATCTGGGTGAACTCCATCTGTCACTTCTCAGCCCAGTTTTGCATCCTATCAATGTCCCACTGTAACCTCTGAAAGCCCTCCAAATAATCCACAACAGGTCCAAACTTAGTGTCATCAGCAAACTGACTAACCCATCCTTCCACTTCCTCATCCAGGTCATTTTTAAAAATCACGAAGAATAAGGGTCCCAGAACAGATCCCTGAGGCACCCCACTTGTTACCAATCTCCATGCAGAATATGATTTGTCTACAACCATTCTTTGCCTTCTGTCGGCAAGCCAGTTTTCGATCCACAAAACAATGTCCCGTTGGATCCAATGCTTCTTTTGTTTCTCAATAAGCCTTGCACAGGATACCTTATCGCTACCTCCTATCATCAGGCCTGCTGTATACCAAAATAAAGTTTCCTTGAATGCAGCAAACAAATTCAATCCTCTCAAACTCTTTAATTGTAATGGTAACTCAGTTACCTAAAGTAACTAAAATCTTGCATAATTATTGTCTTCCTACTTTTGCATTTGTCAGAAATATGTTCGTAGGTATTCTCTTTCAGGATCTGTTTGGAGGTCAATGATCTTTGGACTTGCTGAGCAAGGCCCTCTCTTCCTCGATACTTCCTGGGACCCTGTTGTTCATGGTGTGTGTCCTAGTTTCATCAGTAATCCCAAAATCCATCAACTCATATTTATCTGGATAAAATTCCATCTGTTATTTCCCAGCCCATTTTGCTAACAGATCAATAGGTACTGGTATCCTATAACTACTGAGGCACAGCACAGATCACCAGTGCCTGCCCATGATCACTATCACTACATTCCCAGTTTATTCATATGCTTTTCTAAATGAGTCTTAAAATGCACTATCATATCTGCTTCCATGACCATGTTGTTTACCAATTCCAGGCACCTACCATCCTCTATATGAGATAAATCTTGCCCTGCATATAGCCAGTAAACATATGCTATCTTTAGCATTTGACTTTTCTACCCCGGCGAAAAAAGAAGCAAGCTTCTGGTAATTTTATAAACCTCTTAAATCTCTCCTCAGCCTCCACCACTCCAGAGGAAACAATCAAGTTTGGTCAATATCTGCTTGGAGCTAATTACCTTTTAACCTGGCTGCATCCTGGTAAACCTCCTCTATATCCATCAAAAACCTCCATTTCCTTCCAGTAATCACATGAGGCCTAACCAATGTTTTATACAACTACAAGATGACTTCTTGACTTATTCTCAGTGCCCAAATCAATAAAAGCAATAATACCACACAACTTCTTTACCACTCTTTCTAATTGTGTTGCCACTTCTAGGGAGCTATACAGTTGCTCGTCTAGACCCTTCTACATATCAATATCTTATGCTCCTGTCAGTCACTGTATACATTCCCCTTACTGTTGCCCTCCCAGTGTAAGGAACCTCACATTTGCCTGGATTCCCATATGTGGGGAGAAATGGTAGATCAATTATCCTAATGCATCCTTTCACAATTTTATTTCCTGTCTGCAAGTCCACCATTTTCGTGTATTTGCAAGCCTACTAACCAACCTATCTACATTTTCATCCAAAACTTTTATAGCTACATTACAAACAAAAGTGACCTTGGCACTGACCCTTGCGGAATACCACTGGTCACTGACCTTCAGCCAGAATTATATTTATTCATCACCACCCTCTGTCTTCTATGGGCAAGCCAGTTCTGACTCAAAACTGAGTCACTGTGGATTTCATGCATCTTAATCTTCCAGATCAGCCTACCGTGGGGGACCTTGATGAGTGCTTAGTAAAGTCCAGGCAGGCAACTGCCGCTGTCCTACCCTCAGCAATTATCTTTGTCACCTCCTCAAGAATCTGAGTCAAGTTTGAAAGACATGACCTGCCCCACACAAAGCCATATGGATGGCTCTATTTCATTCCGAGTTGTATTTTATGCCTTTATTTCACCAGCCTCAAGACTATTTGTCTTCATCCCTGGGATTAATGCCCTTCAATGAGGGAGTCTGGCATTCAGTAATTGGTCTGGTATCCCTTTCTATTAATGCAGGTCTGCACACAAAGTTAAATCTGCCTCCTCTCTCTCCCTGCTTGAAGCAACTTCAACTCAATTGAGACCGTAATGAGAGGAGGTCAAGAAGATCGGTTGCTAGGTGCAGTACTGATGTCACAAAGGAAGTCAGTACTGCACATTAGGTCCTTTCCTTGCCCCTTTAATGTTCCAGTGCAGGGACACCAGTGTTTGCCATTCAGTACTGAGCGGATCAGTAAAATACTACCTGTTTGAAATGGTTGAAGTACTTTAAAAAGCAAATAAGAAAAACACTCAAAATGCAACATATTGCAAAAGTGTAGGTGAGTGGTATCAGGTGGGCAAGGGAAAAGTAATGTGTTATGTGGTCTCTTGAGGCTGCTTCATTTGATTAGATGCTCAATGGTTATGCTTAATTCTATATTCCATACCACCTATCATCTAAAGCTCTCCCTACCTAATTCAGGCTTCAATATGTTTGAATTCACAGCGATTTTTTTTTTGGTTAGGAATTGTGTTGTCTTTATGACAGTTATTTAGTTTATAATATTTTTGCTTAGTAATTCATTTGTTAGTATTTTCTAGTTAGAATTAGAAGTGTTTAAAGTATATTCATTGCCTGTAAAATATATCGGCATGTGATGACGTCACATCCGATTTCGCCGCGTCTCGTGGGAAAATACCGGTTTAGGATCAACGCGAGGGTGGGGGGCTCACCACGAGGCAGACCTGAGCAGAAGTTGTTTTGCAAGCATTAGAAATCACAGTGAGAGCAACGCTGTAAGTTAATAGATAATCGATATATTGAACTAAGATGTTAACGCCGATCCTGATAAAAGTAACGACGGTCGATAATGTTTATGTTTTCGTTAGTTAAAGAGTTGCGGATAGTTTGCATTGAAGTGTATTTAAAGTAGTCAATGGCTTAGGTAAACTCTGCCTGTATACTGCACCTTAATAAATAGTCACTTTTACAAGTATTTACAATGGGAATGTGATATTAAGAAAGGAACAAATACTGTATCAATCTTGTATTGTTTTATCAACAGTTTTCACCATATGTTAATGTGAAGAGTGAACAGTAAATGGTTAATCTTACTGCGACCTGCTTTTCATTGACTGTGGTTTATCTCGGCGTTTAATTCGGCGTTATCGGTTACACCCGAACGAGAACGTTACAGGAATCTCAAATATTTATTCCCTCATAGAAAAGACATTCCTGCTTGTGTTACTTTGTCAATGTGTTAGCATGAGACTATGCCCTCGAGTACTAGAATTTCCAATGAAGACTAAAATCTCCACGTGATTCTAAGAAGTCTGAACAATCTTTTATTGTACATACTTCAATAAGAATGCTTCATCTTTGAGAAAACACTAGAGGTGCAGCTATAGAGTCATTACCTGTCAAAGAGCTTCAGAAGCAGCCTGCCTGAAGTTTGCATGTTTTCCTAGTGACCATGTGGCTTTCCTCCAGGTGCTCCAGTTTCTCTCCACATCATAAAAATGTTAGGTTGGTAGGGAATAACCACAATAAATTTCCTCTGTTGTTTAAGTGAATAACTGAACCTTGGATGACTTAACAAAAATGTGGAGAAGATAATGGGATTAATGTAAGGTCAATGTAAATGGGTGGTCTAGAGGTTAATGTGGACAGTCGCTGGATTAGAGGGTATTAGCTATACGGAATGGTGGGATCAACTTAGACTATTTTCACTGGAGTGTCAAAAGCTGAGACCAATTAGAAGTTTATACAATTATAAGAATGGCTATATACCTCTATAATTATATAAGCTGATTCTGCTCAATCTCCTGTACAGTTACTAAAAGCTTTCTTGTTACCCATCCTCTTTCTGGGAAACTGAAGTTAAAAGCATCAGTGCAGAGCTCATCATATTCCACCTGCCACATTTTTATCTAGTTGTTAAATAATGAATATCTCTGGAGATTTTTATGTATTCTTCAAAATTTACTTTCCCAACTCTCTTTGGATTATCAATAAACGGAATGTGTTTGTCTGTAACAAATCCTCTATCAATGCAAAGTATCACATCTTCATCACAAACATCTCTTATCTTGAGACCTTATGTATCTTATGTCTTTTATAAGAGAGTATCTTATCTCTTATATTCCTTAAAGGTACGCTCTTAGGTCTGTCTCCTTATTAAATAAGTTTTAGAAAACCAGATACTCCATGTCTATTGGTACTCCTTCATCTGCAATGCTTATTGAAATGTGGAAGAATTCAAACAAGTTTCAGCACAATCTCTTTCAAAAATCATGTTACCTTCACATGTAATTCCATCATTCTGCAATATCCACAATGCCATCTCAGGCTTGGATCACATGGAAATGAGTAATACTTATGCCAGGCAGGTGTTTATTGACTTTAGCTCAGTGTTCAACACAATCATACTCTCAGTGCTAATCAAGAAGTCTGTATCTCCCTCTGCAACTGGATCCCTGACTTCCTCACCAGCAGATTATGGCCAGAAATAGCATCTTCTCCATGCTGACTATCAGCACTGGTGCTTCTCAAGAATGTGTGCTCTACTCTCTCTACATCCACAGCTGTGTGTCTAGGAACAGCTCAAATGTCATCTGTAAGTTATGCTGACATAACTATTGTTGACAGAATTTCAGATGATGACAAGGAGGCATGTAGGATTGAGATACATCATCTAGTTGAGTGCTCTTACAGCAACAAACTTGCACTCAGTGTCAGTAAGACAAAGGAATTAATTGTGGACTTCAAGAATCATAATTCCGGGGGAGACATTGAGGGATCAGCGTCAGTAAATTTCTACAGATGTATTGTGGAGAGCACTCTAACTGGTTGCATCACGACCTGGTATGGAGGAGCCACTGCACAGGATCGGAAAAAGCTGCATTAAGTTGTAAACTCTGCCAGTTCCATCATAGGAACTAACCTCCCTCTCCAGCATTCAGGAAACCATCAAAAGGCAATGTTTCAAAAATATGGCATCCACCATTATAGACTCCTATCACTCAAGACATGCCCTCTTCTCATTAGTAACTTGAAGGAGGAGGTATAGGGCACAATGAAAGTTTCAGGAATTGCTTAGTTGCTTAATCTCCTCTGCCATCAAATTTCTGAATGGAGAATGAACCCATGAACACTTCCTCAGTACGTTTCCTCTCTTTTTTTGCTTTACTTCTTTAATTTATTTAAACATATCCTTAATGTAAATTATAGATTATATTACTATGTATTGCAATATGCTACTGCTTCATGACAACACATTTCTGAACATATGCCAGTGATATTAAATCTGATTCTGATGCTGATTATATGTCATAAACCTTAAGAATCAATACATAAGATATACACATGTGAATTTTGAGGGGAACCATGCAATGTCTCTTTTAACTTTCCAATATTACATGACGGAAAACCGAGATAATTGAATTTTCACGCAGATGTTGTGGCCGAAGTATTGTCAACACTAATAATAAAATGATGTATCTAAAATAACTGGGCACAGTGCACATTTTACTTGTGCACAAGTAGAACAAAAAGGCTCCTATCACATGCACTATTTTAAAGTCAGAATATAAAACTGCTATTTTCATGCATTATTGCCCAGCAAGCTCAGATTGGCAAAAACATCTCCACAACCTCTATCAGCACAGAAGCACTGCACATATGTGTATCTAGCCATCTACACTACTTGCTTTACACCTATGACTATTAGGCTATGTGCAGCTCCAATAAAATATACAGATTTGCTGATAACACCACTGCTGTGAGTCATATGAAAAAACAGAGTGATGAATCAGCATACTAGAGGGAGATTGAAAATGTGACTGAGTTGTGTAGCAATAACAACCTCTCACTCCATGTTAGTAAGACCAAGAAACTGATTGTAGACTTCAGGAGAGGGAAAATAGAGGACCGTGACCCAGAAATCATCAGTAGATCAGAGGTGGAGAGGGTCGGTAACTGTATATCCCTGAGTCTCATTGTCATATAAATATTATTGTGAAGAAAGAACAACAGATCCTTGGCCTCCTCGGGAGTCTGCGGAGGTTCAGCATGTCATCAAATACCTTGTCAGACTTCCATAGACGTGTGTTGGAAAGTGCACTGATTGGCTGAATTATGGCCTGGTATGGGATCACCAATGCCTTTGAGTGGAAAATCCTACAAAAGTTAATGGATATGGCCCAGTACATCATGGGTAAAACCCTCCCACCTATTGAACACATCTACATAAAATATTGGCATACACAAAACAGCATCTATCATCAAACATCCTCACCACCAAGGCCAGGCTGTTTTGTCACTGCTGCTATCAGGTAGAAGGTACAGGTGCCTCAGGTCTTTCAGCTCCAGGTTGAGGAACAGTTACTACCCCTCAACCATCAGATTCTTGAACAAAAGAGGATGGTTACAATCTTTTAAGAACTCTGCTATATTCTTATATTGATGGATGATATATTGCTATTTCATGCTCATTACTTATTGTTATTTACTTATATCTGCATGTGCACAGTTTGTTTACAGTTATTGTTCCATAGATCAATAAATCTCATTCAGTGACTTATGAAAGTCTTTTCAAAAATAATCAGTTCTTTCAGAAAATCAAATTCAGATCCTTCAAATGAAAATAAACTTATACACCAACCATATTACATCCTCTATGTCATTAAACATTTCATTCAAATGCTGGTTCTTCAATCTTGCGTAGCTCGCCATCTTGTTTCTTGGTTCATTGAATGAAGTAATTGATCATTTGTGGAAAGTCGATTCACAATACGTTACACATAAAAACCTGTCCTGTATACAAAAGGAATATAATCCATAAGTTTGTACACACATTCTATTTTCTACTTCAAAGTAACTCAATATCATATTGTTATTTTCAAAGACTTCTCAGTTACAACAGTACTGAACATATTTCACACATAAATTTATACACTTGGAACAGTAAAAGTTTTAACTTACCAATTCCCTTGGCGTGATTTAACAAAACTAATTTCAAGTCACATGATAGCAACCTTGGACACTCGTCTCTACTGATATTGTCTTCTTCCAGCTGCTATGGCTGTAGCTTCAATAGATCTTTTATTGCTATCATCTCTCTTCCAGAGGTTTCACCTTAAGGTTTTCAAGCAAATAAGATAGAGGTACTCACTACTAATTCCACTTTTAACAGTTCATATCTTTAGTTTCTAAAGGTTTGCTGCATTTCTCTTGCTTTCCCATGCCTGCGTCAACCACACTTCATTCTTGCATAGCATTTTCCCTCCCTTAAGTTCTCTTTCTTTTATTTTTGTAAACCTCGTTTTCATTCCTCTACAAGTGAAGCTTTCTAACATTACATCTTTGAGTTTAAGTAACCTGGGCTGCACCCTCCCCCTTTGAATTTCTGCCAGTCCCTCTGCATATATCATCAGGTTGCAATGTAATGGGTTGGGGTGTTCAACATATCTGAAATCTGGAAGAGTCTCTATGGTAGCTAAACTCAGAGCTTGGAATAAAGGCTGAACTATTGTCACTAAAGGATTTCCTAGCTCTGAATATTTAGAGTTCTAGGTTTTTCTCTGTGTCTGCAAGATCTTCGGAGATCAGGCTCTTTGTGAAAACTTTCATCTGTCATGTCTTTTCTAGTCAACACTTCATTGTGCATCTCTTTTACTTGTCGAATCTCGGACTCATTTGGCACTGGCGAAACCTGCAGACTTTTTCCATCAGGTAGGATACACTGATTACGCATTTCCTCTTTTGTTATTTCTTCCACAGGGCTTTCCTTGGGACTGATAGGCAAGTTACTTTCTACAGTGGATTCCTCCACATCAGGCAAGTAACTTGCATTTCTTTGGGATTCCAGCACCGGGTCTGCAACTGGAGTGGTTGCAAATGGTTGGTTTGGAGCCCACAATTCTTCTGTGTAACTCATCACAAGTTTCTCGACTCTTAGAAAGTTTGACTACAATATCAAGACTTGGTCTGAGGTAATAAACCTCATCTTCTTCAGAGTCAGTTGGATTTTCTTCGTCTTCAGTTGACTGTTCATTCTTCGTACTCCTGTGTGTTGTGGACTTGCAAATGGGGACAGGAGAAAGTTGTTCATTGACTTTAGAAGAAATCCAAAAGGGAGCAGTAGATCCCTATGTAATGTTCATATGGGCGCAGACTGGTTCTCAGGACATACCTTGTAGACAGACATATTACCAGCTTGGCTCACTATTTCTTCCTATTTATCACCAAGTTTGTTTTTACCTCACAGGTGCACACTAGCACTTGGTCCCCTTCTTTCACATGTTTGTCATATCTGTTCTTGGTTTGGTCTGCCATTTTCTGTCAGTACCCCCTCGCTATCTTGAAGCTTTCTTCGAGATGTGATTTCGAATTTTGTACATACTGAGAATGTGATGCACCATGTTTTTCTTTCCAGGGTACCCTGCAAGTAAAGTCAACTGGGAGCCTGGGTTGCCGTCCAAACATCAATTCATATGGGCTAAAGGCACTCATCTCGTTAGACTTATAATCTCACCAGGTACTTTTATCTTTCATCTCCAGGGTCCCAACATATTTAGGAGGGTATTGTTAAACCTTTCGACATGGGGTGATATGGTGTAGTTCTATATTTTGAATTCCAGTCATCTCACACAGTTCTTTAATCAAGTTGGATTCAAAGTCAGGCCTTCTATTGCTGTGTAAGCACTCAAGATGACCATTATGCGAAATTAAATGCTCCCATAGGTACTTCACAACTGTCTTGGCTTTTTGGTTAGGAGTAGGAATAGCCAAAGTATATTTACTGAAATTATCAGTTATAACTATCACATCTTTTGTGTTACTTTGATCTGTTTCTAATATAAGAAAGTCCATGCAGACCAGATGCAAGGGTTGAGGTTACAATCTTCATTAACTGATCAGCTTTCTCAGGCAAGGCCTTTCTTCTTACACATTTTAAGCTTGTGTTCCACATTAGTAAACAACTTGGACCAATAGAATCTGTTTCTGACTAAATCCAGATTACGGTCAATGACCATGTAACCAAATTCACCAAATTCATTGTGAAGACTTTAAGTACATCAAATTGAAACTTTTCAGTTAAAACAATCTGGTATGTTTTTTTTTACCTCTGGTTAATCTTTTACTGTAGAGAATTCAGTATTGTAGCTCTAGAGGATTCCATTCTCTGAGAATGTAGGGTACTATGGGGATTGTGATCCTCACTGAAGGAGATGGTTTTTCACCAGTTTCCATTTTATACAAGGATCTGCTAACTGGCAGCCTGTAATCTCTGCATCAGAGAGATGAGAAATGACTGGCAATCCCTACTCTCGATAGTAAGGATTTCACTGACCTGGATTAACAGCACTCTCTAGATTTTGTCATGTTCATTCTCACTGCGCTTCACTATGGTTTTCCACTCACCAAGTGGTGTTTTTTCCAACTTTCTGAGTGTAAACACTGGCTAATATAACTACATGGCAAAAAACATTTTGGTCACTGCCTGCCTGTTGAATGTACGGAAGCAAGGAGTGGATATCTTGCACTACAGGACCAAAATTCTACTCTACTATGAAGGACGTGACTGAGCCATATTCTTTTAGAAATTCGAGTATTTCCTCATCAGTTTTTGTTCCTGTTATGCCACTGACTAAAACAGCATTTGAGATTTTGCCATCCGTTTCCTCTGTGAATTGCATTTTCTTTCAATGTAGATATTAATTGAACGAGTGAGTTTGAACAATAAGATTCATTAAGTACTTTGTATACATTCAGCATCCAATACGCTGCCTGCTGGCTGGCTCACCAAGTTTTATGAAACAGCTGTGTAGCACTGGTCTTATCTTGTGTGATGACTTGCTGCAAAATTTATGAGAAAAAATCACATTAGATTGTACTACATTTAGTGCTGGAAGGCCATCAGAAGCTCTAGATATCAAAACGGGGCAGTAAATAGAAAACACACACTTCTGGAGGTAAATCTTGTTTATATAAAAATATACAAAATATTTACATTAGTAAGAAAAAATCAAAATTCCAACATTCTTTTAGATTCCTAATCTCAAATATCAACAAACAAACAAATTTCTGTTTAGTTAAAATCAGTAATATTCATTAGAATAACCTTTGTTACTCTAATTTCTCTAATTAGATACAGTGTTATTCACTGTTTAAATGTTTACAGACTAACCTTTCCTTTTCATTTATCCCTAGTAAGTTGGAAACTAATTGAATTCATGTTCTTATGTATTATGGTTAACTTCAGTTGCAGTTCCAGTCAATATGTCTACAAATTCAAATTTAAAAATAATATATATACAGCTTAAATCCTTTCACAACAATTCTTCCACATGAGAACTTTTAAACAAAGAAAATCTTGTTCAGTAACTTATCTAAGTCTTTGCAAAAATAATCAGTTCTTTCAGAAAATCAAATTCAGATCCTTTGAATGAAAATAAACTTATACAGTCAACCGAGTTAAATCCTCTACGCCATTAAACATTTCATTCCTGCGCTGGTTCTTTGATCTTGGTTGGCACACCATCTGGTTTCTCGGTTCATTGTATGAAATAGTTGATCATCCATGGAAAGTCATTTCACAATACTTACACAAAAAATCTGACCTGTATACAACAGGATTACAATGCATAAGTTTTTATACACATTCTATTTTCTATTTCAAAGTAACTCAATATCACATTGTAATTTCCAAACATTTCTCAGTTGCAACATTACTGAATGTAGTTCACACACAAATTTATAAATTTGGAACAATGAAAGTGTTAACTCACTAAATCCCTTGTTGTGATTTAACAGAATTAATTCCCAGTTACGCAGTAGAGATCTTGGACATTCATCTCTGTCGTTATTTTCTTGTCATAGCTGTAACTTCAATATATCTTTCATCCCTATCGTCTCCCTCCAGGGCTTTCACACTGAACTACTAATTCCACATTTAACAGTCTATATCATTAATTTCTAATAGTTTTCTGTGTTACTCTCACTTCCCCATGCCTGCATCAGCCATGGCCTCCTTCTTGCATAGCTTACCCCCCAAGTTCTAATTTTTAAAATAATCTGTAAACCCCATTTTCATCCCTCCACAGGTAGAGCTTTCTAACATTACATCCTTGGATTTAATTAACCGTGGTTACACATGTTAATATTTTATGAACTGGTCTTGCAGGTTCTCAGAACAGGAATATGACAATCCAAGAAAATTCAGTCTCTATAGTTCCCACTCAGTGAGTTGCAGAAAGAGAGTAGGCAGGTGGTATATCAATGGGGCTGCATGGACCAAATTACAACAACCTCTCTATAGCTTTGGTTCAGGCCAAGTATCTCATTTTAGAAGGAGTACCTATGGCAGCCAGTGATCGGCCTGCCGGCTTCATACCCAATTAATCGGATTTGGAAAGTACAGACATTTCACACTCTTGTTACCAAAGTTTCATCACATCCCCTGATGGTTCACCCCATCCCCATGGTGCAGTTTCGGAGCACTCAGGGTTATGCAATCGTTGTAACTAGCTTGATACTAACCCTCAAAATGGTTGCATTGACACGAGTCATTCCTATGGGCAGTGTAGTTCTGTGCACCCTTACGGTTCTAATTACATTATCAGAGTAAGACACAGAATCAATATGATTCAGGGGCATAAACATATTGGTAAGCCACCTTCTAAATATATAGGCCCTCGAAAGAGCACATCCAGCAAACTGACTCATATGACTAAGGTGAAAAAAAGTGTCATCAGTATTAGTGTCATGATATACTACTGTATTTAGGCATAGATGCCCAGATTACCAAAACATATAATGCATAGTGATTAATTAAGGTGGTAAATAGCAAAGAGTTCAGTCCATCAGTCCCTATCAACAACATTCTTCAGGCCACATGCACCACTAGTTTAACAGGTGATACGTGTATCCACGTGGGCCTTCTTTGGATATGTGAAACAATATATGTGGACAGCAACACTTGGAATGGACATTTTCAGTTGGGCTCCTGGTGTCTTCTTAATCAGTAGGGTTTCACCAGAACCCAATCTTTCAGCTGTTGGGTGTGGCACTCAGTATCTGGCAAGATCCTCTGGGCTTCAAGAACCTGTTGATGCAGAAGTTTAAGAGCTTCTGTTAATGTTATAGAATACTACACCCTGTTTTCACTCATAGTATGAAAGTCTATCCGCTTACATAAAAAGGGAAGGACAACTAGTAAGCACATGGGACATCCCAAAACAATCTTGTATGGAGATTGCCCTGTTGCATAGTTTGGAACACAGAACATAGTCGTGAGGTATAGTGGAGGTGCCTCTGACCACTTTAGCTCAATCTCATTGCACAATTTAGCTAACTTGCATTTCAGAGTCCCGTGCGTTTCTTCAGCTGCTCCGTAAGATTGAGGTAACTCAATCATTTAGGTAACTGCATAAAGTTGACTTGGAGATATACAAGTAAATCCTGGGGAAGGGCCCAGCAGAGCCAAATACTGGCATTGTCTTTCAGGATTATGCCTCCGTCAAATTATACAGTTGCTGTTACTTTTCTTGCTATGGTCTATAACTTCTCGTTTTGAGTTATGCCCATCAATGTTTATAGTTTTGCAAATAGTTTGCTTTCGCCCATAAAGTCCTTTCAGCCCTGATGCATCACGCTGTAATTTTACTCATCATCCTTATGTGATGTGTCATTACTGGTGATCATGGTCTTTGACATGATTGACTTGGCATTTTTTTTTTGGCAGAAATGGTTTGCTGTTGTCTTTTACTGGGCAGTGTTGCTACAAGATGGGTGATCACAGCAATTATCAATATTCTACAGCAATGTCTGTCTGGTGTCAGTGGTCACACAGCCAGGATTTGCAATATGCACCAGCTGCTCATATGACCATCTACCAACATCTCCCATGTCTTCATGTGAGCCTGACTGGGGGCTAAGCAGGTGCTACACCTTGCCCAAGCATGGCCTGCAGTCTAGTGGAGGGAAGGTGTGCCTTACGACTCCACCCTACTACCCATGATTGTCCTAGTTTATCAAAATAATTTGAGAAGTATTGGCAGCCTGATCACAAATGAGTGCTATGTGCCCTTAAAGATTTGCTATCATTACCTTAGCAAAGTTAGTTCATTTTTTCCCTCCAGATATTTCATCCTTACTGTTAGTATGTGCCACATAGTCTATAACATCAATCGCAGTAAGGGGCTTAAAAGCAGCAAACGTTCATAATTAGTTCACAATGTTTTGTCGGAGTTCTGAAGAGGTGTGAAACCAATGTAGTTTCCTTAATTGCCAATTGTCACGTCCTACTCCGAAGGCAAAATAGATTTTAGTGCACCGGCTACAAGCTTTTGTTAAGGCAAAAACAGGAGGGAAAGAAGATGTGCCACTTCAGATGTTATGGGGTATGCACACCGCATCTCCACGAAATGTTTTCACTGCTTTTTCAGTATCATATTGGGAGGAAAAGCCATCAAAGAAAACACTCACGAGGGCTTACGTCAGGTGGCATTTTACAACAGTTAGGATTAAATTTGTGCATATTGTTAAGTACAGTCGGACAGATATTTAAATTAATTACAGGAATGCTACATCTACCATTTATTTCCTTCTTATCTCCATTCAGGGCTCCAATGGTTGAGACTCTTCGTAAATTAAGGACTGCTTCATCGAGCACCTCTGCTCCAACCTCCAACAGCAGAATTTGGCAGTTGACAATCATATTCAATCCCTTCCGCATTCCTGGCCTGACATTTTCGTCCATGGTCTCCCCTTTTGCCACAACGTGGCTACTCTCAAAATGGAGTAGCATTACCTCTTATTTCCTTTCCGTAGCTTCCAACCTGATGACATGAACATCAATTTCTCCTTCCTGAAAATATTTTCTCTCCTTCACTCTTCTATTCCCCACTCTTGTTTCTTACCTCTCCTCCTCCCCCTGGTGCCACTTCTTCTTTCCTTTCTCCTTTAGTCCACTCTCTTCTATCATATTCCATCTTCTCCAGCCCATGGCATTTCCCAGCCTTCTCTTAACTTATTACCTTCTAGCTAGTCCACCTTCCACTCCCCAACCTTTTAAAGTCTGGTGTCTTCCTCCTTCCTTTCCAGTCCTGAAGAATAGTCTCTGCCCAAAATGCTGACTGTCCATTCATTTCCATACATGCTGCATGACCTGAGTTTTTCCTGTATATTATGTGTGTTCCTCTGGATTTTCAGCACCTGCAGTTCGTCTTGTGCTTATCATTCACAACTGTGTCATGTATGGTGCTAGAATGGTGAAAACTGTCATCAAAGTTGCCTTTGCCCAAGCGCCGTTATGAACCCTGTGGACAGAAAGTGAAGGTTTTCGGGTTTTTGAGCACCTGAATTTACTGGCCAATATCTTAACTAGAGTTGTTAAGGCCTTGTGTCTTTGGTTTAATCTTGTTAAGGTAATTGTGGCTGGCACATGTTTTCTGCAGTCTATGATCACTTAAATAGATCTTTGTAAAGAGTGGAGGGTGTTGTGTGACTGTGGTTGTGATAGAGGGAGAGAGATAGAGATAGATAGTTGTTGTTATTGTTGTTGTTGTTGTTGGAGACGTTCTGTGGGAATATTGACCAACGGCCTGTATAGGTTGAGAATGATATTCGTACATGGTTCCTTGCAAACTCTGATAGGATGGCAGAGAGGGAGACTGATGGTGATAGCAGCAGCATGGCGTTCAAGTGGGAAGAGGTGGGAAGAGGGACTAAGAATAGGAAGGTGATGGGACGGAAGAGAAAGAAAGAAGGTGGGTCAAGTGTAGGTGGATCGGAAAGTGAGGGAAGAGAAGTTGAGGAGAAGGGACTGAGGACAAAATTCCTAAATGTAGTGGTACGATTTGAGGGAGAAGGGGGAGAAAAGAAAATCAATCTGCTTAATCTAACAAAAATCATCAGAGGGCAAGTGGGGAAAGTGAGCCAGGTGAGAATTTTAGGAGATGAAAACCTGCTAATAGGATGTAACACTATCAGATGGAGAAGACAATGAAGGTGACCACTGTTGGGGAAGTCAAAATGTCTAGGGTTGTAAGAGTAAGGGCAGTGGTTGCAAGGGGGTGATCTCTGGGGTTCTCCTCAGTGTTAGTATGAAGGAGCTAGTGGAAAACTTAAGAGTGAGGAATAGTTTAGTGAAGAGTGTGAAAAGAATGACAAGGGGAGCAGACAAAAGGGAGACTGAAACTGTTCTGGTGGAATTTGAGGATTAAGTGCCTCCAAAGGAGTTATATTTTGGATTTCTCAGATAGAATGTAAGAGAATATATACCAAAACCTATGAGTTATTTCAATTGCCAGGAGTTTGGGCATGTGGCCAAAGTGTGCAAAGGAAAGAGAAGATATGTAAGGTGTGGTGGAGAACATGAATACGGAAAATGTGGAGAGGGAGTGGGTCCAAAGTGCTGTAATTGTCGAGGTAACCATCGAAGTGAAGTGGTGAAAAAAGAGGTGGAGGTGCAGCAGATAAGGGTGAAGGAAAAAGTCTCATGTGCTGAGGCAGTCAAGTTGGCAGGACAGAAGAAAATGAATGAAGGAGGATGTAGCAAAGAGCAAGTGGCAGCTAAAGAAAGGCAAGATAAGAAGAATACATGGATAGACGAGAAGAAATTGGTGACCTTTATAGCAGGAGTGGTAAATGCAACTTGTGAGATCAAATCTAACACTGAAAAGATTCAGATTATTGTGAAAGCTGCAGAGCACCATTTGGGTATGATAGGATTAAAATGGGAAGAAGTAAATGATGAACTCGGTACAGTCAAGACAAGAGACAGTATGTGTGGGTTGATATTACTAATAATGCTACTTCTTCAATGGAATGCAAGAAGCCTGATTAGTAATGGACAAGATTTCAAGCAGTTTATAGCCAATAGGAGAGAAAAGCCAGCTGCTATGTGTATCCAGGAGACCTGGTTAAAACCTAATTTAGATTTTGTTTCATATGGTTATGAGACAGTGCGGCGAGACAGGAGAAAGGGGGGAGGAGGAGGATGTGCAAATTATGTAAAGCAAGGTATTCCTTATAGAACACTAGGTATAGGAAGTGAACAGGAGTATGTGGTAGTAAAAGTATGGGCTGAAAGGAAAGATTTGGTGATTGTGAATTATTATAATCCATGCAAAAGACTAGAGTTAAACAAGCTTGAGGAGATTGAGGGGCAGTATAGTGGTAACGTTGTTTGGTGTGGTGATTTTAAAGGACATGATGTATTATGGGGAGTCACAGAACAGACATCAATGGTCAAGTAATAGAGGAGTATTTAGTGTACCTAAATGATGGCAGTGGTACTGCAATTGACGTTAATGCAGTTAAAGGGTCTGTGCTTGATCTTTCAAAAAAAACACCTGGGTGAAGGAAGTCTGGAGAAACTACTGCTTCGGTATAACAAAGTCTGGGTGAAGGGAGAATACCAAGGAGCTGGAAAGAGGCAATAATTATTCCAATAAGGAAACCTGTAGAAGTTGCCAGCAGGCCAGGAAATTACAGGCCAATTGCCTTGATGTCTCATGCATGTAAACCTATGGAAAACATGATAAACGAGAGGTTAGTGTACTTCCTCGAAAGTAGAGGTATGGTGGCTACATATCAAAGCAGGTTCAGAAAAGGAAGGAATACTATGGATCCAGTGGTGTGTCTAGAGGACAAAATAAGAAAAGCATAAGTAAATAAGGAGACAGTGGTTGCAGTTTTTTTTGATGTTGAGAAAGCTTATGATATGTCATGGAAGGAGGAGCTCCTAATCAAGCTACATTTAATGGGAATCAGGGTGGGACAATGTTCAATTGGGCTAAGGACTTTTTAAATGGGAGAACTATTTGGGTGAAGATAGGATGAGAGCTATCAAGCCAGTATGTTGTAGAAAACGGGAGGCCTCAGGGGAGTGTAGTAAGACCAACCTTATTCTCCATTTTGATAAATGATATATTCGTAAATATACCAACAGAATTGGGGAGGTCATTGTTTGCAAATGATGGGGCTTTGTGGAAAAGAGAGATAAATATTGAACATATAGTTATGAAAATGCAAGATGGAATTAATCAAGTTGAAGAGTGGCAGACAAAGTGGGGTGTTAAATTTTCAGTGGCAAAGACAAAAACCATTTTCTTTACAAGGAAAAAGAATGGGATTTAATCTGACTCTGTATGGAAGTAACCTGGAGAGAGTTGAAAGTTTTTGGTTTTTGGGAGTGTACATTGACTTGAGATTAACATGGAGAGATCATGTTAGATATGTAGTTACTGAATGTAAAAATATGATAAGTGTCATGAGGTGTTTTGTTGATTTGGAATGAGGTCCTGATTTTGCATCACTGAAGTATATTTATGTATCATTAATAAGATCAAGATTAGACTATGGAAGTATTTAAATGGGTCAGCAGCAAAATCTGTGTTAGCAGAACTGGATATCATGCAGGCTCGGGCTCTAAGGGTGTGCTTGGGAGTGGTTAGAACTTCCCCAGTGTGTGCACTTCAAGTTGAAGCAAATGAAATGCCATTGGGGCTGCGGTGTTAACAACTGGAGGCCAATTACTGGATAGACTGAAGGGGGCATGGCGATAGCCATCCTACAAAAAGGGTGTTGCAGACATGCTGTGAGAAGGAATGGACACAAAAAGCAAGTTTTAGCTGCACAGGAGAGCAAAACGCAAAATATATGGATGTATATGATAAAGAGTTTTGTCCAAGTGTGGTGTGGCCTGTCAGACCTTTCTAGGTATTAGAAAATCCCTCTGCAGATTTGGAATTGCTCAAGATTAAATGCAATAATAAAATGGCTGATGTACTCAGTGAATATCATAGGTATAGGGAATGTAACTATAAAGATGTACAGATTTTTACAGATGGATCAAAGGAATCCAAAAACAAGTGCAACAGGGTCTGCAATTGTTGTGCCAAGTTATCAAGTGGAAATTAGCAAGAGAACGCCAGATTGCTTGAGCGTTTATGCAGTTGAAATGTTTGCCATATTGTTAGCACTAGAATGGAATGAGCAGGTTGATTGTAATAATATTGTGATATATAGTGATTCTGTATCGACCCTTGCAAGCATTAAAGCGGGTACAGCTAGAGTAAACCAGGATCTGCTTTATGAAATCCTGTTTGCAAATTCAAGACGGGTTAGACAAGGCAAAAATATCGTATTCATCTGGGTTCCAGCACATTTGGGTATTATGGGAAATGAGACAGCAGATCAGCTGGCAAAAGCAGCAGTCAAAAAAGGATCTGTAGAAGTCAATATTAAACTATCAAAGTCAGAGGGGAAAAGCATAGTGTGGATAAGGATAAATCAATAGTGGCAGCAGCATTGGGATAGAGCAATAAAAGGAAGACATTTACATTCAATTCAGAACAGTAGACATGGGAAGCAGTAGGGGAGTAAAACGGAAGGAGCAAGGAATTATAAGTAGACTGAGAATTGGGCACAACAACCTTAATGGTACACTTGCCATCATAAATAAACGTCCAACAGGTTTTTGCGATCTATGTCAGGAGACCGAAACAGTAGAGCATATCCTTATTTCATGCAGAACGTTTGCACAGAGAAGACAACAAATGCTACAGTTACAATGCTACAATTACGCAAAATGCAAAATAGGACTGGTAGAGAGCAGTGTTAAAGGTTTATTGGAATGTGGGGAGAGTGATCAGGGGTGGAAATGGTTGTTTAGTTTTTTTTAAGGGCAATGGGACTGGAAAGATGACTTTAGGCAGTCAAGTGAATGGACAATGAGAGACAATAAATCCTGAAGATGGCAGTAATGCAACAGTATGGATGCCAACTGCCTTAAAAACTCAAGGAAAAAGAAGAAGACTGCCATAGTGGAGTGTTTTTGGCAGTTAGTGGTGCTGGCTGTGAATGGTGTGGGGATGTTGAGGGAGGATCTGAAAAAGGAAATGGAGGGTTTGGGTGAGGGTAGTTCAGTGGGGGCAGGTTGTAATGAAGTTAAATCTCAATATGGAAAAAGGAACAATATTGGATCAATTTCAAGTGATGGAGAGGAAGGGCAGGAAATATTGAAAAAGAAAGGAAAGAAGACTTCTTGGTATTTATTAAATTTGACTGGGAACAGCTGCCCTATATCAATCACATGAAATTAACTACAGATTTAAAATTGACCATTGAGAATATAAATTGTGCTTGTACTTTAAAAGGAGGGAATGTGTTAATTGTTCGTGAGGATTAAAAAGCATTGTGATTGAGAACCTTACTTGACAAACAGATAGTATCTATGTTGCCTAATGAAAATAGAGGTGTTAGGGGTGTTATAACAGATGTTTCAGTGGAGATTTTGATAGATGAGGTCAATGTCATTTAATGTGATGCTTGGCTAAGGAGGTAAAGCGATTGTAAGTAGTCATGGATGGGGAAGGTTGGGGGAGGTTGGGGAAGTTTATCTATATTGATCTGTTTTGATGAAGTGAAGCTCCCTGATAAATTACTTTGGGGGATGTTAGTTATAATGTACAAGCTTACATTTCACCCCCACTTAGATATTAGAAATGTCAGAGGTTTGGGCCTGTTGCAGCAGTATGTCATGGGAAGCTAAGATGTAGAAAACGTGGCAGGTAACATAAGTATGAAGATTATGAAGCCATAAAGATTAATCATTGTAAATGTGGAGGAGAACTGAGTGCAGATTGTAGAGGATGTGAAATGCTCAGGAAGGCAGCTGAATTTCAACAGGTGGAAGTACATTTTGGTGTGACTTGTGTAGAGGCTGAGGCAAAGGTTAAACCAAATGCTGATAAAGCATTACCACTCAGAACAAAATTCAGATTCAGATTCAGTTTATTGTCATATTTTTTATAAACCACAAATACAATGCAGTTAAAAAACGAGACAATGTTATGACAATGACAACGATATCATGAAAAAGCACAAAACAGACCACAAACAAAAACTACATAACGTTTGGTAACCCCCAATCCAGTGTCGGGGAGGCTGCTGTGTATCTATATCATGCTACCGTGTTAGCACGTTCCCCAGAAAGGAACTACAAACCCATCAGACAAAACTAAAGCTACAAGACCTACACAAAACCACATAGTTACATATAGTTATAGTTAACATATGTTTCAACAGTGCAGACAATACCATAATTGATAAAAGACTAACTGACAAAGACCACATAATTATAACACATAGTTTCAACAGTGCAAAGCAATACCGTAATCTGATAAAGAGCAGTCCATGCATGGTTTAAAATAAAGTCTCAAAGTCCCTACAGCCCCTCATCTCACGCTGACGGTAGAAGGAAGAAAAACTCTTCCTGCCATGAACCTCCAGCGCCGCAGCTTGCCAATACAGCACTTTGGGAGCTCCAACCACAGCCAACTCCGAGTCCATCCGAAAACTTCGAGCCTCTGACCGGCCCTCCGACACCGAGCACCATCTCTGCTGAGTGCTTCGAGCCCAGCACTGGCAGACAAGCAACAGGCAAAGCCGAGGATTCAGGGCCTTCCTCCCAGAGATTTTTCCGATCGCACAGTAGCAGCGGCAGTGAAACAGGCATTTCAGAAGTTTCACTAGATGTTCCTCCGTGCTTAACACGTCCGTCTCTAGCAAATCAGGATTTTACACCGCCCCTACTGACAGATAACAGATATTCATTCCTGGAGTGGCTGCTGTGTGCTGCGTCTTGCCGCCATCTTGCATGGGAAGATCTTCAGAATGTGAAGTCAGTGGATATTTGTCGGCATTACGTTCCTCTTACTAAACATATTTTACCAGTTGATAAATTGAAGTTTCTGATGTTCATAACCATAAGACAAAGGAATAGAATTAAACCATCTATCCCTATCAAGTCTGCTCTGCCATTCAATCATGGCTGATTCTTTTTTTTAAACTCTTCAAACCCAATTCCGGCCTTCTCCCCATAACCCTTGATGCCATGTCAAGTGAAGAACCTATCAATCTCTGTCTTAAATACACCCAGACCTGGTCTCTACAGCTGCATCTGGCAACAAACTCCACAAATTTACCACCCTTCAGCTGAAGAAATTCATCTGCATCTCTGCTTTTAAAGGGCACACCTCTATTCTGAGGCTCTGCTCTCTTGTCCTAGACTCTCCAACCATGAGAAGCATCCTTTCTACATCTACTCTGTCTAGGCCTTTCAACATTCAAAAGATTTCTATGAGATTCCCCCCCTTCTCCCCCCCCCCCACATACCCTTCTGAATTCCAGCGAGTACAGTCCCAGAGCCATCAAACATTCCTCTCATTCCTGGAATCATCCTTGTGGACATCCTCTAAACCCTCTCCAATGTCAGTACACCCCTTCCGAGATGAGGAGCCCAAAACTGTTCACAATAATCAAGGTGTGGCCTCAGCAGTGCCTTATAAATGCTCAGCAGATGTATTTAATTGTAGTGCTTAAACATCTAGTCGTACTAAGAAAATTAAAATTATTGTGAAAGCAGCATGGAAAGTATCTGGTATAACAGGTGTTATGTAGGAAGATGTAAATGAAGCCCTGATGGCTGGGGTATCTGTATTTCAGTCTCCTTGTGAAGGTACATAACGGGCATAAGATAATTGCAATAGAATGTGAGAAGCCTGATTTGCAATGGTCAAGACTTTAAGAAGTTTATTTTTGGAATCTACATTCAAAAGAGATATTGCTCTATAGGGTACACAGTCAGTAGGGTCTTTATCTTTTTTCAATATTAAAGAAATGGAAGCTCTATAAAAAGCTTGTGGTAATTTACCTAGTCTAATAGCTTCCTCAAAAAACCTGCATAACCAAGGAGAAAGAGTAGAGGGAAAAAAAAATAAATTCCACTGTATACCCATCTGGACCTGGTGCTTTCCCGGAATTCATAGAGGAAAGAGCACCTTTAATTTCTGCATCCATAATATGAGTTTCTAATATTAAAAGTTCTTCAGATGATAATTTTGGAAAATTCAATTTTCCTAAAAAAATCATGCATGAAATTATGATCATGAGGAAATTCAGAATGATACAGGGAGGTATAAAAATCTTGAAAAGATTTGTTTATCTTATCATGATTACTGTCAGTTTACAATTCTGTTTTCTCAAACCAACGGAATAGGAGATAATCTGTCCACGTATATATGCTTTAAAAGTGTCCCAAAGTGTTCCGCAGGAGATTTCATCCGTGGAATTAGTTGAAAAGAAGAAATCAATCTGTTACTTCATAAATGTAATGAAATCCGGATCTTGTAGTAAGGTAGAATCAAATCGCCATTGCTTAATACCAGAAGCTGTGTCCATTAATTTAATAGAAAGCTTCATTGGAGCATGATCAGCGATGGCTATAACGTCATAATTACGACCAATTACAGATGGAATAAATGAGAGTCAATGAAAAGTAGTAATTTCTCGAGTAAGAATGATAGACATGTGAGTAAAATGAAAACTCTTTGTCCTTAGGAGGTAGAAATCTCCAAACATCGAAAATTCCAGTATCAGTCAAAAAAAATTGATATAAGTGGTCGACTTATTTGGTAAAGTCTGAATGGATATAGATCTAACCAGCAAAGGATTTAAACAACAATTGAAATCACCACCCTTAATTAACATATATTCATTTAGATTAGGTAGAGAAGTAAATAAAGACTTAAAGAAATCAGGATAATCCACGTTTGGAGCATAAACATTAACCATAGCAACCTTCTTTTTAAAAAGTAACCCAGTAATAAACAAAAATCTACCATTCGGATCTAAAATAATATCGTGTTGAACAAATGTAATAGAGGAGTCAATAAAAATTGAAACTCCAATTCCTTTGGCATTCAAATTCGAATGGTACTGTTGATCCCACCAAAACCTAAAAAAATGTTGATTATCCTCTTTCCTCACATGAGTTTCTTATACAAAAATAATATGCGCTTCCAGTCTTTGGAATACTTTAAAATTATTTTTCCGTTTAATCGGATGGTTTAAGCCATTAGTATTCCAAGAGACAAAATTAATGTTCTGAGCCATATTTCTAAAATCAACCCTTTGGTATATAAAGAGTTAACCAAGGTATGAACATGCACCCAGAAGAGGAACAAAAATATGTGGAACCGGAAGTGATGACACATTGGCTATTTTAGTAGTTTGAAATCAGCCCAAATGAAAAAACTGAAAAAAACTGATAAAAAGACCAATCGAATTAGAAAGAAACCTCCCACCCACCACCCACGATAAAAAAAGACTCTCCTGAGCCTAAAGGAGGCCAGGAAAAAAAAGTGTGACAATAAATCTACCCCTATGTTTCCAGAAGGCGACTCCAAATATATAAAGGGAAGAAAATCCACCCAAAATCCTAAAACATAATTAATACTATGCTAAAACAGAATTGAATGTAGATTCTAAGATCTTTTCCAAGTTATTGGCGACCAGGCTGGAGAAGGTATTACCTCAAATTATCTCAGAGGATCAAACCGGTTTTATTAAAAATCGCTATTCTTTTTTCAATATTAGGAGGTTATTGAATATTGTTTATACTCCTTCACGCAGTACCTCAGAATCTGTCATTTCATTAGATGCGGAGAAAGCACTTGATAGAGTTGAATGGCCATATTTATTTACAGTGCTTGAGAAGTTTAATTTTAGTCCGACATTTATATCCTGGATTAAATTGCTATAACATACTCCAGTAGCCTCGGTTTTTACTAATAATCAAAGATCTCCCTCTTTTTGTTTATTTCGGGGTACCAGGTCAAGGCTGTCCTCTTATTCCATTATTATTTGATATTGCTCTGGAAACTTTGGCAATTTCTATTAGAGAATCACCTAACATTTTTGGCATTACTCGCGAGATAGATATACATAAATTATCATTATACACAGTGAATTTGTTATTATACATTTCTGATCCTGAGAAATCCATTCCTGCAGTTAGATCATTATTGGCTCAGATTAGTCATTTTTCCGGGTATAAACTGAATCTTGATAAAAGTGAATTGTTCCCCTTAAATAGACAGGTTCCAATTTATGGAAATTTACCTTAGAAATTAGTTTTAAATGCTTAGGGATTAAAATTACAAAAAGTTCATAAGGAGTTATTCAAGGTTAATTTTTTACCCTTAATTGATCAGATTAAATGTTTGTTTACTAAATGCTCACTATTGTCTTTATCTCTGATAGGTCGGATTAATGTTATTAAAATGATTATTTTACCCAAATTCTTATGTATATTTCAAGCGGTACCAATTTTTATTCCAATATCCTTTTCTGACAATGTTGATTCAAAAATTAACTCATATATATGGCAGAATAAAAATCCTAGATTAGGTGAAAGATATTTACAGAAGTCAAAGAAGGAAGGTGGATTGGGATTGCCTAATTTTAGGTTTTTTTATTGGGCAATTAATATTCGATATTTGAATTGTTGGTTAAGGGATTTGGATTTATCTCCTAGCCCTCAATGGGTAAATCTGGCAACTGAATCTGTACAAGGATTTTCATTGGGTTCTATTTAAGGGACTTCTCTTCCCTTTGCTCTTTCTAAATTGCATAAACGAATTGACATTCCGATAGTTAAACACACTTTACGTATATGGTTTCAATTTCGGATTTTTTTGTGTTAAATCAGTTTGTTTTAGCAATTCCTATTGTATCCAATTTCTTTTTTCATCCCTCTATTATGGACCATGCTTATTCAGCTCGGAAATCTAAAGGTATACTATGATTTTCTATTTTATTTTTGGATAATTGTTTTATGTCTTTTGAACAATTATCTCATAAATGTAATTTGCCTAGATCTCATTTTTTAATATATTTACAGATTAGGAATTTAATAAACACTATACTTCCTACCTTTCCAAATCTTGGTTCTTCGGGTATTTTGGAGAAATTGTAGAACTGAATCCTTTTCAGAAAGGTTTAATATCAAATGTTTACAATATAATTATGAAAATACATTCAGAGGCCTTTTATAAGATTAAAAATGATTGGGAACGAGAACTTAACCTTACTATCCCTATTGAGAATTGGGATAAAATTCTTCAATTAGTTCATTTATCCTCTATATGTGCTAAACATTCATTGATACAGTTTCAAGTAGTGCACAGGGCTCATATGTCCAAGGATAAATCGGCTCGTTTTTATTACCATATAAATCCTATATGTGACAGATGTCATTCTGAGATAGGTTCTTTAACTCATATGTTTTGGTCATGTTCGCTTTACAAAAAATATTGGAGAGACATTCTCGATATTATTTCCACGGTATTGAACATTGATGTGCAACCTCAACCTATTACTGCAATCTTTGGTTTACCAATGATAGAGTGAATTCATTTATCTTCCTCTGCTTGTCGGATGATTGCATTCCTTACACTAATGGCTAGAAGATCTATTTTGTTGAATTAGGAAGAACCTAATCCCCCTACCGTATTTCATTGGTTTTCTCAAACTATGATATGTCTAAATTTGGAAAAAATTAGAAGTGTCATATATGACTCTTCTATTAAATTTGAGAAGACTTGGAGGCCATTTATTCAATATTTTCACATGATGCAATTCGACCCTGTTCCAATCCTATTTGTTTTTCCAGTTTTGATTATATGTATGTTGAGAGGATCGGAGTTGGGGACACAGATGATTCTTAGTCTTTTTATAGATACTATAAACAGCCCATTTTTTCCACTTCCTTCTTTTTCTTTTTTTCTCTTTATTAGTGAGTGGTTAGTTTGTTAGATTAGTTTTTCTTAGGGCAATAATATTTGTTTTCTCTTTTTCTCTTTTCTGTATTTTTCAACATTATATACCTAGTTTTTTTTTGTTCTTTCGTTTATATGTTAGTTGTATCATTCATGATTTGGGAAGACTTAACTCTATTGTACTTATTGCTTGTGTATCCTTTTATGTTCATTTTAATTTTGTAATATTGTAATCCCAATAACTACTTATTAATCTTATCATGTTGATATTAATAAAAAGATTGAAAAAGAAGTTTATTTTTGATTAATAACATTTATCAAATACATTCAGGAAACCTGGTTGTTACTACATTTAAGGTTTTTTTCCCTGACAGGATTATTAGGTATGATAGACTGGTTGGTAGAAAGGGTGGTGTTACAAGTATTATAAGGAAAGTGATAAGACATAGAGTTGTGGAAGAAAATCAAGTATATGAGGCACTTGGAGCAGAAGTATTTGATTCAACAAGTAGGGGCATTAAAGTGGTAAATTCTTACAACCCTTATGAAAAGCCCTCGATTTTGTTGGAAAGCACAGGTAGCTCTAGCTCACTAAGGGTCGAATGGTGTGAGGATTTTAATGCAGATAGTTCACTGTGGGGTTGTTTGCAGAATAACGGCAATGGTTTGATTGTAGAAGTAACTTTAGATATTTTACATCTTGTGTCTTAATGATTGGGAGGGGAATGCAACTTAATGTTCACAACAGTTCCGAAACTGCTTTATATTTAACATTAGTTTTGATCATTCTGGCTGGACTGAGTGACAGATCTCATGAGAGATCAAATATTGGAAGTGATAATATTCCTATATAAAACCATAAGATACAGGAGCAGCAGTAGGCCATTCAGCCCATTGAGTCTGGTCTGCCATTCAATCACGGCTGATCCAATTCTTCCCGTCATCCCAACTCCCTTGCCTACTCCCCATATACTTTGATGCCCTGGCTAAGCAAGAATTAGCAATTTATAAGGATGAACAGTGGGCAAATAGATTTGAGGTTTAAAGCTTTCATTAGCTAAAACACAAGTTGTATATTTTACTAAGAGGATCAACAAACATGTACTTAATTGGAAGTTATATAGTCAAACTCCTGAAGTGTCAGTGATAGGATTTCTTGGCATGTGGATGGACAATAATCAGACATAAAGTATCATATCAATTCAATAATTGAGAAATGTAAAGGGACATTAAATCTCCTCCGGTGTCTATGTGGATATTCTTGGTGTGCTTCATGAAAATCTCCATTGACTATGTACATTTGTTCAATTGGATCAGTACTTGATTATGGCTGTGTGGCTTATGGATCAGCGTCATCTTCAAATTTAAATTGTTTGGATCTGATACAACCACAGGCTTTAAGACTGCGTTATGGCAGAGTAAGCTTGTTTCCTGTTTAAGCTTTACTGGTTGAAATGGGATAATTACCCTTACAGTTACTGAGGTTGAAGTTGCTGGTAACATACTGGATTAATTTGAGGGAGCAGAGGAATGATCACCACGTTAAAACTGTTTTGGAAGACTATTGGGAACATCACAAAGGGAGTGTTTTTAATTTTGCATTTTTAGTTTTTCTTCTCATGCTCCGAATATGGGTCTGCTAAATTATAAATTATGTCCCACCGCAGCTTTCTCGGTAACTCCACCTTGTTTTATTCAAATGACTAGTTGATTTTATTTTGCATGATTTAAAGAAGTCTAAGGATCCTGATATGCCTGAGGGTCTGTTGATTCATCAATATGTTAAGGAAGATTATTATGATATGGTAACCATTTTTTTTACTGAGCAATCAAAAGGTAATTTGAGTGGGGATGTTGTTGTTGCTGTTTTTGTGCCTGAATTACAGATAGCAATCAAGAAACGTTTTACTAACTATTTCTCAGTATTAACTGTAGAAAAGGTTGCCATCATTATGGGCTTGCAGGGGCTGGAGGAAACTGTCCTTGCAAAGTTATAATTTGAGTCACAGACACATAGAAAATCTACAGCACAATATTGTACAGCACTTTCGGCCCACAAAGTTGTGCTGAACATGTCCCTGCCTTAGAAATTACTAGGGTTACACATAACCCCCTATTTTTCTAAGCTCCATGTACCTATGCAAAAGGCCCTTAAAAGACCCTATGGTATCCACCTCTACCACCATTGCCGGCTGCCCATTCCACGCACTCACCATCACTCTCTGCGTAAAAGAAACTAACCCCTGACATCTCCTCTGTACCTACTACCAAGAACCTTAAACCTGTGCCGTCTTGTGGCAGCCACTTCAGCCCTGGGAAAAAGCCTGTGACTATCCACGTGATCCATACCGCTTATGATCTTATACACCTCTATCAGGTCACCTCTCATCCTCCATCGCTCAAAGGAGAATAGGCTGTGCATTCAACCTGCTTTCATAAGGCATGCCCCCCAATCCAGGCAACATCCTTGTAAATCTTCTCTACATCCTTTCTGTGGCTTCCAAATCTTTCCTGTAGTGAGGCTACCAGAAATGAGCACGGTACTCTGTGGGGTCTCACCAGACTCCTATACAGCTTCAACATTACCTCTCGGTTCCTAAATTCAATTCCACGATTGATGAAGGCCAATACACAGAATGCCTTCTTAACTCGAATCAACCTGCACAGCTGCTTTGACCACCCTATAGACTCGGACCCCAAGATCCCTGTGGCCCTCCACACCTCCGAGAGTCTTGCCATTAATACGATATTCTGCAATCATATTTGTCCTATGAAAATGAACCACTTCACACTTATCTGGGTTGAACTCCATCTGCCTCTTCTCAGCCCAGTTTTGCATCCTATCAATGTTCCGCTGTAAACTCTGACAGTACTCCACACTATCCACAACACCTCCAACCTTTGTGTCATTAGCATGCTTACTAACCCATCCCTCATCTAGATCATTTATAAAAGTCACGAAGAGTAAGGGTCCCAGAACAGATCTCTGAGGCACACCACTGGTTACCGAACTCCATGCAGAATATGACGCATCTACAACCACTCTTTGCTTTCTGTGGGCGAGCCAGTTCTGGATCCACAAAGCAAAGTCCCTTGGATCCCATGTCTGGTTACTTTCTCATTACGTCTTTCTGAAATCCATATACTGCATCTACAGCTAATGCTCTTCCTTCGTCAATGTGTTTAATCACACTTTAAAAAAATTAATCAGGCTCATAAGGCACAACCTGCCCTTGACAAAACCATGCTGACTATTCCTAATCATATTATACCTCTCCAAATATTCATTAATCCTGCCTCTCAGGATCTTCTCCATCAACTTACCAACCACTGAAGGGAGACTCACTGGTCTATAATTTTCTACTTCCTTTCTGGAATAAGGAAGCAACATCCGCCATCCTCCAGAACCTCTCCCATTCAAATCGATAATACAAAGATCATCGCCAGTGGCTCAGCAGTCTCCTCCCTTGCCTCCCACAGTAGCCTGGGGTATATCTGATCTGGTCCTGGCGACTTATCCAACTTCCAGAAACACACACAAAATGCTGGTGAGATGCAACAGGCCAGGCAGCATCCATAGGAAGAAGTACAGTCAACATCAGGATAAATGAAAGAAGAGATATTAAGAGATTTAAAAGGAGAAGGGGGAGATCTGAAATGATAGGAGAAGACAGGAGGGGGAGGGATGAAGCTAAGAGCTGGAAAGTTGATTGGCAGAAGGGATACACAGCTGGAGAAGGGAGAGGATCATGGGACGGGAGGTCTGGGAGAAAGAAAGGGGGAGGGGAGCACTGGAGGAAGATGGAGAGCAGGCAAGGAGTTATTGTGTGCAGGGTGGAGAGAGAAAAAAGAGGAAAAAAACAGGGAAAAAAATAAATAAGGGATGTGGTAAGAAGGGGAGGAGGGTCATTAACGGAAGTTAGAGAAATCAATGTTCATGCCATCAGGTTGGAGGATACCCAATTGGAATATAAGGAGTTCATCTTCAGAGCAGAGGAGGCCATGGATTGACATATCAGAATGAGAATGGGACGTGGAATTAAAATGTGTGGCCACTGGGACATCCTGCTTTCTCTGGAGGACAGAGCATAGATGTTAGCGAAATGGTCTCCTATTCTGCATCGAGTCTCACCAATATATAAAAGGCTGCACCGGGACGACAGATGCAGTATATCACACCAGCCGACTCACAGATGAAGTGTCACCTCACCTGAAAGGACTGTCTGGGGCACTGAAAGGTGGTGAGGGAGGAAGTGTAAGGGCATGTGTTGCACTTGTTCCACTTACAAGGATAAGTACCAGGAGGGAGTTTGGTGGAAAGGGTTGGGGGAGGACAAATCGACAAGGGAGTCATGTAGTGAGCGATCCCTGCGGAAAGCAGTAAGAGGGGGACAGCGAAAGATATGCTTAGTGGTGCGATCCCGTTGGAGGTGGCGGAAGTTACAGAGAATTGTATGTTTGACCTGGAGGCTGTTGGAATGGTAGGTGAGGAAAAGGGGAATCCTATCCCTAGTGGGTGGCAGAAGGACAGGATGAGAGCAGATGTGTGTGAAATGGGAGAGATGTGTTTCAGAGCAGAGTTGATGCTGGAGGAAGGGAAGCCCCTTTCTTTATAAAATGAAGACAGCTCCTTCGTCCTGGACTGAAAAGCTTCATTCTGACAGCAGATGCGGAGGAGTCGGAGGAATTTCGAGAATTCCAACTTGATGCTTTACAAAAGCTCCAGCACATCCTCTTTCTTAATATCTACATACTCAAGCTATATCTATGTGCTCAAGCTTGTTCCAATTCTTTTTCGGCTTTGACTGGTATTAAAACAGGTTATTCTAGCAGTAGGGTAGATGTACTGCTGGAAGCTCTTCAAACTTTATTTCATATTCAAAGTATTAGTTTACATGTTTACTTCTTATGGGTCCTTGTACATAGCTGCTGAGAGGAGTTTTGTTAGGACTGGCGTCCCTACTTCTGGAACCATCTGGAATACATTTGAACAAAATATGCACACGCTCCACACATTAATTAACACTATTGTCTCCTATTGGACACCGCGATCTACAGTGAGGGACACATTTTCTTTCAGCTCCGTTGAGAAATACATCAGTTCAAGCTGCATTTGAAATAACAGTTCACTCATCCCCTTTGCATCCCTTTGCCTCCCAACTCCAATAGTATTGTTAGGAACAGGCTCCTGTGGCAGGATGCAGGCTGATGCTGTTGTGGGTTCTCGTGCCCCACAAATGACCAGGAGACACGGAAGATTCTTCAAGAAGGGTTACACTTTAATTTGCAAATCAAAGCTGAGACAGTCATTGAGCTAGTCGCTGATTGCCCACCGATCCTCCTCGGACCCAGCATTTTTTATAGCAATCTCCTGGCCCAGTTGCATTAGCATATGTAATCAGTCTATAGTTGCATATCCCACGTACACTATTGTTTTTATCCATTCACTTAATCATGTTCTAATCTACATCTCTTAGCTACCTCTCATTAACACACCATTGTCTTCTACATTTTTAGGATACATGCATAGCAAATAGCAAACTCAGAACTGACCAAAATTTATATTCCAATAATGCCAGCCTCACCGAGTAATCAAGAGGCAACATTTGGCATGCCCTTGTTGAAACAGTGCAAAGAGAAGTCAAGGGTACAACGCCTAGTTCATCTTCAGAATCTGGTGCTAATTATTTGTATTGAAACAGAGGTAGACACCCTTATCCTTTGCCTGTTCTTCCTCTGCTTTCTAATTTTCTAGCTTTTACTCACGTTGTCTTCTTTTACAAGACTCATCTCAATGTTTTCACATTTCACATCTACATTCAACAATCTATCGCCTTCCCACATTTACCTTTCTCTAACAAAGGCTGTAGACACTCACTTAGTCCATTCCAACCCATACAATGTATTTAACATTCTTAATTGTATGTAAAGGAAATTGAAACAACTGATGATATTTTGATTGCCCCTTATTTTTTGGGTGTATTTCACATCATTCTGTTTTTATAATCTCATCTGTCTCAGGCATCCACCATATAAAGAGAATCTACATTCAAGGCTAATTACCCACTGCCACGTTCATTCTCACCTATCTGTCTGCATTGGCAATATTGGCGCTGGCAGTCTCACTTTAAAGCAAAGAAGGGAAAATTTGCCGAAGCTGGAAATCTAAGCACGCACACAAAATGCTGGAGGAGCTCAGCAGACCAGGCAGGGTCTGTGGAAAAGTGTACAGGACACCGATGAACGGGCTCAGCCCAAAAAATCGACTGTACTGTTTTTTTTTTTCCATAGATGCTGCCTGGCCTGCTGAGTTCCTCTGGCATTTTGCATGTGTCACTTTAAAAATTTGACTAAACACTGCCGAGGTCATCCTCTACTGGATGTTGCATTTAACACTTGCCTGGCCATGACTTCCACAGTATGCAGAGGCCACAATACGCAATGTGTTCCCACCTGGAATGTTTAGCCTATAATCACACTATCACTGAATATGTTTCTCGCTCCTATCTTCCCTGCGTCCTTTCATCTCAGTCAGGGAATAGAGTGGTCAGGGGTTGTGGCATTCACCGTGGGTGGAAAATTGCATTACCGTAACTCGAAAGCTGCCAGTCTGCTCACGTTGGAAGAACAATATAATACTTGTATGCATCTCTCGGTTCTTTACTTACATCGGTAGACCAATTTGATTTGGAAAGTTTTTTCATTTCTAATAGAAAAAGGTGATGGCCTTGAGATGCATCAATTATCTGCGCAAGTACTGGCTCCCTGTACAGCTGTTTAAATAACGCAACCTGATGGAGCACACGTACTCCCACCATAGTAGCAGGAATAACATCCCAATTCCTTTACACCAGGATGAAAACCATTCAGCATAGTTAAAACCCAGAAGAAGCTAAACTCTGATCCTGTTGCCCGTCAAGCAAGAGCTTGTGTTGAATCACCTGAGGTCCCAAATCATGGGAAAATATATCATCTCGGCAATAGATTATATGCTTGTTGCAGTTATAACTGATACTATTTGTCTTTTACTTGAAACATGTTACTGTCAAAATGTCAACAAAGGGAATGCAATAAAATGCTCATGGACTGCTTTTTAACCACTGGAAATACTGTCTCATTTACTCATTTACTCAGAATGCTAATTAAACCTGTATGTTGAGAAAAGGAAATAAGTTAGAGATTTCAATCATACAAACAACTTTCTCTGAGGCCGAAGACCAATCAAATCATATTCTGGAGAATTGGACGCATTCTAAAAGAACAGTACTAATAAACTAGCATAATTAATTTTATTGATGACTGTTCCCTTAGCAATAATGTTAATAAAATAATTAATTTGTTTGCTCGTCACTGTCAAAGAAATTGAATCTGTAACTTCCCAACTAATTGAGAGCTCAATTATTTAAATTGTTGATTTTGATACACTTTGTAATACGCCATTGAATATTATAAGACTTTTGTTACAATTATTGCTCTTTTATTGAAACAACTATCATATATCGTCACCTGAAAGTCAAAGTCAGAAATTTCCAGTCATAAAATCTTGAAAAGAGCGAGGGGAATAAAGTTTAAAATGCAATGCTATTTTCATGCAAATGGTTCATAATTTTTGGTCACAACAAGATGTAGTGGAATTTAAATCTCAAAGCTTCACAATTTTGTATGGGGATGATCATGCCTCATGAGCAAGACTCAGCTTCTGGAAGAGGTTAAAAAATCTATGAAGGTAAAATAGTGAATGTGGTTTACATGAATTTTGGAAAGTGTTTGACAAGGTTCCCCAAGCAAGCTTTTTACAGAATGACATGAGATATGGAATCCAAGGAAACCTGACTGCATGGATTTGAATTGTCTTGCCGGCAGAAGGCAGAGGATGGATGAAGATGGAGAGTTTTATTTCTGGAGGTTGGTGATGGGTGGTGTTTTGCAAGGGTTGTTCTGTGTGAGGTTTATAAATTAAGTGGACAAGGAAGTGAAAGGGTGTGTTAGTAGATCTACAGCTGTCACAGACATATGTTATTTATGGTATACATCGTTGTCATACTTTACAATAAGATATAGGCAGGATGTATAATGAAATAGCAAATGGAGATCAATCCAGAGAAGTGAGAAGTGATACACTTTGAAAGGTTGAACTTGAAGAAAGCACAGGGTTAACAACAGGATATTTAGAGGTGAAGAGGAACAGAGAGGTATCGATGTCTGAGAGTAAACGCTAGAGGAGATATCAAAATAGATTTTTTGTTTACACAGCGAGTGCTCGGTGCATGTAACTGTTTGCTATGGTCCTCGTAAAGCCATATACAATAGGAACATTTACGAGACTTTCAGATAGGGCTACAGGTGTAAGAAAATGGAGGGTTATGGGCTGTGTAAGAGGGAGCAGTATAATTGATCATCTAGTGGGTTTATATAGGTCAACACAACATCTTGGTCCAAGGCCTGAACTGTTCCCTGTTCCAAGTTGCAAATTTATAGTGCCACGCAGAATTGAATCAATTGATGCTGAATGTCATCACGTGATAGTAACATAAACTAGGGCAAGGAAATATTTCTTAAAGGATAACAGGCATGTTAAGATACCAGAACATTTACCGACGGAATTCGAGCACCTCGAAAATTAAAAGCTAATTGTAACGTGACAAAATATGGGTTTGTCCAATAGGAGAGAATTAGAGAACTGAATTGAAATTATATGCTCCTTCATCTTTAAAGCTGAAGCAATTAATTTAAATAGTAGAATAACTTAAAAAAAGAATATGAACTTTAGACTGGATAAATGCAGAATATTAAAAGTAAAGAAAGGTTCAACAGAGCTAACAGAATATAAAACAGTGCAGCAAATGCAAACAACCAATGGATGTCTATGAAACATAAGACTATAAGACAGCACACTCAAAATGCTGGTGGAACAAAGCAGGCCAGGCAGCGTTATAGGGAGAAGCACTGTCGACGTTTTGGGCCGAGACGCTTCGTCAGGACCTGATGAAGGGTCTCGGCCCAAAACCTCGACAGTGCTACTCCTTATAGATCCTGCCTGGCCTGCTGTGTTCCAACAGCATTTTGTCTGTGTGGTTTGAATTTACAGCATCTGCAGATTTCCTCGTGTTTGATAGATAGCAGTAGAATTGGGCCAATCAGCCCATTGTGTCCTCTCTGACATTCCATCATGGCTGATCCCAGATCCCACTTGAACCAATACTAACCTCCTCGCCATAATCTCCGATGTCCTGACCAATCAGGAGACTATCAATTTTCTTTCTAAATATACCCACGGTCTTGACCTCCACAGTTGTCTGCAGCGAAGTATTCTGTATATTCACTACTCTCTAGCTAAGACAAGTCTTCCTTACCTCTGTTCTAAAGGGTTGGGTCGCCTCTCAATTTTTGAGACTATGCCCTTTAATTCTGTACACCACCATGGGGAAAGTTCTCTCCTATATCCACCCCTCCTTATCTAGACCTTTCAACATTCTCCAGGTTTCAATGGGATCCACATGCATTCTTCTGAGTTTTAGTGAGTACAGGCCCAACGATGCCAAATGTTCTTCATATGTTAACCCGTTCATTTCTGAAATCATTCATGTGAACCTCCTCTGGATTCTCTCCAATGACAACTCATTCTCTCAGAGATAGGGGGGCCAAAACCAGTGACAATACTCCATGTATGGCCTGACTAGTGTTGAATATATCCTCTGCATTATCTCCTCATTTTTTGTATTTTAAAATATAAAATGACATGTCTGACAACATTGCATTTGCCTTCTTAATCACAGACTCAAGCTGTAACTTAACCTTTTTGGAGACTTGCACGAGGACTCCTGAGTCCACTTGCATCTCTGATATTTGAATTTTCTCCCCATTTAGATAATAGTCTGCACTTCTGTTCCTTTTAGCAAAATACGTTGTCATACATTTAAGAATACTGTATTCCATCTGCCACTCTTTTGCCCATTCTTCCAATTTGTCTAAGTCCTGCTGAAATCACATTGCTTTCTTGGCACCATCTACCTCACCCCCCACTCTGCCACCTGTCTTCATATCATCTGCAAACTTTGCCACAAAGCCATTAATTCCATGATATATATCACTGAGAAGGAATGTGAAAAGTAGTGGTCCCAATACTGACACCTGAGTAACACCACTGGTCAAGAGCAGCAAGCCAGAAAAGGCCCCCTTTATTCCCATCTTGCTGCCTCCTGCCTGTCAGTCATTTCTCTATCCATGCCAGTATCTTTCCTGCATGGGAGTCTATCTCATTATGCAGCCTTCTGAAAATCCAAGTAAATGGAATCCGCTGCCTCTCCATTATCCACCCTGCTTGTTCCTTCCTTGAAGAACTCTAACAGATTTCTCAGGGAAAATTTCCCATTGCAGCAACCATGCTGTCTTTGACTTATTTTATTATAAGTCACCAAGAACACCTAAACCTCAAACTTAATAATGGACTGCAACACTTTCACAGCCACTGAGTTTCAGCTAATTGTCCTATAATTTCCTTTATTTTGCCTTCCTTTTTTCCTAAAACAGTAGTGACATTTGAATTTTTCCAGTGCTCCAGAACTATGCCAGTATCAAATGATTCTTGAAAGATCATGAACAATGCATCTGCTATCTCTTCAGCTACCTCTTTCAGAACTCTAAAATATTGTCCATCTGGTCCAGGTGTTTGACCTATCTTAAGACCTTTCAGTTTGCCTAGTACTTTTTCCTTTGTAATAGCAATAGCACGTATTCCTGCTGTCTGACATTCACGGACCTCTGGCACTCTACTCGTGTCTTGCACAGTGAAGACAGATGAAAAGTACTCATTAAGTTCATTTGTCATTTCTTTACCCCCCCCCCCTCCCATATTTCTGCCTCACCGGCATCATGTTCCAGTGGTCCAATATCAACTCTCACTCCCCATTTACTCTTCATATAACTGAAAAGAAACTTCCGGTATCTTGCTTTATTGGCTAGTCTGCCCTCATATTTCACTTGTTTCTCCTCTTACAGATATTTTTAGTTGTCTTTTGTTGAATTTTTAAAACTTCCCAGTCACCTGACTTCTGACTCACTTTTGTTACATCAAATGCACTTTCCTTGTTTTTTGTGCAGCCCTTAACTTTCCCTGTCAGCCATGGCTACCTACTCTTGACACTTGGGAACTACGTCTTCTGTGGGACATACCTATCCTGCGCCTTCTGCACTATTCCCAGAAACTTCAGCTACCTCTACTCTGCCATCATCACCACCAGTATCCCCCTCCATTCCACCTGGGAAAGCTCCTCTATCATGTCTCAGTAATTCCCTTTATTCCATTGCAATACTGTTACATCTGACTTAAACGTTGTCCTCCGAAACAGCAGTCTGAACTCAAATATATTATGATCACCCGTCCCTAATAGTTCCTTTACCTTAAACTCCTTAATAAAATCTGGATTCTTACACAACGCCCAGTCTAAGATAGCCTTAGCCCAAGTAGGCTCAATCACAAACTACTCTAAAATGCAATCCCGTAGGCATTGAACACATTTCCTCTCTTGTGCTCTGGATTAAGCTGATTTGTCCCAATCTCCTTACATATTTAAGTTCCCTATTACAATTCCGACATTACTTTGTAATCTGATCAATAACAGGGCCCCTTCTGTGCAATGTCCACTGAGTGCACGGGAAGGACACTCGAAAGCCGTAACCCAGAAAAAATGTGTCTAGCTTCAATGGAGGCCGATTTTAGGAGTAGATTTTGGAATTGCGGAAGCAATGTCAAGAAAAAATTCTACTTCGGATCCTTTCAACTGTTACCATAATTGTAACATCTGTTTTGCTCAGAGTACTGTCTGTTTTAACTTACTGCCTGAAGGGACACGTTAGACAGTTGTAGCGCCAGGCTGCCTCTAAATCGTGTGATTTATTACCATATGGAACTGTCATTAAAATAATAATCCTGTTGTTTAACGACAATGTTAAATTTGTACATATTGTACTTTTTATGTAGTATATTGCTTTTGGTATAATGTATTAACGAGGAGTCATGGGGTGATGTTTTAGGAAAGAGGTAAACATGATACATCTTTGGTAAATACCAAGATTTGCAACACAAAATGTAAGTCTGTACGATAAAATGCTGTCATATGTGAATGTGTTAGCCCAGAATAGAATGTGCCTGAAATCATATCCTTGAGATTAAATATTGAGGAAGGATGATTTCTTTCTTGCATACCTCCATAATTTAAACTTGATACATAAATTAAGAAAATTGATGTATCTCTATGTTACAGGAACACAGCTCCGGACATTAATGCATTCTTACTGCACCACACCTTTACTGATTTATATCACAGCATCTGCAGAACAGATCCCTCGTCTCCCATGATGGTGTTGAAATCATTTGTTTATTTTGCTACTATTACACCCATGAAAATTGATGGAGATGTTACCCTTGTTATCAGTGTCTCTCACCTTTTGCTTTTCCTGCTGCTCTTGCGGTTTCCATGGTTCAGTCGTAGTCTGAATATTTATGTTGGTTTAATTGCGGATATTGAAATGCATGACATGGTGTGGGTTCGTCCCTGATTTACATAATAATGTTTTTGCACTTGCAAGTTCTTAGAATCTAGAAGATTGTCATAAATATTATCTCAGTTAGTAAAATTACTGAAGGATTTAGTATAATAATTTCGTTATACTGTGATCGATCCACAAATGTATAGCAAGAGTTGTAAATATGTAATGTATGTAGGTCCGTTTAATTCGAAATAAAGATTTAATTCGAAATAAACGTTCATCTTGGAGAATGTGATGACACGTTGTGCCAAAACAGTGCGCAGCTAATCAAGTGGAAGTTATTGGCCTGTGACTGAGCACTGGAGCCATGCCGGCATCTGCCGTATTATGGCGAATTAATATTTTGGGCCTAAAATTAAAAGCTTATTATTCATTTGGAGGTCCGGGTTTTGTTGTATGCTTTATTTTCAATGCCTATTTTTTTAAATTCTGTGTCTGTAATTGAGGTGTCTTATCCGTGAAACAGATCGTCCACTTTAAGACATTAGTAGATTTATCTTCAGAGTCTACTGCATCCATTTACCGGAATGAAATTTCAGCTCTGGTTTGTTTGGTAAAGGTATATTCTAACTTCCCTCCAAGCTTGCCTGATTTTAAAAGCAGATAAGTTGTCACGACAATCATTTCTGACTAAAGAGCTTTTGGAGGTGTTGGAACTGCCATGTGCTCCCACTTTCTCTATAGTGGCAAAGATCTGCAAGTTCACTGAGTGTAAAACAGCCGATATTGGTACATAGAACAACTGTGAGAATGATCTCAGTCTTTGTTGACAGCAAGGTAATAAGCCTTTTTCTGGAGCGATTATTGATGCTTTATGAAATAGATGCTGTATTGAATTTGTGAACGTGCCAGTCCCTTGTTTTAGTTCCCTTACAATGTGGAACTAAAACAAGGAACTGGCACGTTCGCAAAATGTCAAAAACGCAGGTGAGCTGAGATATTGGAAACAGGAGGTATAATATCTTAGATAACACCTATCAGTTCAAATGACACCCCTGTGAGCTTTGCATTCCTGGTATGGAGCTTTCAGACCAGATAAAGAGGGCGGTTGAAAAGCAAAAGCAATACGAAATATTGAAGGAATTCAGCAGTTCACGCAGAATCTATGGAGTGAAATAAACAGTAGACATTTCCTCCATCGTTAATACTGCACTCATCCACATCTCCTCCATTTCCAGAACATCCACATTTACCTGCCTCCTTAGGAATATATTTCCCCTTGTTCTCTGCAGCCACCACATGAGTTGACGCATCCGACACATCATTCTCCGAAAATTTTGTCATCTGCAACGGGAGCCTGCCACAAAGGCATCTGTATCTAATCCCGTCTCAATCTTGCTTTCTGCAGGGATCGTTCCCTCTGTGATCCCCTTGTCTATTCATCGATCCACGCTAAAGCCCTTCCTGGCACTTAACCTGCAAGCAGCAGAAGAGCAACACCTGCCCATTCACTTGTCTTTGACTTCTATTCAGGGCCCCAAGCAGTCCTTCCAGCTGAGGCAACACTTAACCTGCATACCTGTTGGGGTCGTTTGCTGTATTCAGTGCTCTTGATGCGGCCATGTCTATAGTGGTGAAAAACGATGTACCGCTTTGGGGGACCACTTTGTCAAACCCCTCAGCTCTATCGCTAAAAGAAAGATATTTGGGTAGCCAATTTCAATTCCTATAACGATTCCCATTCCAGCATGTCAGTCCATGGCCTTCTCTTCTGCCACGAAGAGGCCATTCTCAGTTTGGAAGAGCAACAACGCACATTCCTTCTAGTTAGCCTCTAACCTAATGGCATGAACTTAGAAGTCTCCATATTACAGAAATTAATTTCCCTTCTTAATTTCTGCCTCTTCTTAATTTCCCCACTTTAGCCTCTTGTCTATTTTCCTCGGCTGCCTATTACCCCCAATGGGAACCCTTTTCCTTCCCTTTCTCCCATAGTTCACTCTTCTCTCCTATCAGATTTCTTCTTCTCCAGCCATCGCCGGAATTTAGTGGATCAGGGGGATCTCATTGAATTCTTTCGAATATTGAAAGGCCAAGACAAGAGTAGACGTGGAAAGCATGTTTCCCTTGGTGGGAAAGTCTAGGACAAGGGGACACAGCCTCAAGCTAAAGGGGCGTCCATTTAAAACAGTGATGTGGAAAAAATTCTTCAGCTGGGGATGGTGAATTTGTGAAATTTGAGGCTGATGGATTTTATTCCAAACATGTTTGGGATGTTGCACTTCAGTAGGACAAACCAGGGTTTGGAGTATAGTGTGAAGTTTTGGTCACCAACCTACAGGAAATATATAAATACGATTGAAAAAAGCACAGAGAAAATTTAGAAGTTATGTTGCCAGGATTGGCAGACCTCAGTTATGTGGAAAAATTGAATAGGTTAGGATTTTATTCCTTGGAACATAGAAGATGGAGGGGAGATTTTATAAAGATATGCAAAATTGTGCGTAAATGTAAGCAAGCTTTTTCCACTGAGGTTGGGTGGCACTGCAACTAGAGGCCATGGATTGGGGTGAAAGGCGAAGTGTTTGCGGGTATCATGAGGGGAAATGTCTTCACTCAGAGGGTCACAAGAGTGGTGAATGAGCTGCCAGCGCAACCGGAACATTCAAACTCGATTTCAACGATTAAGAGGAGTTTGGACAAGTGCATGGATGGGAGTGGTATGGAGGGCTATCGTCCGGGTGCAGGTCGATGTGCATGGCAGTTTAATTCAATGGCCACAGACTAGATGTGCTGAATGGCTTTTTACTGCGCTATACATTTCTATGACTCTCACTCTAACCTAAAGAAAGAGGATATGGGTAATGGGCTGGGCGTGAGGGTGTGGGAGGGGAGAATATTGCGTATAGGAGAAGAGGGATAGAAGTTAAAGGAATAGGAGAACAGAGGGGACTGGTCACCAGAAGAAAAAGTCTATAGTGATGACGTTAGGCTGGATACTGTGAACACGGAATGTGAGGGGTTATTCCATTAACCTGCGGCAGATCTTACCTTAGCTTTACAGGAGTCGTTTGACAGATATGTCAGTTTGGGAATGGAAAATGCAATTAAAATGGCTCGATGTTATGGCCGACTGAGTGAAGGCGCTGTACCAACCCCGCCTTGTCTCACAGTTGTAGAGGAGGCCGCACCGGATGAAATAAATGACCTTGGTGAATTCACAGGGGACGCGCAGCCACAACTGTGAGGACTAGTTAGGGCATTTAAAACGTGACAAACGTGGAGTCTCTGGCTAAAAGAAGTTTTGTGTAGTCAGGAGCATCCATCCACCTCGCCTCTGCACCATAACAAATGCAATCACATTTTCCTTGCGGTAGGGTGTCTAGAATTTAAGGTCATACTGTCGCTTTATCTTCAGCCCTCTCTCCATCCAACGCGTTCCCTGCGTTTGCCAACAAAAGATCCAGTATGCCTTTGTCAATATCTTTTTTTCCCTAACCACGAATCCTAAATCCTGATCACTGGTTCAAATCGCTCAGCTTCTTCCAATAGTTCATGTTGTTCAGATGCCTGACAATAGATCATGTACCAGACAAGTTTCGATACGGAAAGAGATTAAAAAGCGGTCAACAGGAGTTGAAGGATTTACTCAAAATCTCCTTGGGAAAATGCTGCACCCAACTGATTCCGAAACATTCCATGCCTGTCACTGTTTTAAGTGGTGACGCAGTGCTGGTGATCATACTGAGAATCTTGCTCTGAAGTACACTGATATCAAATATAAATGGCAAAAGAACCAGATCCCATTCGCAATCACACATCATCCACGTCTTCCTCCTCATATGAGGTACATTCTGCGGTCTAAACAAAACCTTTGGTCTGTCAAGCAGTCCTCTGAGTTGTTACTTTATGGAGCTGAATTGTAGAGCAGGAACCTGAAAAGTCCCAGAACAATGCCACCAAATAAACTGACAATATGTTTTTAGGATATGCTGGAAGGGCAGACGCACTACAGCACTGGAGGAAGCTTACATGAACAGCACCTCTACCACGATAAAGCAACACCATCACCGATGGGTAGATCATGTAAATCAAATACCTAACTCACTTCTCCGGAAACAAATACTTTACTCTCAGTTGAATGAAGTGATCTGATTGCAGAGGAAACGCTTCAAATACATCATCAAAATCAGACTGAAGAAAGTCAACATTACATCTACAAAGTGGAGAAGACATTGCACTCAGTTCATGTACCTGGAGGAACTATGTTCTAGATGGAACTGCAATACATGCGATTACCTGCACTGAGCCGCAAAGGAGAGACAGAACAAGCAAAAGACCCAGCCACTAGCCAGAGCTCTTGTTCTATGTTCAAAATGCGAAGAGTTCTGCAAAACGCATTTCCATTCATCCCGTAGTCCTTAATAATTGTCTTTTTTGCTTCACTGTGCTTTTCAAGGTTCAGCATTTGGCAATAATTGGAAACAGTTAATCTTTTTCCAAATCTTCCACAGCATTTGTTTTATAAATCATTGCCGTTCATTTTCTCACTGAGTAGATATATGGCTGACCTCACTAATTCCTCAATGAATTCTTCCAAATATCCTGACTCCATCTTCAGATTATGAGGATCAAATTGCAACTGAGCATCATAAACCTATCATGATTCTCGAAAACAGCACTCCAGTATGTAAGATATATTGCATCCTTGTTGGATGGGTTTCAATTCCACTCTGATTGAAATTGGAATCAGAATGTAATTGGAATCACTGATATTTATCATCACTGACATCTTGAAATTTGTTGTTTCATAGCAGAGGTATACTGTAGTACAAGACATAAATTTTTATAAGTTTCAATAAATAAAGAAACACAAGCAGAATAACAAGATCGTGTTTATAGTTTCAAGGATTGTTCATATATGTATGTCTCAGATGGTGCGAATGCATAATGATGGATGCCGCCTGAGGAAGATATTTATGATGGTGGAACAATAATATCTGTGCTAGAGATGACTGAGCCTATAACACTCAGCAGCCTCTTTCAATACTTCACATTGGAGCATCTTCACCAGACTACACTATATAACCAGTCAGAGCATTCTCCATCGTACATATGTCGAAATCTGCTGGAACATTTGGTGATATCCCAAATCTCCTCAAATTCCTAATTCCTGATTCCATCAATGTGTTGGTCCCAGGATAGTTGCTCTGAGATTACGTCACCCAGTAGCTTATCTCGTATCTATTGCATATCTATTTCACCACTGACCCATCAACTACCGAAGGACCAAATCACATTTCAAAAACTTGAGAAACTCTGCAGAAAATTTGATTGGCCAGGACCGCATTTACACTCGTTTTGGCATATAGAATGATGAAAAGCTGAACAAATGCGAGAAGAACAAAAGAATTCTTTCCAGGTACTTGGTGCATTTGATTGGCATATTTGAATGAACTTTAGGTCTAGTTGGAATTCTTTTTGAAAAGTCAAAAGCCGTCTTACAAGCCACTACATTTCCATCTCTTCGACGAATCTATCAAACCCAGAGACTTGCCGTCCCGTGCTCCAACAATTGTTTCAATTCTACTAACATGCCAGTTGTACTTGTAACGAATGCTCCCATCCTTTACAGTTTTTTTGGTCTCCCACACTTTCTCGAGTGTAACCTCTGACACAAAATACATATTTTAACAAATCATCCACAATCTTCTTTTTTTCCGTTATCAATTCCGTCACGCTTTGGAGAAGCAGAGTTTTAAAATTTTGCTCAGTGCTTATCTGGAGCCTAGAAACAATATAGGGAATGTGCATATATGGCTTTCTGAATTTCATTGGAGAGCAGTTACAAACTGATCACTGTATTATTTCCGAAGCCACCATACAAGCTAAATGTATTGAGAAGCCACAGGTTAATATCTCAATTAAATCAAATGCTTACATTTGTCCAACATCACCAAGTGAATCCCCATTGAATTTGCTTATGATTTTGATTTTTCAACACAGTACACGTGGCAGCTCCGTTCACTGAAACAGCTGTACAAGACTACTGCCGCCTCCGCCCACCTATTCTATCTGCCACCCTGTGGTATAATTGCATTCACTAATTCATCCCATAGTTTTACTTCCTGAAAGTTAAGTGAACACCTCCTTCTAAATGCAGCACCGGGCAAACCCGACTTCAGATGTTGCGGTCACCAATACTGAACAGATGGGCGATAACGGATGGCAACTGAAGATAGGTGTGCAGGGGTCACTTACTGGCCCTTCCACATGTTACACTCTTTTACTGGGCAATTCCTCAATGACACAATGCTGTAGCGAAATAATGAATGTTTTTACAAATCTCCATGTACAGCTTTGAAGCATCAACCTCGTTGCATCAAGACAGAGATAATATGGTACCAAGAATTAAGAAATAGACTAGCTTTTTGCATGAATATACGTATTTAAAGTCACGGTAATGCCATCAATTGAAAGTATTCTTGTTAGACTGTAAAAATTATGAATATTGGTTTCAATTTGTTTTCAAATCTTCCTGCTCTTTAGTCATTGCACTGAAGTGGATAGCACAATTAGTTTCAAATGATAATAAAGTATTTCGTTGTGCCCGTTAGAAGATTTCGCAACGTTAAATAGTGCCATGAAATTGGCACGGCTTTATCACGTAACATGGTCTCCAATCTTGGTTCCCTCGTCCGTGCAATTTATTCAGTCGATTGTCAGTAACAGCAATTAGTATTCCAGAATGTAGTAAAGACGAACCATGCGAGTAACGAGCTTCGGAGATAGACTGGGATTTGGGTAAATAAATAACATTTTTGGACAGTGTGAGAAGTTTCATTTTGTTTTGGAAAGTTGAGAAAGGAATATATAATGTAAGTGTTCTTGTGTTAAGAGGAACTAGGAAGTTAAAGAATCGGATATATATCGGCTCAACTACATAGCATGTTTACAAGAGTAAAATTCTGCTCACTGTCTTGGAGGGATCATAATGGTAAATAGAGCCCCTGACAAAATCTTTATGGGTCCTCAGTGGGAAAGACAATTGAAATATGTGGGAGAGCCTTTCGATTGATTATCTGATGCACATCGTTTTGAAAGTCCAACGCTTTAGATATAAAAGACCATAAGACTGTAAGGCATGGAACATATTTCTTCAAAGAATTACAATGTCAATTTGGTGTGAAAGCATCATAGATTCCAACAGCTTCATTTAAAGTTGAAATACAAACGTGATGAGCATTATTGTTTGAAGCACTCTTCGTATTATGCATTCTATTTTCCGAAAAGTAGTAATTTGGGGATTTGGTGAGGTAGCGTAACAAGCTTATTCTGATTTTTACCCAGAGCAAGGAAGACATCTTTCTTCAGAAGCAGGCAGCGTCTTCCCTTCAGTTTGCTTTCCAAGCATATGGTGAACATGAAGATATGTTCTGATTCGCGCATTGAATCTACTAAACTTACCTTGATTAATGCCCAATTCACTTAATTATAACCTTGTAATTAGCGAGCCACAGTTTTGATTTGTAATCTACTGGAGACTGCTGCTTTCAATGTATCTGGTGCCAAGACATCATTTCAAAAGTCATTTTCACGACAACAATCGTTAATCCGATCAACACACACAGAATGCTGGAGGAACTCAGCAGTTCAAGCAGCATCCATGCAAAGTACAGTCAATGTTTCGGGTCACAGCCATAGATGCTGTCTGGCCTGCTGAGTTTCTCCAGCATTGTGTTAAAGCGATGTGTATGTATATATAATCACAAACATCGAAAGTCCTAGAACAGAAGAACATTAGTGACATACTTGCAACTAGAATAAGAGCCTTTGATTACTACACTCCGTCTTCTGTAGGCAACACAATTATGAATGCAAACGGCCAAGTCACTCAGGATGCAGTGCTTCTTAATATTCTATACGAGTTTCCCAGAATGGCTCTGTCGAATATCTCACTGAAACCTATGTGGACATACTGTATCTCTACCTGTACCAATCACCTCCATCTTCTCAAAAACCTCAATGATGTTACTCAGACATGATCTGCTTTTGCACAAGGCCATACTGATCTTCCCTAATTAGGCCATGTTTTTCCAGATGCTCATATATTCTGTCCCTAAGAATCATCTTCATTAGTTTCCCTATCACTGACATGAGACCCACCAATCTATTATTTCCAGATTATCGCTCTATTCATTCTTGGACAAAGGAACAATACTGGCTACACATACCTTCCTTGAGATGCAAAATTACAATTTATACAAAGGATTACCAATTGGAAGTCAACACGGTGCATCAACAACAATGATATCCTCCTTCCTATTAGGTTGAATGTCTTCAATCCAGGATTTGACCAATTAAATGATGCGACATCAAAGTAAGGTCCCTCTCTTTGCGGCGAACAGGCACCATGACTGGCGGCAGCTGAGGCGAGGAGAACCTTATACAGGGTAAATCAATGCAATGCTGCAGTTCTGGACAACATACCTGGGCAGGCGCGAAGGAACTGGGCGGCCCAGCTGACGGGGATCTTAACAGAGATCTTTCTATTTGTCTGAAACAGTCCACTGGCCCTGCACGTTTCGTGGAATCCACCATCATTCCGATACCCCTGAAAGCAACGATAACTGATGTAAACGACTGTCGCCCAGTGGCACTGACTTTATTAATCATGAAGTGGTTTGAGCGGCTGAGTAATGGAATACATAAAATCCTGCCTCCTAGCTGCATTGGACCCGTCCCAGTTCGCCTACCGCTCAAACTGATATGCCATGGATGGTGGCATAGACTCAGCCCGTCTTGTCCACCTGGAAAAGGATGCCTCGTACTCCAGAATGTTTTTCATTGACTGCAGCTCGGTGTTTAATATCATCATCCCTCAGCAATTGGTGGTGAAGTTGTCCTCGTTGGGACTCAACACCCCTCTCGGTAACTGGACTTTGGACGCCTTGATGGAAATACCCCAATCACTGCGTGTTGACTGGAACATTTCAAGCTCCATCAAGCTGAGCACTGATACCCCCATGGTTGTATTCTCAGCCTGCTGTTCACGCTTCAGGCTCAAGGCTGCTCTGCCTGATGCATCTCAACCCGCATCACCAGCTTCACTGATGATACTACTGTGGATGGCTTCATCAGCAACGATCACGAATCAGCATACAGAGATGGGGTATGGAGGCATGTCAAATGTTGCTAGAATAACATTCTGAGTCTCAAGGTGGATAAGTCAAAAGAGATTATTGTGGTCTTCAGGAAGGCACAGGTGGACCTCTCTCCATTGCACACCTTTGGCTGTGCCATGGAGAGAGATACAAGAGCACAAAGATTCTGAGTGTGCACATAACTTACTATCTACCCTGGACGTACAACACTTTTTCACTAGTTAGGAAGGCACGGCAGCTCTTTCATGCGAACTTGAGGCATGCAAGGCTCCCGCTGCCATTCTAACATCTTACTACAGAAGTGCCATCGAATGTCATACTGGCTTCATCATTGTGTGGTACCAAAGCTCCAAGGCAACAGGGCGCAAGATCAGAAGACAACAAAACCAGCTGAAAGGATCATTGAGGGTCAACCACAAGCGACCCCAACCCATATATGACATTTTCAAGAAACATTGTTGTGGATCAGTACCACCCATCCCACAATCTCTTAGACCCACTTCCATCCGGATGGAGGTAAAGGAGCGTCAGGAATAGGTCTGCCAGACAGGGTAACAGCTTTTTCCTTGAATACTCTGCCACTACTGAGGTCCCGTTACTAGGACTAGAGCTGTTTACTGGTTACCTGTGCTGCGTTTTACAACATGCACTTTCAATTATATTAACTCTTTTATAGTATAATACTTTGGTTGCCATGCTGTGTGATATCTGTTACATTGAAGCACGGTGGTCTAACTGTACTGAATGTTATAATATTTGGGTTGTACAGTCAAATGACAATGAACTTGAACTTAAACAAATTTGTTGGTTAACGGTATATACACCTATCGCCTCTCCCCAGAAGACTTCAAAGTAATGATCTTAGAGTGATCTAACGCTATCTGTTTTCTTATTAAAATTTCCTAGCATCTTAGTATGCTCCACTCTGATCTCACTATCCTGTGAAGATTTCTCCTTGGTGAAAACTGACGTAAAATACACATTTAGAACCGCACTGCTGTCTCTCCAAAAACGTGCTTCCTACTTTTTCTGTCAGTGGTTCTATCCACGTTCTAGTTCCCCTGTCTCTTGATATATATGTCGGCCTTGCCAAAATAGGATTATAGCACCCTCTATCTCCTAATTTAATACTGTATGTCTTTTCGGGCTTATTTATATTTTCTCGGTATCACTGTTCAATGTTATCCTCCTAAACCTTATGAATGCTTTATTTTTCTAATTGACTAAATTTTCCACGCCTGTCGCCATCGAAGGTTCCTTAGAAGTTATATATTCTATTCAAGTTATACATTTTTATGAGTAACATCGACCTTCGGAGTTTGATAATTATACACATTCATTGCCCATCTGCTTCTTCCCTTCACTTCATAATGGAATGTGTGTCGTATTTTATCATGTTATTGGAATTTCGAACTAATATTTTTAAAGTAAACTACCTGACAGGATCTTCGTTCCTAAATCCAGCTGTGGTGTTTTCCCTGACCATAGATGACCAGGATTATTGCCCTAAAATAGGCACATCTGAATTCTTTTTTCGCAGTAATGTTTAGCCGAATTCCTCCAGAAGTTTGTGTGATGCTTCGTTATTACGCACATACACTGCGAGCGACGTCACGAAATTCTAAGAGACCACCATTGACAATAAACTTAAGGTCAGTTTTATAACTACAGCTGGCCTTAGATTCATGGTGCCTACCAATGTTGAACAGATGAAGGACCGCGAGACAGAAATGTGCAACAACAGGAATATTATTTAGTTTTTCATGGTGATTAAACGAAAGGCTTTTACTGCATTTGCTGTCTCAAGTTGACGGTTACTCATGGATGCTTTTAACAGATTTTTGAAGCCCTTTCCAGATATTAAAGCAATGAAGAATGGAACCACATTCAGTACGGATGGAAGTAAGCAATGGAGATCTTCCTCTATATCTCTATCCATACGTTTATGCTCATATATTTCACCGATGTAATTATGGAAATATCGGATATAATACATATAATTAACCGAGCTATAATCGCAGTTAATACGCCTTCTGTATTATGCAAATGTGCCCAGACTCTCGAGGTTTATAAAGTCTTCGCTCCTTCACAAGGTTGCACAGACAGCCGACGCTGATGTCTGAAAACTTTTCTACTTAACAGGCTTTCTGGTGGTGAAGAAACCATGATTTTGATATTTTTGATGATATTGATATTTTTCGCGTGGTAACCGAGTCCGTGCAGTTCTTTTTTAAAGAGAATAATGATTACTATTTTGCCTTTGCATAAACAAATTTTATTTTATGTTAAAACCTGTTCTGCTTCAGATATGTGATGATTAAATTTGTTATCCTCCCTTCAGATGCCACGTATTTCTGCCATACAAACAACGATAGCCACAGTGAACCAAAGCATGGACTCTGCAATTCAAAAATCACAAATGCATTTGGTAATTGGAGAAAGGACAATGCTAACCCGTTTCTGAACTGCACAATGCAGACGCTATTTTCGAGGGATTATTGGCTATAAAAGTAGCTGGGCGGAATAAAAACGGCGTTAAGCAAGATTGTAATTTACGCCTTGACCACATGATCTTGTATTGATGTACAAGGAACCTTTTAGTACTAGCATCAATGACTGTGTCAACAAAAGTGTCACAGTGATGAATCTACAATCCCCGTCATACATAAATCTCTTCCGCAATTCTTAATGCAAAACTAATACAAAACATTCCTTCAGCGACTTAAACTTTTCACTGCCAAACCTGCTGCCTCTGCCAGACACTGGTAGGCATAATGGAGCCTTGCTTTACATATTTGTGCAATTGCAGTATAAATGTTATAATCATATGAATAACAAAACTTGATATTTTCCTTGATATCTGCCTGGCTGAGAGTTATTATCGACGGAAGCCAATAAAACCTATTTATTCATTTTCAATTCCCTCATATCATGGAGGTATAGGATTACTTGACGGATTTATACACTATTTACAACAGTGAGGTTATTGTGCTCACGTGAAATGATGTGTCAACAGAAAGCCACAGCAGTCTAAGCCATAGCACAAACCTCCGGGACAGTTCTTTTTGTTCGTCGATTTGTAAATGAGATTACAAACTGCGCCTTTACGTTCATGGATGTTGCTCGACATAATTTTAAAAAGATACTTCTTCTTTGGGTTGAATTCCACCTACGTTCCTTGGTGCTTAATCACCAAAATTCCCGTTTCTATATCACAAGCCCTTTTAATACACCGAATAAACAGAAAGGCAGATGAAAACTGAAAGAAATTGAAACCCATTGACAAATAGAATATATTGTTAAGCCTTTTGTTTCTGTCTTATTCTGGAAGACCTACCTCTATAATTCACTTTTAATGATCACTTTCCGCATTGGGATGAATAGGAAGTAAATCATTGTGTACCGCAGACGGAGGTGGCACAAATCTGACTGTGAAAACTGGTAAGTGACATCTTTTATTACATTTTGGGCAAGCGCATATGTTCCCCGATGAGAAGGGCAATTAGACTCTCACTTAAATGATGCAACCGGTATAGTGCAATATGATAATGTACTTTTGCAAATCGAAAAATGCTAACTTGCTAAGATGTCCCAGATGAAATTAAATACGCGCCTTTCCTCCCAAGATAATTCTTCCGTTGGCTTAAAAGAAGAAAATTGAACTTGGAGAGTTTTTTTTCAAATCGAAGCACATCAATTACCCTCGACCTGCTGCACTCCTTCCACGTCAGTAACTTTAAAGTATTACCTGATGCATTGATATAACGCGATGTTTCATATATTTGAATGCCGATTAGCATCCCACTGTCGCAGACATGACCTACATTGCCGTGCGCTACCTATATTAGAGAAAACCTTTTCATCGGTTCAAATATATGAAGATTGAGTGTGTAAAGTGAACCCAAGTACGAAAGAAGTTTGAAGATGAAATAGTGCACAAAGTGGTCGCCAGAAATATAATACGTATTTTCATCATTTGATACTTGGCAGGGAAGCTAAATCATAAACTCGTAGTGGAAACAACTTGATACACTGCTGGAATAGAATAAAATGTATTTTATTTAGAAACACATATCGTCGTCTAAAAACCACTTAAACTACCTATAAAGATTCTACATCTTCGTTCCTATATTACCTCTTTCTCAGGACTGAATTTCATTTTTTTCCAACAGAATCACGCCATCCCTTCTGCCTACCTGCCTGTTCTTTCCATACAATGTGTATCCTTGGACGTTAAGCTCCCAACTATAATCTTCTTTCAGCCATGACTCAGTGATGCCGACATCTTCACATCTGCCAGTCTCAAACTGCGCTAAAAATCATCTACCTTGTTTCGCAAGCAGCATGCATTCAGATATAAGATCTTCTGTCCAGTATTAGTCAACATTTTTCCATTTGTCCCCTGTTACACTGCAACTCACTGACAGTAATTTTGCCCAATCACCTATCTGGCCTTCTTGAAAATCCCACTGCACACTGCCTGTGCTTGCATACCAGCTGCCACATCCTCAACACTATCTCACCGTCTCCCATCACCTCGCCAAGTTAGCTGAAACCCTCCTCAACAGCTCTTGTAAACATTCCCGCAAGTATATTGATCCCCAAACACGCTCCTATTGTGTTGGTCATCCAGAAGAGATCCCAATGATCCATAAATCTTCAACAGTGCTCCTGCACTAGTTCCTCAACCATACATTCATCTGCTAGACCATCCTATTTTGAATTTCACTGTGGCGTAGCACAGGCAGAACTCCAGAGAGTACAGTACAACACTAGAGGTCCTGGTTTTCAGCTTTTTACTTAGCAGCTTCAATTCGCTCTTCAGGACTCCTCCCTTTTCGTACCTATGCCTTTGGTGTTCCTATGTACCAAGACTTCTGGCTGCTTAGCTTCCCCATTTAAAATCCTTTGGATCCATTCTGAGACATCTCTGAAACTTGCACTTAGGAAGCAACATACTATCCGGGTGTCTCTATCGTGTCCATAGATTCTGGCGTCAACTGTTCCTACACTAGTTCAGTCCTCTTCTGCCCCCTTTCCTTTTGAACCATTGCAGCAGATGCAGTGCCAGAAACCCTATCGCTGCGGTTCCCCCCTGCTGGTAGGTCGTTGTAGTGCACCACACACACACACACACACACACACACACACTCGAAAGTGGTGTACTTATTATTGAGGGGAACAGTCACAGAGGTATTCTGCATTGGCTGCCCATTTTCTTTCCTTCTCCTGACAGTCACCATGCTTCGGGGTGACCACTTCCTATAGGGCCTATGTCTCTCTTCCTCATTTTCCCGTATGAGCCGAAGGTCACGTTGGTCATGAGCACGTTGTCTGAGAAGCTGCATTTCGGTGAAACTGATGCAGATGTGGTTATCCAGAAGGCTGGAGGTCTCCCAGGGTTCCAATTCTCACACAAAGTACACAATACGTCCCTGGAGCAATCCTCACTGCTCTCCGTACCCTCCGCGGAAGATTGTAGAAGAAGAAAATAACCAGATACTTGCCTTGCCCAAGCTAATTGTCACTCAAGCCTCGTGAGTCAGATCCTCCCTACTCCAACACTGGTCCACTCACACAATGACTGCTCTGCTTGTCGCTTCCTCGTTTGTATTTGTTCACTTGCCCACCTCATGTTCACTGTGCAGGTGATTGAGAGGTGGCTATTGGCACAGGCATGCGTGAGAAGGCCCAGAAGAAATGAGACTTTTAATCCCATAGTATCCTATGTGAGCCCAACCTCCTCCATCCTGCAAACTGTAGGGATCCATGCATTTTCCAAATAGGATCACGGTTTTTTCCTGCACGCACCCTTCAGAGAGTGACTTCATCACCCCAGCAACATTATGGATGTGATTCCTCATCCCATTACCCTCAACGGGTCCAACGATTTAATTAAATCTACTCACCAACTCTATTCATCCTTGGCTTCTGACTCCTTTGCTGACATTAACATTCAAGGCAAGAAAGCGAATATACAAATTAGGAAATGGACCTGGCCATCCCGTCGCTAATCCTACTTTTCCACTTCACCGTCGTCAGTCTTATTATGAGCTCTAGCCTTCACTCCCCACCCGTGATATGTGATTGTTCTTTGCTTTGTACGTACCCATCCATTTCTCCTTTAACAAGTATTGGAATATCCTTCTACTGCATGTAAGTAATTCCAATATTTGTAATACACTACAAGAGAAAAGAAAACTTTACCTAGATGCTGTCATAAAAGAAGGACCTCATATTTATGCTCCAGTTTCCTGCCACATCCGAAAGTCGTGCAGCTGGTTAGTTAATTTTCAAAAGAATATTGTTCACAGTGCTTAAAACAATGATAGATCTTGGGTGGAATTGATGTGATTGTGGAGACGAATAAACCAAAATGGATTCATGTAGAATCAGTGTAAGTAACTTGTACAAGTTCTGCACACTTTCGGTAGATCGAAACACTTGTTTCTATTTTTTTTCGTTTGTTGCTTTTATTTTATTCAGAGATACAGCACAGAAAGGACTTCATTTTGCAACTAGTCACGCCACCCTGTAACTCTCCTATTTAACCCTAACCTAATCAAAGTTCTGTCTTTGGACTTTCGGAGTTAATGAGAGTATCGGGAAGAAACCCACACGGTGTCGGGGAGACCGAGCAAACTCCTTAGACATGGCGCCGGAATCGAACTCCAAAATAAGACCGGCAGAGCTGCAATATCATTGTGCTAACTGTTGATTTACTATGTGCCTTCTGCTTCTCCAAACCTCATTCTAAATATCCACGTTTCCTTCGTCCTTATCGTTTAGACTAATTATAAATATTCGGGACCCAACACCTATCCACGTGATTCCAGCGAGCACTTGGCATAACACTATTACCATGTCGGCTGTAAGACTGGGGTTCAATTCCTTTCTGTCAGGTGTTTGTACTTTCTTCTCCGTGATTGCGTGTGTTTCCTCCAGGTGCTCCGGTTTTCTCCCATATTACAAAGCCCTATGCTTAGGGTTACTGAGTGTGAGCATGCTATGTCGGCGCCGGAAACAGCGATTGCTCAGGTTACCCAGCAAATTCCTGGCTAATTTGATTTGACGCTAACGACACTTTTCACGAGTTTGCTTCAGTTTCATCCCACCGGGTACCGGAAGTTGTCTCTCGTGGTGTAAAACAGGATGTTTAATGGGAAGGGTGGACTTGGAGAATTAATGTGGTATAATGATCAATGTTATCTAATGCCATGTCGATCTCAGCGGGCACACTGTAAGCTTGCCATGTTGATTCCCACATTCAGTACACCTCAACACGCATCAACAGCAAGATGAAGTTTGAGAAAATCGTAATTGTGCAGATTATAAAATACAGTGTTGTGAGCTATGGACAGACTGGTAACGTTTCAGATTAGATTAGATTAGATTCAACTTTATTGTCCTTTTGCCGAGTACAGATACAAAACCAATGAAATGTAATTAGCATCTGACCAGAAGTGCGAAAGAATGGTATTATTTACAAAGTAACTGTGAATAAAAAGTAAGTGCTACAGCAGATACATATAAAAGTACTGAGACAGTTCAATATTGGTGCAATTCTGTTTAGCGCTGTGATGTGAGGTTCAGCAGAGTCACAGCCTCAGGGAAGAAGCTCTTCTTGAGCCTGCTGGTGCGGGAGCGGAGGCTGCTGCAGCACTTACCAGATGGGAGGAGAGTAAGAAGTCCATGGCTAGGCTGAGGTGCATCCTTGATAATGCTTTTCGCTCAGACCAAGCAATGTTTATGGTAGATGTTCTCAATGTTGGGCAACTGGGTGCTTATAACCCGCTGGGCAGTTTACACCACCCGCTGGAGTGCTTTGCGGTCCAATACGAGACAATTGCCATATCACACTGAGGTGCAGTACACAGCTCATATTTTTGTTGTGAATATTACATACTCATACACTAGTGATCATTAAAGTACAAAGTTCAAAGTATAATTAAAGTACATATACGTCATCATATACAAGCCCAAAATTAATTTTCTTGGTGGTATTTAAATAATGAATTTCATTGATTCTATTGAACAGAATAAAATCAATGAATCCCCGTGCACATCAAGATGAACAACCAATGGGCAAAACGTAAACTGTGCAATTCAATTTTTAAAAAAGCAAATAAATTAACAGTAATAAATAAATAAACAATAAATATTGACAACATGAGATGATTTTTTTACAGTGATCTGTGGCCTGTGAGAAAGGCTCAGCAGCAGGTGAATGAATTGAGTGAAGGCATCCTTTCTGGTTCAAAAGCCTGATGGTGAAGGGGTAGTAATTGTTTCTGAATCTGATGGTTTGAGTCCTGAGGCTTCTGTACCTCCTTTTTGATGGCAGTAGCGAGAAGAGATTGTGGCACGAATGGTGGTGGTCCTCGAAGATAAATGCAGCTTTCCTGTGACAGCGATCTATGTAGATGTGTTTAATGGCGTGGAGCTCTTTACTCGTGATTAACTGGGCAGTATCCACAACCTTTTTGTAGGCTTTCCACTCAAGGGCATTGGAATTTCCAATGGTATATTCACCCACATAGCTACATAAGTTTGTCAAAGTTTTAAGTGACATGTTGAATCTTCTCAAACTTCTAAGAAAGCAGTTCTACTGCTGCGTTATCTTTCTAATGACACTTATGAGCTTTGACTCAGGATAGTTGAGGAATTTGAAGATGAGGACTGGCTCATGGACCCGCGGTTTTCTCCTCCTGTAGTCAATAATCAGCTCCTTGGTCTTGCTGACATTGAGTGAAAGATTTTTATTCTGGCAGCTAGATTTTCAGTCTTCCTTCTCTGTGTTGCTTCGTGAGCACCTTTGAAACTGCCAAGCATTTATCAGACGTAATTATAAAGTACAATTCAAGGTACACGACATATTCACTGCAAGCTCTGATACCACTATACTGAATGAAATACCATTGTTTAAGTCGCCCCTTCAGCCAAAACGTCTTAGAAGCGCGAACATAGTTCTAGATGTAAGTAGTATAGCAGTTGTATTATGCCTAACACATGGTCACGAAGAACAACGTAAAATTGATCCAATCATTTCAACGATGTTTTTGAAGATTAATATTTTGCAGGACAGTGATAAACCTCTAACCAAATTAGTAGCATACGTCTTTTGTTTTTGTTAATTTTAGCAAGGCAACCGATCGCACCAAACATCAATCTTGTCTATTCTGTAACTGACAAACAATAGGCACAGGGTTTTGTGGAATTGATTTGTGTCATGAGGTTTCACGTAGTCTAGTGTAGCTTTGTGTTGAAAACACAATTACCTGAAAACATCATAGTGATCTGACAGAAAAACGGACCAGCCGTACATTCTGCCTTTACCATCAGTCCTCCGGTTAAAACATCAAACAGAACGTTTACCTCAGAAAGCGTGCTCAAAGTGCCGCTGAATAAATGGGCCGGTGGTGCTGTGTATTCGTGCCAAGTATTCCACTCTGCAACGAGCAGCAACATCCGCAAAGACATACGAACTGAGTCTGGTGAGAGGGAATTCCCAATTTACAAGTGAAATATTTCCTCTTTCATTCTCAGTTTTACAGTTCTTGGGTTGCGATCATTTATCAACGCGATTTAAAAAGAACCAGATTAGTAAAGATTGAGATGCCTGTTAATATAAAGTTCGGATAAGGGACAGACTGGAATTTGATTCTGAACGTTTAGTCAGCAAACATGAAATATTAGACATAAGAATTCCAAACAAATCTTGGAAACTGTAGTCAAAATATCTCATGTTGCATCAGCGAATATTGATTTCCGATCACGTTAATGCATCGAATAGAATTTGTGTATCCTAATAGCTTCTAAGGAATCCAAATCAAGTCAAGTCAAGTAGCTTTTATTGTCATTTCAACCATAGCTGCTGGTGCAGTACACAGTTAAAACGAAACAACGATCGTCCAGGACCATGCTGCTATGTGAAACAACACAAAACTACATCAGACTTCAAGCCTACACGGGACTCTGTGAAGTGCACAAAACAGAGCAAGACAGTATAATAACCAAGACAATAGGCACAGTAAAGGAAAAATTACAATATAATAATAAATGATTAAAAGAGGATCACGGGCAAAGGGTGCTGAAAGATATTCTGCACTCCTCTTTAAATGTCGTTGCACGTTAAATTTTATGGATATGTTATATCCCTGGCTGGAATCAGCATGCAACAATGAAAGTGTAGGAAAATAAATAAATGAAAGGAAGAAAGTAGTCGAGGCAACGACCCGACAACTCAAACCGTTAAACTTTGTGCTAAACTGGTCTTTCATTCTTGCATAAATACATGGAATGACCTTAGACGCTGCATATTTTGGCACCTTTTTCCATCTAATAATCGCTTCCACGATCTAGCTTTCTGTGTTCTGTCCTCCCTCAGAATGCCTCTGTGGCTAGCTCCATACCTCTGACTATTCTGCCAGAAGCCACCGACCCTTTCCCCACTCCGGTATTTTATCACTGTCGTCCTTTCAGGGAAAGTCTGAATGTATCCGTCCCTTCACCCTTCTTTATTATGAAATTGAAATCATTGCTATATTTCAGGTTCGTCATCAATAAATCGTCCTCTCAATTTTGTGTTCTAGGTTTTGCATTGTTACTCAGAGATCCTACCGTTGAAGAAATATGGATAAACAAAACTGCCACACTGGTGTGTGAAGTGATCGCCACAACTCCAGCTGAGGTTTCCATCCCCTGGACAGTGGGTGGAAAGAAAAGGGCTGATGGTGTTCAAACAGGACACGCAACAAAGATCGGAAGCCAGTACATGACAGTCGAGCGTTTGACCAGCAGCGTTGCCGAGTGGGACAGCGGGGTAGAATATTCCTGCTCGGTGCAGAACAATCAATTAGGTACTCCGTTATCAAAACGGACACGAAACACAAAAGGTGGATGCAATAAGCACAATCGAACTGCAAAGCAGTGTAGATGCAGAAAGAGGAACAGGAAGTGCTGGATGTCAGGCAACAGATTGCAGAGCAAAACAGGCATGATTGTGAGCCAGTTGCCCTCTGACAGAGCCGTAAGCTAATACATAATTCAGGGAAAGACTCAGGGGAGTTGAGAGTTTGAGGGCATAAGTTTAAGGGTAACACGAAGGGGAACTTATTTACTCAGAGAGTGATAGCTGTGTGGAACGAGCTTCCAGTAGAAGTGGTAGAGGCATGTTCGATATTGTCATTAAAAAAAAAATTGGAAAGGTGTACAGAAAGGAAAGGAATGGAGGGTTATGGGCTGAGTGCAGGTCAGTGGGACTAGGTGACAGTAAGCGCTCGACACGGACTTGAAGGGCCGAGATGGCCTGTTTCCGTGTTGTAATTGTAATATGGTTATATGGCTATTTTATGTGGTTATAAGTCTGGCGTTGCGACAATTACGTCACCAATAACATTTCCCCGATGCATTGTTAACAGAAATGTTGGAGACATATGGTCCTAGAACATAGGAGCAGCCTCTTCGGCCCAGTTAAACTGTGTGCATCGGCACTAAGGAGTTGTACATTTTTAAATCTTTTTGTAGTTTCAACAACTCCTCACAGAGTTTACCCTCAACCTCCACATTAGGGATAAATTACAGTAGTCAATGTAGCTAGTATCTACATGTTTATCGACATGAGAATTGAAAACCCTAAATTAAATGTGGTTTGTGTCAGCCATACCAATAGCGGTATCCCTGTGTTACCACATTCAATCGTCGTAGAGTCATAAAATGAGCCAACACGGAAATATAGTTGTCCCTCTGAAACCCATGTTAAATGCTGTTTCACGTCTATCTCAATCCAAAGTGCAGTAACAAAAAAAAACTTTTGTCTTTCCTATTTCAGTGATCGTCCAAGTACTTTCTCAATATGGTGACCACGATCAAGATATCAGCCATTTCTTTTGACATACCTGTCCCTAAAGCTCCTTCTCTTAACTTAATCATATGCTCTCTTTGGATTCCATGCCAGTAAATAAGGAACGATGATGGCAATGTAGTTTTTCTTTGTCGCTAATAATTGTATATGGTTTTATCCTATCACTCCTTAGTTCCCTTCACTCCAAAGAAAACAAGCCAAGCCTACCTAATTACTCCCCATAATTGAGGTTCTCCAGTCCAGTTAACATACAGTTGAATATGATATCCAGTCTTTCCAGTGCAGTGACATTCATTTTATAAAGTGACGATCAGAACTGAACTACTTATTTCAAACGCGAGTGCACGAGTGTTTGGTAAAATTAAAACAGAGCTTCGGAAGATTCACATGCTAAACCCCGATCTATGAAGGCAAGTATGTCATGTTCTTTTGCCAACATTCGATCTAGCGGTGCTGCCACTTTCAGTATACTATGGACTTGAACTTCAGTATATCTCTGTTCATAAAAGTTTCTTAATAATGAGACATTAAAGTTCATGTGCCGCCGAACGTTTAACTTTCTATTTGATCTGTGTCTTGTCGCAGGCTTAGACACCAAGCCTCACGATTCAACAAGTTTATTGTCAGCCATAACCTCAGGAATTATATTTCCTATATGTTCATACAAATCGTTATTTCTATCACAAACAACAAAAATCACAGTACTGTGGTACGCCGCATGTAGCATATTTCCGAACAGAAAGTTATTGCCACCATTACCCTTAGCAGCTCACTAACAAGTAGGCTGCTCACCATGGAGTCTTAAACAAATTGACAAGCGTATTGATAGAAACCTTGTCAAATAGAAAGGGGGGGGGGGCAATGTTTCTTCTCCGCAGATCCTACAAGTCCAGCTGAGTACTTGCACTGTTTCATTGCAACCACATTTCAGAAAGAAAGTTTTTGGAGATTAATACTGGTTGACTTTCTCTTCCAGCCAAACCATTGGAACCAAAGGTACGCCTCTTGCCACCGTCTCCAGAGGAGACTCAAACTACGGGTATCGCTATACTCACATTCATGATAACGGGATTCTACCCCGATGACATAACCGTTTTGTGGCAGAAGGACGGAGCCGCGTTCCACTCGAACGCTACCAACTTCTCCACGGCACTTCAACAGGACATGGCCTTCAGCACGAGAAGCCTCCTTTACTTGACTTCAGCCGATTGGAAGAAGGACGCAAGATACTCCTGTGTCGTCACGCACTCACCTTCAAAATCTACTGTGAAAGCAAACATCAGGACACCGAAAGGTAAGTAAAAGTTTGCCAGTATACACACATCCATTCTGTGTTCGAAAATCCCAGACAAAAGATAAAATGCATCAACCGCCTGCAATGAGCAGAGTGGAACGATCATTGTAATGTACTATAGTAGTAATCAGACCTCTCTGATGGTCTGATAAAATAACATATATGAGCGTCAACTAAGATTCATAAGATGCAAAGGGATCACTGTTGAACCTGCGAAGACAAATTCATTATAATATTAAATTGTCTCACCAATAGGAGCTAAATAGGGTAAAGCTGAAGGAATATGTACGGACATTAATTGTTGAATGACAATATGAATGGAGCCCATTCTTGGCGTTTCTGATTATATTCTAAGGAGATTGTTTAATGGGCCACACTTGTAAACAAACGTTTTTTAAGCTCAATTAAAGTATAATCAATAAACAGGAATTAGCATGCTAATAATTCACAGGTAACGGAGGATGGTTTAACGATGGCATGAATAATTGGGTGGGACCATCCTCTGTAAGGATTTTGTACGTCCTTTCTGTGCAATGCGTGGATTTCCTCCTATTTCTCCGATTTCCTTCAACAGTTTAAAGATTTACCGGTTAGTAAGTTAATTGGTCGTTGTAAATTGTCCAGTGATTAGGCCAGGGTTATATCAGCAGTTGCTGGCGGAGCTGCCCGAATGGCCGGACGGCCCTATTCTGCGCTATATCTTAGAATAAATAAACAAATGTAGGTCCAACTAACTGATGTGAGTCATAGAAACATAGAAAACCGACAGCGCAATACAGGCCCTCCGGCCCACAAAGTTGTGCCAAACATGTCCCGACCTTAGAAGTTACGAGGCATACCTATAGCCCTCTACTTTTCTAAGCTCCATTTATCTTTCTGAAAGCCTCTTAACAGACCCTATCGTATCTACCTCCACCACCGTTGCCGGCAGCCCATTCCACGCATTCACCACTGTAGAAAACTTACCCCTGACATCTCCTCTGTACCAGCTCCCCAGCACCATAAACCACTGTCCTCTTGTGGCAACCAGTTAGGCCCTGGGAAAACGGCTCTGACTATCTACACGATCAATGCCTCTCATCATCTTATACATTTCTATCAGATCACCTCTCATCCTCCATCGATCCAAGTAGAAAAGGCCAAGTTCACTCAACCTATTCTCATAAGGCATGCTCCCCAATCCAGGAGACATCCTTGTAAATCTCCTCTGCACCATTTCTATGGCTTCCACATCCTTCCTGTAATAAGGCGACCAGAACTGAGCACATTACTCCAAGAGGGTCCTGACCAGGATCGTATATAGCTGCAACATTACCTCTCGACTCCTAAATTCAATTCCACGATTAGTACAGTAAGTATTGAAATCCTCCGTGCCATCAGCAGCCATCTGACCTGGACTGGAGAAAACACGACTGAGTGGAATACTTTCGACCTGACGACTTGTCAGTTTTTTTCTCTCGCATGCTGTGATTGGTCCTCGGCCTGGATCTCACAACAAAACATGATATCATCCACGACTATCTATAGGAAGGTTAGGGATTTCAGGCATATCCGTTTTATGGAGAAACTGAAATGAAATTCACAGGAAGATGCAAAGTCGACATAGTTCTGTCAATTACTTGGATCATTAGATCCCATTATACAGCGAACATTAATTTAACGGTACAGCATGGAGTAGGCTATTTCTGTCTTTCGAGCCACGCCACACCAAAAGCTGCACAATCCTGATCAACCTTAACCTAATTGTCGGGTAAATTTTACAGTAAGACCAAAAAACCATGAAATAGGAACAGAATTGGGCTATTCAGCTCATCGAGTCTGCTCCGTCATTCCATTATGGCTGATCCCGGAACCCACTCAACCCCATATGCCTGCCTTCTCACCATGTCCTTTGATGCCCTTACCGATCAGAAAACGATCAACTTCCACACTAACTATATGCACGGGCGGCCTACTCCACAGTCTGTGGCAGAGCATTCCACAAATCTACTACTCGCTGGCTGAAAAAATTCCTCCTTACGTCTGTTCTAAAGGGTCGCCCGTCAATGTTGAGGCTGTGCCATCCAGGTCTCGATACCCTACATCCTTTCCACATCACCCTATCTTGTCCTTTCAACATAGGGAGGTTTCAATTGGATCCACACGCATACTCCTAAATTCCAGTAAGTACAGTCCCAAAGCTGCCACACGCTCCGCAAAATGTTTTCCCCATCATTCCTGGAATCATCCTCGGGAACCTCCTCTGGACTCTCTCCAATGGCAACACATCCTTTCTGTGATATTGGGCCTTAAACTGTTGACAATGCTTTTAGTGCGGCCTGATTAGTGCCTTATAAATGCTCAGCACAAAGTCCTTGCTATTCCCCTCGAAATAAATGCCAACGTTGCATTGGCTTTCTTTACCACAAACTCAACCTGTAAATCAACCTTCTGGTTGTCTTGCACGAGCACATCTAAGTCCCTCTGCACCTCTGATATTTGAAACTTTTCCCCATTTAGATGATAGTCTGCACTATTGATCCTTCTACCAAAATGTATTATCATACATTTCCCAACACTGTTTTCCATCTGACACCTTTTGTCCATTCTTCCAATTTCTCTAAGCCCTGCTGCAATTGCTTTGCTTCCTCAGCACTACCTGCTCCTTCACCTTTCTTCGTATCATGCGCAAATTTTGCCACAAAGCCATCAATTCCACTATGTGAACCATTGATAAACAATGTGAAAAGCAGGTGTCCTATTCCTGACCCATGGGGAACACCACAGGTCACCGGCAGCCGAACAGAAAAAGGTTTCTTTTATTCCCATTCACTGCCTCCTGCCTGTCAGGTATTCTGGAACCCATACTAGCATCTTTCCGGTAAAGAGATACGTTTTTATCTTGCTGAGCAGCCTCAATTGTGGCATCTTACCACACCCCTTCTAAAAATCCAAGTAAATGATATTCACACCCTCGCCTCTGTCCACCCTGGTTGTTACTTCTGCGAAGAATTCTAAACGATTTGTCAGGCAAGATTTCCCTTCACAGAAACCATGCTTACTTTGACCTTTTTAACATTAGTCTCCAAGTAGCTCAAAACTTCACCCTTAGTAATAGATCCAACATTTTCCCAACCACTTAGATTAGGCTAACTGGCCTATAACCCTCCCTCCTTAACGAGTGGAATGACATTTGCCATTTTCCAGACCTCCCGGACCATGCCAGAATCAAGTGGTTCTTGAAAGTTCATGGCCAATGCATCCGTTAACTCTTCAGCAACCTCTCTCAGGAGTCTGGGATGTAAACCATTTGACCTAGGTTACTTATGTACCTTAAGAACTTTAAGTTTGCCTGGCACTATTTTCCTTTGTAATAGCAATGGCACTCACTGCTGCTCTCTGATGCCCATAGACCTCTGGCACACTGCTAGTGTTTTCCATAGTGAATATAGATGCAAAATACCCATTACGTTCATCTGACATTTCTTTGTCCCCATTACTACCTTACCAGCATCATTTTCTAATGGTCCAATATTACCTCTCACTTTCCTTTTACCCTTCATATAATTAAAAAAATAATACCTTGCTTTATATTATTGGCTAGTCTGTCCTCAACTTTCACATTTTCCCTTATAGCATTTTTTATCTGTGTTTTGTTTGATTTTAAAAGCTTCCCAATCATTTACATTCCCTTTCCATTCTGCTACCTTATATTCCCTTTCCTTGGCTTATACGCAGTCCTTATCTTCCTTTGTCAGCCACGGTTTCCTGCCCCTTCCATTTCAGACCTGCATCCTCTGTGGCACATATCTATCCTGCGCCTTGTGGAACTATTCCCAGAAACTTCAGCCATCTCTGCTCTGCAGTTATCCCCGCCAATATCCTCTTCCAATCTACCTGGACAAGCTCCTCTCTCATGCATCTGTAATTCCATGTATTCCATTGCGATACAGATACATGCGAGTTATGCTTCTCAATGACCCCAACTAACCAAACCGGTATGTTTTTCTTTGACTCTGGGAAGAAACTGGAGCAGCTGGGGAAAACCCGTGCATTCCATGCGGACAACGTAGAGAATCCTCATTGAACAGCGCAGGCATTAAACTCCGAACTCCAACACGTTCTGAGCGGTAATACCGTCGCGTTACCGTGGCTCCGTGTTGTTGGTTGGCAAAGGTCGGAGCCACTAATTGCACCAAAGAAAATAATGAAAATCAATTATACAAGCACAATAACGTCGTCGTATTAGATGGTTAGGGCAGTTTCGTACCCTTCATGAGTGAACTCCTTTCCATGATAAGCGCAGATGATCGTTCAAGTAAGCATATCGAACAAATCCAATCGCAATGCCTCATCAAATGAAGCAGTCCATGTCTTCTTGCGGGAAGATCGATATCATATCCTAAAGCTGGTACTGACTGCAAAGTGAGATTTCTACGACATAATTTCTAGACAATAACTAAAATAAATTATAACAATCTGCTCTGCATATTCAGTGTTTCACGCACAAGAAAATTCAGACCACTCCGAACACCAACATTTTCCAGTTTCCGACCATTCATAAAATATATTATCGTCATATTTATTTCTCCTCGGTCGGGATCCTCACGCTTTCCAAGTAACATTCAATCTGCTGAGTACTGAACGATTTACTTATCTTGTGTAAATCCCACCAAATTCTCCCAGAATCTTTCCCACAGCCCACAATGCCACATAACTTGTATTCCCAGTAATCATATTACAGTACATCCCCCAGTAATATAATTGAAATAGATTCAGAGTATCTGAGGCCCCAGTATCGATCACCGTGATGTCCTGTTTGCCACAGCTTTTAGGGCCATAAACCCTTAAAGGGTTCGCTTCTGGTACATGGTTGCTGTACTGTTTAACATGCACAAAATGGACTGCTTTTATTCACCCGTGCTACTCTGACAGTGTCACCCAAACAGAAAATACCATGATGGACAGGGGCTTCAAATACGCGGGTGTCACTTGGAAATAGAGTATGGCACCTTCCTTTCAGTTTCGATGGGTTTATATTCTGTAACTCGCTACCCAACAGCTTTGAAAATTATGCTTCGCCAGAAGCATTAAAGCAATTCAGGAAAATAGCTCACATTTTCTATGCAAGACCGGTAAACCATGAACTTACTAGCTGCATCGAGAATCGAAAAAAAAAGTAATAAAGCAAAATTACTAGAGGCTCATACACATTTGAAAGTGAATTGATCCTCCAAATGTTACTGTATTTTAATACCACAGTTTATATTTTTTCTGGAATGCGTTGGGTGGTAAATAATGCAGGTGTCGGCTCATACATCGCAGTAGAGTTTTATATTTTTAAGATCAAGTAAGTGGAAGCGCTTCCTTCGAATACGTGATTCCATTACATTTTATGGCACGTGGTAACCTACGGAGTCAACGTGGCCGCTTCCGTTTCACGTTACTGGCAAATTTTCCTATTTCTGGTGGAGTAACGCCCACAAAATATGACCGAAAATATTGAAGGACTGGCAGTACGTCCTCGGTTCGTAAAGTAGTGATGTATTGAATGCTAATCACAGAACATGTGCTTTATTAGAAATCAGTGGCATGTTATATTTTGTTTTCTTATTTCCAAGAGCGTGCTACTCCGTCCATAATGGAGAAGATACTGCAGTTTTCACTGAGGATAACTTTCCGCTTAATAGTTCTTTTCGATCAACTTCTTTTAGAATCACACTGTGGACTTTTGCTCATTTTGTGTGAATACCTTTGAAGGAAGCCTCAGTATTTTGAAGATCTAAGGGGGAACGTTTGCATCCCTGAATGGGAAAAATACTTACTGTTAAAGTCATGTCAGTATACTGTTTGCGCTGTTGTTTCTATAGTCGGGAAAATCAATGAGGATATCAGACAAGGAAGATAGAGGAGTCTGGTTGATAAGGCCAGAATAGCTGTATTAAGGAAGCAGAAAAAAATGTCACAGAGAAATGCATAGTAGTGGGATTACGAGCAACTACGGCCTGGTTATAGTTGTTATAATCCACATCTGAAACATCACAGAATGAATATAACCATTCTCACTTTTTTGCCAGAAGAATGCCGTGTGGCTGACATTAATGCCATCATAAAAAAGCCTTCTTTTGAAGAGATTTGGACGCTTCGGAGGGCAACCATTGTGTGCGAAGTGGTTTACACAGATTTACAGGACGTCACAGTCTCCTGGCGAGTAAATGGGAGTCGGAGAATGAACGGAGTAGAGACTCGCGGTCCAGAGAGGAGGGGAAGTAAATCCGTCATCATCAGCAAACTGAAGATCAGTGCAGAGGAGTGGAACAGTGGAACCGAATACCTGTGCTTCGTAGAATACCGTGATCTGCCAACACCACTGAAAACCGCCACCAAAAAGTCCAAGTGTAAGCGCAATTAACTGCTGTCTTGAGGCACATCAAATAAACTTTTTGGCAGACATTCATGAACTAATCAATAGAGTTGAAAATATAATCTCCTCCATTCCGTTGCGTAACAGCAATCCAGAAGAAAAAAAAATGTCCACCCGTGGTAACGTAGAAAAGAAGCTGCACAAAACTGCAAAACTATACATGGTATCTTAATAACAAAGAGCAAGTTCAAAACCTTATTTATATTTGGAGCCGATATGTCTTGAGTTGAAAAACTGATCTAATTTCTGAGTTTATTGATATTTGAACATCCGGAGTCTGGTGAAGATACAAATCTGCAAGTCAAGATGAAACTAATTTAACATGTGTTTTTTCCCTTCCAGTTACTGAAATGCACCACCCTAAAGCCTACCTCTTGTACCCATCAGCTGAGGAGATTCAAGCCGAGGAAGCAGCTACCCTAATTTGCCTGGTGACCGGTTTTTATCCGGAAGATATATACGTCGGTTGATGGCTAATGACACCCTTTTGCATTCGGGATTCTCCATCCAGTTTAACAGCGATAAGGAAAACGGCTCTAACTCGGTCACCAGCAAACTGAGGATCAGCGCAGAAGACTGGGAGAAGGAAACCACCAATAGCTGTTTGGTTGGACATCCGTCGCTACAAACAAATATTGTTAGAAGTATTAATAAATCCCGGGGTAACCCTACTTTAGTTAACGTGTCAGTTGTTCTAACTGACAGCTTTAAATCGTGCGTCTTATCATCCTTGATTTGATGACTAGTAGCTTGGAAGTGTTTCTTGCTTACTGCGTAGTTGTTTGAGTTTCCGTTGTGCTGATTTACTGAAGACCACGCATAGCATTCACTCTTCAGATTATCCCATCGTAAATGAGATATTCCATTAATTTCATCTGTTCGATAACACTGTGATGAGCTCTCGATAGCATTAGAATATTTTTAACCTTACGTTTTTTCTGAAAATGTCGTACTTTTGAGATGCTAGTAAGTCGCGGAATAGTTAGCAGATAGCGATTTATTCTGTACGCCACATTATATTGAAATAAATTCAGAATGAAAACTTGGCTTCCACATGTGTGTTCACATCTTTGCTTTTAAGAGTAAAACATTATTCAGTTTTTTTTTATATTAGCTTCATTAATATATATGGTATACTTTATTCTTTCCTTCTCACATGTCGCAAATATAGCAGGGAGACGAGAGAGGTAACGACATAAGGCAAATTACTAAGGTTATTCAGCTCTAGCGGTTCGTGGAGATTAGATTCTAGATCTGATTTGACGGATAGGCTCGTTCGTGCATGTGTACCAGTCAACTGAACTTTAAAAGCAAAAGGTCCAGACAACAGCACGGAATAAGCATCAGGATCAGAATAATTTTCTTTGACATTGTCGCGAATTTTATTGTTTTGCAGCAGCAGTACAATGCAATACATAAAATACAATATGAAAGAGATGCTTAAAAATAAATAAGTAGTGATAAAGGGGGGAAATTAGTAAGGTAGTTTTAGTGGGTTCATCGATTGTTCAGAATCCGATGAAGAAGGAACAGAAGCTGTTCCTAAAAGGTTGAGTGCGTGCCTTCATACCCCTGTACTTCTGATGGCAGTAATGAGAAGATGGCACGTCCTGGATGGTGGGAGCCCTTAATGATTGTTGCCAACCCCTTGGGGCACCGCCTTTTGACATGTTCTCAATGTTGGGGAGTCTCGTGCCTATGGATAGCTGCACACAACACTCTGCGGTATTTACGGTTCCCAAGCAATGGTGCCTAAATACCAGCTGGCGATTTAGCCAGTTGGAATGCTGATGCTATGAATGTCAGACTTGTACAAAAATTTGGTCTGGTCTTTGGTGATATAGCAAATCTTCTCTGGGTCTTAATAAAATATGCCACTGACGTGCTTATTTACCTATTTACATCCATATTTTGGGATCTGGATAGATCTTCAGAGAATACCTCCTGGGACTTGAAATAGCTCACCTTTTCCACTGCCGACTCCTCGATTAGGACTGGCGTGTGTTCCTTCGACTTCTGCTTTCTGCTATCGACAATAAGTTCATTTATCTTATTCTTGTTGAGAACACTGTTGTTGCTGTGGCACCACTCAACCAGCTGATTAATCTCACTGATGTACGCCTCTTTGTCACACTCTGAAATTCTGCTGACAGCAGTTTCATAGGCAAATTGATAAATCACATTTCCTTCTCATCTCTTTGTGAATTAAGTACATGATGCTTGGTTGCTGATTTCAAGCAGAAACATACCTGATGCTAAGTAAATACTATTGACCTGCATATTCCATTTGGCCTCTAACACTGATTATACGGCATCCAGTGCTCAATAAAATTGAGAAGGCCGAAACAATCGACATCAGCGAATCCTAAAAATCGTTCGCCTGCCACCACCCCTGTTCCTAGTAAATGGCTGAAGCGGATTTCACGCTCGCTATTTTATGATCTTATTTAACACCTGTTTCTCAGTCTGCATCTACTGAATTGACCCTGTAAAGCGTGACTTTGTATTAGTTCTGAGCACCCATGCACATGGCAATGCCATCCCAAAAGCCCTTTAGTCTTTCACATACTATATAACAGAGACTATGCCACCATGTTCTAGAAGACGGGCTATTTGACTTACCTTCCCTATGCATCTTGACATACACGAGTTATAGATCTGCCGAATTCTCTCTGTGAAGATAATTATCTTGAAATTGAGAGCTTTCACAGTCTCATCCTTGCCCTCTCAATCTCGACATGCCCTACCAGACATCTCAAGCTGGATCCCTTTTTGGGCTCCTCGGCACAATAATTGGCAGTCATGTGAAGGTCCCAAACATTGTAGCCAGTTCAGTGACTGCACATTTCCTCGTCTATTTATATTAATATGCTACAGAAATCCAGATGTTTAGATGATTTTTTTAAAATATGTTGTTAAATATTCCCCTTGACTTTTCTGTAAAAGGTACTGTGATATCCTAAGTAAACACACTTCAATGAGATCTATCATCCATCCAACTGTTCCTCTCGGCCCCGGGCTTTCCATCAGCTAAACTTGGTTTTGGGCTTTGGCTGCGTGATTGATATGGTTACCGCGCCAGACAAAGTGAACAACGAGAAAACAGTGTTCACGTTTAACAAAACGCCGGCTTAGACTGCAATGGACAATCACGTGTCCAGAATTAACTGATTTGCAAGGAGGGTGGAACCTGTAGTTATGTCAACATTGATGCATCAGCTGCAGTCGAATTCAATTCAATGTTGCTGTGTCCATAATTATGAATTCCAAATGAAGATCTGAAGTGGTACTCTTAAGTCAGTTTTGTATTCCCTTGACTCGTGTGCAGGTAACTGAATTTTGAGAATTGTACAGTCTTGCTCAATAGGGTCCAATGTATTCTATTTAGAACTCCTCACAACAGTTAATAACCACTCAGCTGACAGAAGTGTGAAGACCAAGTGACTGATGGCCATACAAATGACAGCATTGTAATCGTATGAAGGGATAATAATAAATGAAATAATAGGCCTGTCATAAAGGGGAACTTGGGGAGTGGACCCAAAAGCAAGACATAGACACTGAACTAACAGGAACAGCACTAGGCGTGAGAAGGAAGCAAGGAAAGTGGGGAATAAAGGAAGTTGGGCATTACCCAGGCCCCAGATGAGACATGAATCCTGGGTCTGGGTGAGGACATGACGAGGATAGCGGAACCAGGACATAAAACTGGGAACTAGGAGCCTGGGCTTGGACTGGGAGCCAGACTAGATAAGGACGCAGATCCTGGGTCTTGACTCGGGCTCGGACTCCAGAACCTGGTAAGGACAAGACGTGGCTACAGGACGTGGAGAAGCACATGACTGGATGTGAGACTCATGGACTGGACAAGGAAACCCCAGCACAGGACGATGGAACCTCAGCACCGGGCTGGACAAGATACTCCTGGGCTGGGCGAGGGACATGACAAGACGAGAACACAAAGGCTTGGACAGGACAAGGACCTTGGACGTGACTGGGACTGGACGACACCCCGAAGCCTTGACTTGGTCGAGGAAAAGACAGGAATGCAGAGCATTTGTTCGAGTTAGAGACAGGAACATGGAACACCGAGCCAGTACCCCTCCTTGGATACGGGACGTAGGGCCGGGGCTCATTACACAGAAAGCTGCACACGACGAGACAGTTCCCAACGCTAGGTAGCGGCAAAGCGGCTGGACCTACCTAGCGGAGGCGTGGACACAAAGAGACAGTTCCACACAGGGCGAGGCTCCAGGCACAGGCAAGACGAGGCAAGGCTCCAGGCAGAGGCAAGGCAAGGCGAGGCGCGGACAGGCTCCAGGCACAGGTTTCAGGGCAAGGCTCCAGACGAGGCAAGTCAAGGTTCCAGGCAAAGCAAGGCAAGGAGAGGCTAGGCAAGGCAAGGCGAGCCAAGGCTCAAGGCAAAGGCAAGGCAACGCGAGGCGGGGCCAGGCTCCAGGCACAGGTTTCAGGGCAAGACACCAGACGAGGCAAGGCAAGGCTTCGGGAGAAGCAAGGCAAGGAGAGGCTAGGCAAGGCAAGGCTGCAGGAGGAAGGTGAAGGGAAGGCATACAGACAGGGGGGTTGGACAGGAACAATCCAGCAGCCAGAGGCTGAATCCTGAAGCTATTTATGAAGCCAGCCCAAACGAGAATCAACTGCCTCAACAGAAACTGGGGAAACCAGAAAACCTGGAATAAAGAGTATGGACCAGACCATGAAACTGAATGTGGATTTCATGGACTGGACCATGACAAGGCCAAGTTCCGGTAAATATTGTATAGTGTCAGGAGCTCAGTTTAGAAAAGATACACATATTTTTAAAACATAAATGTGCTAGAAGCAGTGGATGTTCGGGAATGAGATGAAATAAATTTGTGTATGCAGATTAGTGCAATGTCATGGTCCAAAGCTGCAGCCAAAAGCGAATAATATAAGTTTGCATTTAGAAGAGAAAAATACGCAAGTTGAAAGCATGCTGCAACTGCATAAAGCACAGCCCGCCAAACGAAAAGGATGTCACGTGTACGTACTGAATTCTGTCTTTCCTTTGCTCTGTTGGATGTGATCAATGGGCAACTGCTCGGTATATGTTAGGAGTGGGAGGTGAATATTGTCCTTCGCCTGAAGGTGCTTAACAGCGCTCTCCTACATTAAATCACGCTTTCATGAACTTGAGAAAGGTATTTCACCGTCTGGTTTGTGTTATCTAAAACCCAGATCAAGTAGATACATGATCAGTTATTTAAAGGATATATCAAGTAGAATTGACAAGGACGACACAGAACTAATGCCAGTACACTTTAAGGAATGCACTAAACGAATATAAAATTGAAACCTGAAGTTGAGAACAGTCTGATGAACAAGTGCATCAAGGGAAGTGGGTCATTTGGCTTTCTACTAAGAAAACATATAAAATCCAGTAAAACTCTAAACTATCGATTTCAGCAATCTGTGTAACTCTGGACGACTTAGACGACTATTCAGGCGATGAAGAAGGATTAGAAAAACTGGATGAAGATGTTAGTTCTTCTTCAGCGCTCATCACCTTTGTGATCCGCTTTATGATGAGTATGATGTTCAGCGCATTTACAACGACTGTTAAGGTAATAACGAGTTTCAATTGTCCAATAGTCTATGCAAATCCATTAACATGTTTGGCGTATATTTCACATTTCAAGTTTTGAAACGATCAGTGTAACAGAAACTTAATTTATGTTTCTCCCAATGTGTGGTTGGGTTTCGGGAAGCTTCGCTGGGCTTATAGTGCATACCTAATTTCTCTTATGAATATGACGTCCGTGCATAAAATAATTAAAAGACCACGCACAACGATTATAATTAAAGGAAGGAGTTACTGACAATGCCAGCAGGATTTCTCAAGAAAATGCAATAAATGAAAAGAGAAGAAAACTCTTAGATTAGAGAGAGAGAGTGTGTGAGTAAGTGTGTGTGTGTGTGCACGCGCACGTTTGTTTGAGACAAAGGCGCAGAGAGAGACCAAGAGCTGTAAACGGGACGAGAACTCGGCGATAAAAGTATTCATTTATGCTTAAACTTGATCGAGCTGAAGAAACGAGGGGCAAATTGATTAGGAAGAGATGCGGTATTTCTCGGTTAGGAATCTGATGGGAAAACAGTCATTTTCCAGCAGGTTATCAGAGCGTCCAATTTCAGGAAGAGTAAATGTAATTAGAAAGTTGACTGGTGGGACTACTGAATTAGTATTTAGCAAATATCAATGAGTTATGCTAATCAACACAGGAGACGTTTATAAGATTGACAACAGACCATGAATAAAATGTGATAGTCAATATTGTAATGAAATTTCTATAGAATTCTGTTCATATACAGATTTATAACAAAAAATAACATAGTGATGGTAAAAATAGATGTGAATTTGTTGAATAGAAACAGAGGACAGGCGATTGGTTTCTCGAGTTGTTTTTGCACATCATATTATAATTCTTGATTAGGATGAGCATGCTACCTATAAAGCTTACACAACTGATATAAATCAAACATGTTCACTTTTGAAATATTCACCCACAGCAGTAATAGCTTCCTTGGCGAAAATATGCTATGTGAATCTCAGTGCCAGTGGCCAAGGAATATTGTTTTAGGTCATTCCCACTTTGTTGCAGCAGTTTCATCTAGAGGAAATAAGTTACGTTTTCTTAACCTTCAAAGGTGCGGAGAATTGTGCGAGAATCACTGGAAATACTCATTAGTTGAAGATGTATCTGTGGGAAGCAAAATACAGTTAACAATTGAGGTTGAAATCCTTTCTTCAGAACTTGCGAGGAGACAACGAAACTTGTAAAGTACAATGTTTCTGACAGTGACAGGATAAAACCGGGATGAATCCCGCTGATAAGATATAAACAGGGTTGTCTGATCTAAGAATTAATGAGAGCTCTTCGAGAATTAGAAGGCAAATTGAGGCACACAGACATAGATATGGGTCAGAAAAACTGCAGAAGCTGGTAATCGGGCAGAGAGACATACTATTGGAGGCATTCGCCGGGTTATGCAAAATTGTAAGCGGAAAGTTTCGGAAGGTGACCCGGTGTATCAGAACTGAAGTGAAGAAAGAATGTAGTCTCTATAAAGTGGAGAGCAGAAAGTTGACCCAAAAGGCTGGAGGTGAAAATCTTACCTAGCCGAGGTGACAGACACGGGTAAGTGCGAGAAGGGAGAGAATTTGTTGAAATGTGATAGGTGGGGACAGACAAAGATAAAGCAAACAATCGGCCAGATAAATCCAAGCGGGAAGGCGAGGATAAATGTGGAGAATAAGGATGGGTGGTGATATGCGGGGATAAAAGAGCTAGACCTACTGGAATCGGACAACTAAGGGGAAAATAATGTATGAGCTATAAAATGCTTTGCAGGATGACAATCACGGCACGTTAGTCTGAGTATGTTCTTTACTCAAAGCGAAATAAGTTGAGAAAGAGGATAGCTGTGTCAATAATACCAAACAACTACTAACACCCTGTACACAGATAAATCAAGTCATGTAAATATGTAGAATTCATTACTCTGGGAATTAAAAGTATAAAGTCTTATTCCCGTGGTGGGCAAACGATTAGAGAGGGTTGTTACAGACAGCTTTTACGGGCTTGTAGCGAAATGCCTTTGTGTGGCTCAGGCAGGGCCTCGCGAGAGTGATTAACTGTTTAGAGGACATGAAAAAATAATCATTAAAGATCGAGCAGCAGATGTGATGAATATGCGTTTTCGTAAGGCACTTGTCAAGGTTGCCCGTAGTAGGCTCAATCAGACTGTCAGGATTGAGGCGATCCTGAGACAGTTGCTATATAAGTTGGAACTGGTTTGCCTACAGAAACAGAACTGTGGCAGTAAATGGAGTGCATTCCGACTGGAGTTCCGTGAGTAGTGACATTCCGCGGGGAAATGTTATGGTATCCCTGCACTTTGGAGTTTTGACAAATGAATAAGTGGAAGGACATTTTAGTCAGCTTGCGGATGACGCGGATTGTTGGTTTTGTGGATATTGTAGAAGGTTTTCATATGTTGCACTCGGATATTAACAGTATCCCTAATATCCCTAATAGTCAGTATCCTATAGTCAGTATCCATAATATCAATATACTTCATTTTGTGTGTGTTTCTCTCTGTTGTAGGTCACTCATGTGTGGAAAGTTTCACAATCTTCATCTTTATCATGCACAATACGATTTTACTTGCTTCAAAATATCAGCGTATATGATTCCAAACTCCATGTCTGTAATTGCAATCCATTGAATTTTTCCTCGTGAGGCAATTTATTCATTCCAATGAAGAAACTACTAAAACTTTACCGTATTTTCAGTGCTGTGGCGACACATTTCCTGGCACATCCGAACTGACTCACAATCAGATAGCCTACGGGGGTTTGCGAGCACAGGGCTTTAGAGCCTCTGCGCCACGAGGGAGGTTTAAAAGTGAGGCTGAAGATTTCGAATAAAGTTTTTTCCTTCGACTGCAGTTACCGACTCCGTGTCGTAATTTTAGCGCTGCGTGTAGCACACGGCTACAATTGGTGACCCCGACAGTCCAAACGATTTTTGGACCAGAAATGACCGACGCCGCCTCTGTTCATGCGGTTTCGTTGAAACTGCCGGGTTTCTGGACACAGCGCCCGAACCTATGGTTCCAGCAAGCCGAAGCCCAATTCCACGTTCGCCGGATCACCTCAGAAGACACCCGCTACTACTACGTGGTGAGCTCCCTCGACCAGGACACAGCGACCCAGGTCGCGGAGTTCGTACAGTCGCCTCCGGCAGACGGCAAGTACACAGAATTCAAAGCCCTGCTCCTCAGGATTTTCGGACTCTGACGGCGCGAGCGGGCTGCCCGTTTACTGCACCTGGATGGCTTGGGCGACAGACCTCCATCGGCTTTAATGAATGAGATGTTGTCTCTCGCCGACGGACACACACCCTCCCTCATGTTTGAGCAGGCATTCCTGGAGCAGCTGCCCGAGGACATACGCCTGCTGCTGTACGACGCGGATTTCAGCGACCCCCGGAAGGTGGCAGACCGGGCGGACTTGCTGTGGAACGCCAAAAAGGTGAGCGGGGCGTCCATCGCACAGATCTCCCAGCCACGCTCCCGGCAGCAAACCAGTCCAGGCCCGGCCGCAGAGCCCGCCAACCCCCGGCCCAATGAACACTGGTGCTTCTACCACCAGCGGTGGGGCGCAGAAGCCCGCCGTTGTCGCCCGCCCTGCAAGTTCCCGGGAAACGCCAGGGCCAGCCGCCGCTGATAGCTACGGTGGCTGGCCATCGGGATAGCCTCCTGTATGTGTGGGATAGAAGGTCGGGACGCCGGTTTTTGGTCGATACTGCGGCTGAGATCAGCGTTTTACCTCCGACGAGTTACGACACCCGCAGCAGGGCACCGGGTCCCCCCCTGAGGGCCGTGAATGGCAGCACAGTAAGGACCTATGGCACCCGGCAGGTGCAGCTACAGTTCGGCTCCAGCCAGTTCACGTGGGACTTCACACTGGCCGCCGTAGCCCAACCGCTTCTGGGTGCGGATTTTTTGCGGGCTCACAGCCTACTGGTCGACCTGCCCAGGAAGAGACTGGTACACGCCGAGACCTTTCAGACGTTCTCCCTGGGTGCAGCCCAGTTGCCAGCCCCTCACCTCGGCTCCATCACGCTGTCCGACAACGACTTCACCAGGGTCCTGGCGGATTTCCCATCGGTTCTGGCACCGCAGTTCACAGCGGCCATGCCCAGGCACGGCGTACAGCACCACATCCCGACCCAGGGACCACCCCTCCACGCCCGCGCTCGGCGGCTTCCCCCGGACAAGCTTCGACTGGCGAAGGAGGAGATCCAGAGGATGGAGGAATTGGGGATCATCCGGCGGTCCGACAGCCCATGGGCCTCCCCCCTGCACATGGTGCCCAAAGCGACGGGGGGCTGGAGACCGTGCGGCGACTACCGCAGGCTGAACGAGGCTACCACACCGGACCGCTACCCTGTGCCGCACATTCAGGACTTTGCAGCAAACCTGCACGGCGCACGGATCTTCTCCAAGGTAGACCTCGTCCGAGGGTACCATCAAATCCCGATGCATCCTGACGACGTCCCGAAAAAGGCTCTCATCACCCCATTTGGCCTTTTCGAGTTCCTCCGCATGCTGTTCGGCCTGAAGAATGCCGCACAGACATTCCAGCGGTTAATGGACGCGGTAGGACGGGACCTGGACTTCGCGTTCATCTATTTGGATGACATCCTCATAGCCAGCAGCAGTCATCGGGAGCATCTGTCCCACCTCCGTCAACTCTGCGCCCGACTGAGTGAGTACGGTCTTACAATCAACCCCGCCAAATGCCAGTTCGGACTCGATACCATTGACTTCCTGGGACACAGGATTACTAAAGACGGGGCAACCCCTCTGCCCGCTAAGGTAGATGCGGTCCGCCTCTTTCCCCGACCCACCACGATCATAGGCCTTCAGGAATTCGTAGGTATGGTCAATTTCTACCGCCGCTTCCTCCCTTCAGCTGCCCAGATCATGCGCCCCCTGTTCGCCCTGATGTCGGGTCCGAGCAAGGACATTACCTGGGACGAGAAGTCCGCCGCCGCTTTCGTTCAAACGAAGGAAGCTTTGGCGAATGCCGCAATGCTAGTACATCCCAGAATGGACTCCCCTACCGCCCTCACAGTGGACGCATCAAACTCGGCAGTCGGTGGGGTGCTGGAGCAACTCATCGCAGGTCGCTGGCAACCCCTGGCGTTTTTCAGCAAACACCTGCGACCACCCGAGCTCAAATACAGTGCTTTCGACCGGGAACTGTTGGCGCTTTACCTGGCAATCCGGCATTTCAGGTACTTCATAGAAGGTTGGCCCTTCACCGCGTTCACGGACCACAAACCGCTTACCTTTGCGTTTACGAAAGCGTCCGACCCCTGGTCGTCCCGCCAGCAACGCCACCTGTCCTACATCTCTGAATACACGACGGATGTCCGGCACGTCTCGGGTAAGGACAATGTCGTGGCGGATGCGCTCTCTCGCCCTACCGTTCATGCCCTTTCCCAAGGGGTACACTTTGAGGCACTGGCAGAGGCGCAGCAGGCGGATGAGGAGATTTCGAGTTACAGAACCGCAGTCTCAGGTTTGCAGTTCCAGGACCTCCCCGTGGGCCCGGGTGAGAGGACCCTACTCTGTGACGTCGCCACCGGCCAGCCCCGTCCCGTCGTCCCGACAGCTTGGCGGCGACGCGTTTTCGACTCCATTCATAACTTGGCGCATCCCTCCATCCGGACAATTGTCCGGATGGTTTCCAGCAGGTTCGTTTGGCACGGACTCCGCAAACAGGTCAGTGAATGGGCCAAAACGTGCATGCACTGCCAGACGGCCAAGGTGCAGCGGCACACCAAAGCCCCACCGCAGCAGTTCCATCCCGCCCACCGGCGTTTCGACCACATTCATGTGGATATTGTGGGCCCCCTGCCAGTGTCGCGCGGAGCGCGGCACCTCCTGAGTATTGTGGACCGGTTCACAAGATGGCCGGAGGCGGTCCCGCTCACCGACACCACCTCCGAATCTTGCGGCCGAGCCCTGATCGCCACCTGGATATCTCGCTTTGGTGTACCAGCCCACATTACCTCCGACAAAGGCGCCCAGTTCACCTCCAGCCTGTGGTCAGCTATGGCCAGCCTTTTGGGGACTCAGCTGCACCACACCACTGCCTACCACCCACAGTCGAACGGGCTAGTGGAGCGTTTCCACCGTCACCTGAAGTCGGCCCTCATGGCCCGCCTGCGAGGAGCCAACTGGGCGGACGAGCTTCCCTGGGTCCTACTCGGCATCCGCACAGCACCCAAGAAGGACCTGCACGCCTCGTCGGCCGAGTTGGTATACGGTGCGCCCCTGGTCGTCCCCGGGGAGTTCCTACCAGCCCCAAGGGGGCAAGAGGAAGATCCCGCAGCAGTCCTGGGCAGACTACGCGAGAAGCTCGGTAACCTGGCCCCCATACCCACCTCACAGCACGGGCGGCACCCGACCTGCGTACCCAAAGACCTACAGAACTGTAAGTTTGTGTTTGTACGAAGGGGCGGGCATCGGCCACCGCTGCAGCAGCCATACGAGGGGCCGTTTATGGTGCTCCGGAACAACGGGTCCACTTTCGTGCTGGACGTTGGGGGTAAAGAGGAGGTTTTCACGGTGGACCGCCTCAAACCGGCCCATGTGGACCTCTCGCAGAGGCCGACCTCCCAAGCGGGTTCTGGCCCAGACTGTGGACAATGGGGGGTGGATCGCCGGTTCTGGGGGGGGGGGGTGTTATGTGGCGACACATTTCCTGGCACATCCGAACCGACTCACAATCAGATAGCCTACGGGGGTTTGCGAGCACAGGGCTTTGGAGCCTCTGCGCCACGAGGGAGGTTTAAAAGTGAGGCTGAAGATTTCGAATGAAGTTTTTTCCTTCGACTGCAGTTACCGACTCCGTGTCGTAATTTTAGCGCTGCGTGTAGCACACCGCTACAGTGCAACCAAAAAAGTTGCCCTTCATTATGCAGACCAGAAACGTGGGCATTATGCAAAGAGTGCCTTCGGACGCACGTTATACGTTTCGACATCTATTTATTGTGTAATGATGCCGAGTGCTCCATAACACAACTTGATTACTTGCAGCCTTGTTTGGCAATATTCCTCCTTTTACGTCCGACTACACAACAATTCAGAACATAGCAAAGAAGAATTCATTCTCTGTTTTTAACGCAGATGGTGGTTTTTCTTCATGAAAATAATATGTAAAGTTGTGAACAGTGTATTTTAGAGTATTAGTTCATTGAGACGGTTTGAAAAAAATATGCCCAGTCACAGACCTGACACAACGCGGCACCAGGTGTCAGACGAAATAGCGAACAGTAAAATGCACCAGCTCCTTCACATCTGACATATGATGGATCTGATGCTGATTGGAAACGTAAAGACCCAACGACCCCATCGACCAATGTTTTTCCTGTAAAAAATAGCTGATAACAAATCTAAAAATTTACAAGGAATATATTAAAACATGTTATTTTGTTACTGTACTCTTTTGATCCATTCAGTCGGTTTGACTGTTTGCCTCTCTCAGCCGCTCACTGGATTCTCTCTTCGTGTTCTATCTTTCCAGGTGAAGTAGAGAATGTTGAAACAGACGCAGCTGCAGCGTTTATTTTAATGGACCCGAAGCCAAATGATGGCATCCGACGAATGGTGATTGTCCTGATGATGCCCGTGATGTCGATAGTTATGCCGCTCCATTTCCTGTATCTGCAGAATCTCTTGTTAGATGATAACATCAGACTGCTGCATTTATAATAACCTTAGTACTGTGTGTGTGAATTTATAATTTTGTTTCTGTTTATCCTATCAGTTTCATTCTGATTTCTGCTATGTCAGTGGCTGGTTTTGGCTAGAATTTCACAAAACAGTTGCAAAACAATGAAATACAATGTTTATTCCTTTGAATGATGTAAAATAAACTGGCGTGAAATAATTGTCCAGCAGTGAAAGATTGGAATCTACCACAAATGTGAAAGAGTTAAAAGCACCTTGCAATCTGGTATTCCAATTTCGTGCTTGAACAAAACTATCAGTTTAGTTTGACCTTATGAGCGGGGCCCACCCCTACTATCCATATTCACTGGCAAAGAAAACTCAGGAGATGTTTCGAATTGACTCTTCGTAACTTCTCCGTTGCATGCATTTCAAAATAAAGTTTATACGCACTGAGAAAAGGCTATGGATTAAGTAAACTATAGTTCTCTGTGTCCAGCAATTTAATCAGTTACCTTCCTTTATAAAAGAAACATGAGGTTGGTGTATGCCACGTGCAAATATTATACTGATATTGCACGAATAACAAAACTTAAAGGAGATCTATTGGATTTTGGAAGTAATTGCATTGTTCCATTTAAGTGATTCTCTCAGACTGGAATTCTACAAAGGAATATATTGATTACTACTTCTGTTTATGCTTATTGATACTTTGCCACGCTGAGTGCCGCAGTTCCGAATAATTTCCAAAGCTTTTCTGATTCTAATGCATGGGATGGTGCCCAATCACATAACTTGTATTCAAGACCTCAAATGTAACAAATAAATGAACACTTACCTGACAATCAGTTCCCTCTAGTGTTCCAACCACCGTCCCATTCTTCTAAGGCATTCTGCCCTCTCCTATCAGATTCCCCCTTCTTCAGCCCTTTATCTCTTTCACCAATCAACTTCCCAGTTATGTACTCGAATCCTTACCTCTCCCGGTGTCTCCTTTCACCAGCCATTTTGCAGTTCTTCTTTCTCTCCTCTCACCCTCTTATTCTAACTTCTCACCTTCCTTCCGGGTGCTAATAAATAGTGTTTGACTGAAACACCGACTATTCACTCCTTTCCATAGATGTTGCCTGGCCTACTGAGTTCTGAGTTTTGTGTGCGTTGCAACCAAATGAACATGCTGTGCTCCAAAGTAGAACCAGCTTTACTTTTTCCTACATGAGTACTAAATACTTCACAGGATTGTGAAGAAGTTGTTCATTGCAGAAAACTTTGAATATTAATGTATATACAATACAGATTGTATTCTACAAACCTTTAGAATAAATACACGAGATGTACGCGTGCTTTTGTAGAGCGTGAACGTTTGATGGAATACACGCAAAATCTTTTCTGGTTCTAGATATTACATGATGGAAGACTGAGATCACTGAATTTCCGTGCAAATGTTACGGCCAAGGTATACACCTGCCACGATCCTTAATGCGTGTATTGGTAAGCATATAATTACACTATCAGAGAGAATGGCAATAGAAAGAATCCTACCATGTTCTCGGCCATAAACAAAAGCTGCCCTGTTGATCTTCCATCGCAGTCAGCAATCACGGAGTGGCCAGAATTGTGGCATTCACTGAGGGCAGAAAACTGCATTACCACAGCTCGGACGGCACCTGACTGCTCACATTGGAAGAACAGTGTAGCTGTAAATGTATGCATTACTCGGTTCCTCATTTACACTGGTAGTCCAATTTGTTTTTGAAATTTTCCGCATTTCTAACGGAAATAAGGCTGCCTTGAGATTCATCAATTAATTATCCGTGAGAGGAGACACTGTGCGGGGCCTTGATATGTAGCAATCAGAACACTCGATAGAGAACACGTACTCTCGCCAAAGCAACGGGAGTCAGGATCACAATCTTTCATCCTCACAGGAATCCAAAATCTGATATTACTGGCCGTCAAGGCAAAAGTTACGTCCAGTCATCGAGACCATAAAATCACGAGGGAAAGAAATGATCTCCTCAAAAAATTAATGCTCATCGCAGTTTTGACTGATACTATTTGTTTCTTATTTGTGACATATTAGTGTCAGAATGCCAAACAACAGATTTCTGTAAAATGCCAATTGACCGCTTTTTTTAACAACTGAAAATTCCGGTCTAAAATACCTATGCCTACGAATACTTTTTTCAAAAATACTGTATCTATTTCAATGCTACACTGACTACTGATAAAAACGAACCACAATGCTAATTAAATCCGCATGATGAGTAAAGGAAATAATTCTACGTTAATAATTTAAATCAAAACACAAAATGCTGGCAGAACTCAGCAGGACAGACAGCATCTATGGCAGGAGATACCGACGACGTTTCGGGCCGAAACCCTTCATCAGGAGAGATTTAAATCACGATGTTTGCATATCGTTGTCGATGAAATGTAATCAGTAGTCTTCCAAACAAATGCTTTAAATGTATCAGAACATCTAAATAAATTTTAACCATACTTAAATTAAAGTGAACGAGCGGCACTTCGGAACTAATTAATGGAAATAACGCAGGGGCACCCTTTGAGAGAAGGTAGTGCAGTCTGATGTGATGTCCTTTGGAAATTAAAGAAGAAAAACTCAATTTATTAAAGAAAAAAGACGCGTAGCAAGACAAATACAGCTCCTCCTCGTTTAACGAAGGACACTTGATGACAACATTTCTGGTTAATCTGCCACACTTCAAGAATACTCTAACGTTTTAATTTCTACTCTGTTTCTTCTTATCTCCTCCTTCTCTTCCTATTTTTATCATTCTGGAGACGCGCAGCCCTTTCATCCTTCGTCTCTTCATCTCTTCTACCATTTGTTCTTTCTCTCTGATCCTGGATTCGTACGGCCCGGCCTGACCGATTCTTGATCTCTCCTCCTTCTGTGCCTATTGTTGTCATTTTGCCGACGTGCATACCTCTCCTCCTCTGTCTCTTCTTCTCTCATCTTTTTTGTCCTGACTTTTTGATCCTGGAGTCATGCGGCCCTGGCTTGAGTCTTGTTCCCTCCCTCTCCTTGCGCTTCCCGACGACGTTTGTCGTCATCTCTTGACCATAATGTCTCCCTTCTCTTTCCACGCGGCATAATTAGGCTGTCCATATTTTTTATCCTCATGCATGATAGAAGATACGAAGCAGCAACACCAACGCCTCCAGGATGCTGATTTTACTTGATGGTGTGGTTGGCGCTCTCCTAAATGGATGTGATTGCCCTGCCCTTTTGCTGCGGTCTGTGTCGCTGCTGTGAGCATCGTGAAGTTGGCAGTGAACACGGCTAAGGTTGGCCGTGCGCATGCGTCGCGGTGTCGCGTCCCGGATTCCAGTAAAGCTGGAATCTGCTCGGGTTGACGAGTGAATAATTTTATACGAATATGTAACCCTGGACTTTGCATGCATCTGTAAGTTAAGTCGACTTAGTCAAAAAAGTGCCGCAGTAATGCACCGTTTGGGCTTATTGGAGCTCACAAACAAACAGAGCAAGATAATTTTAGTAGCATATAGATATAAACTGCTGTTGCGATGCGCTTCGTAATATACTATTTTATATTTGAAGACATTAATCAAAATGATGGCTTTCTCATTGAATCTATTATCAAATACTGCTGTATGAAAGTCAGGGTTAAAATAATTTCTGCCACAAAAACATAACATGAGCGAATGAAGTGAAGTTTAAAAAGTCCGTGCAATGGTTCATACTTTCGGTCAGAACAAGATGCGGTGGAATTTTTGTCACGAAACTTTGATGGATTTCTGTGGGGGATATCGCGCCTCACGAGCATGTTTGAAGGTTATGACAAAATGATGAAGGTAAAAAAGTGCATGTGTTGTATATGGATTTTAGAAATGTATTTGACAAGATTCCTCACTGTTTCTGTCCTTTTAGTGCTTTTTGTCACTGTTAGCTGGTCAGAAGTAAGCAGGAAAACAATTCGCAAATGCTTTGCTCACTGCGGTTTCAAAAATTCAGCCATGGAGAGGGCTGGGAGTGAAAATGAAACGATTTGACTAATTCAACAAATCGAAAATACGACGAATTTGAAGATTTCGACAATGATCTTGAATGCTTTGAGCATGCTATCGTCGAGGTGCCTGCGGTATTATGTTCACAGTAACTCAAGTGTACAGGGCAGCATACACTTTGATGAACTCCTACGATTATATCCATTAGGAAATAAAATTTTATAGTACTGTTGTAGTATTAATAATGCTCTAATTTGTTATGTATTCCATTTAAATAATATGTTACTCATTTAAGCCGTAGTTTGTCTTTTCTTATATGTTTTAATGTCCACTCAATTGGACCGAACTGTACTCGTCCCGAAATGTCCAAAATAAGCGGAATCTACTGTCCACGTAAGTAAATGAAGGGTTATGGACTTGATCGTGCAGAAGATTTATATAGATCGGCACAACATTTGGGCCAAGGGCTGCACAATATGTGTCCATGTTCTACGTTCAGTGTGCTGCTCAGAATCGGAATCAATTTATACTGAAACTCATCAGGAGATATTTACATAAACTAGAGCAATGGGTAGTTTTTTTTTTAACAGATAGCGGCCATGTTAAGAAACCTTAACGTTCTGTGCAGGAATTCGAGTGTCTCGACATTTAAAAGAACTTGCGTGTGGGAATTGGCATGAATTTTTTGCAGGTAATTGTACTGTGGACATGTGGTCGATGTTTAAGGATCTCTTGAAGGATGTTAGGTATATATTTGTCCCGGTGAGGAAGATAAAGAATGGTAGGGTGAAGGAAGCATGGGTGACAAGTGAAGTGGAAAATCTAGTCAGGTGGAAGAAGGCAGCAGACGTAAGGTTTAGGAAGCAAAGATCAGATGGGTCTATTGAGGAATATAGGGTAGTAAGAAAAGAGATTAAGAAGGGGCTGAGAAGAACAATAAGGGAGCATGAGAAGGCCTTGGCGAGTAGGGTAAAGGAAAACCCCAAGGCAGTCTTCTATTATGTGAAGGACAAAAGGATGACAGGAGTGCAGGTAGGACCGATTAGACATAAAAGAGGGAAGATGTGCCTGGAGGCTGTGGAAGTGAGCGAGGTCCTCAATGAATACTTCTCTTCGATATTCACCACTGAGAGGGAACTTGATGACGGTGAGTACAATGTGAGTGAGGTTGATGTTGATATGTTGGAGCAGGTTGATATCAAGGGAGAGGAGGTGTTGGAGTTGTTAAAATACATTAGAAAGGTTAAGTCCCAGGGCCTGACGGAATATTCCCCAGGCTGCTCGACCAGGCAAGGTAAGAATTGCTGAACCTCTGGCTAGGATCTTTGTGTCCTCATTGTCCACGGTAATGGTACTGGAGGATTGGAGCGATACAAATGTTGTCCTCTTGTTCAAAAAAGGTAGTAAGGATAGTCCGGGTAATTATAGACCAGTGAGCCTTACGACTGTGGTGGGAAAGCTGTTGGAAAAGATTCTTAGAGATAAGAACACTGGGCATTTAGAGAATCATGGACTGATCAGTCAGCATGGCTTTGTGAAGGGCAGATCGTGCCTAACAAGCCTGATAGAGTTCTTTGAGGAGGTGACCAGGCAAATAGATGAGGGTACTGCAGTGGATGTGATCTACATGGATTTTTGTAAGGCATTTGACAAGATTCCACACGGTAGGCTTATTCAGAATGTCAGAAGGCATGGGATCCAGGGAAGTTTGACCAGGTGGATTCAGAATTGGCTTGCCTGCAGAAGCCAGAGGGTCGTGGTGGAGGGAGTACATTCAGATTGGAGGGTTGTGACCAGTGGTCACCTGGATGTAGGGGTAGAAGGATGGGTTGGCAAGTTTGCAGACGACACAAGGTTTGGTGGTGTTGTAGATAGTGTAGAGGATTGTCGAAGATTGCAGAGAGACATTGATAGGATGCAGAAGTGGGCTGAGAAGAGGCAGATGGAGTTCAACCCGGAGAAGTGTGAGGTGGTACACTTTGGAAGGACAAACTCCAAGGTAGAGTACAAAGTAAATGGTAGGATATTTGGTAGTGTGGAGGAGAAGAGGGATCTTGGGGTACATGTCCACAGATCCCTGAAAGTTGCCTCATAGGTAGATAGGGTAGTTACGAGAGCCTATGGAGTGTTAGCTTTCATAAGACGAGGGATAGAGTTTAAGAGACGCGATGTAATGATGTAGCTCTATAAAACACTAGTCAGACCACACTTGGAGTACTGTGTCCAGTTCTGGTCGCCTCAGTATAGGAAGGATGTGGAAGCATTGGAAAGAGTACAGAGGAGATTTACCAGGATGCTGCCTGGTTTAGAGAGAATAGATTATGATCAGAGATTAAGGGAGCTTGGGCTTTACTCTTTGGAAAGAAGGAGGATGAGAGGAGACATGATAGAGGTGTACAAGATATTAAGAGGAACAGGCAGAGTGGTGAGCCAGCGCCTGTGCCCCAGGGCACCACTGTTCAGTACAAGAGGACATGGCTTTAAGGTAAGAGGAGGGAAGTTCAAGAGGGACATTAGAGGAAGGTTTTTCACTCAGAGAGTGGTTGGTGCGTGGAATGCACTGCCTGAGTCAGTGACGGAGGCAGATACACTAGTGAAGTTTAAGAGACTTCTAGACAAGTATATGGAGGAATTTAAGGTAGGGTGTTATACGGGAGGCTGGGTTTGAGGGACGGCACAACATTGTGGGTCCAAGGGCCTGTAATGTGCTGTACTATTCTATGTTCTGTGTTCAGAAAGGTAATTCTAACGTGACGAAGCATGGGGATGATCACTGGGAGATTATTGGGTTTGGGAACGTGGTTTGGAGATTGACAGAGTCAGAGTTTACAGAGATAGGAAGGGTAAGATCGGAAAGAAATTTGAGAAGAGAGACGAGAATTTTAAATCTGACTGGGTTTCCAGGATAGGACGAGTGATGTGGTAAATGTTCTGGAATGGGTCCGGTGAGCTTAAGGGTGATGCGCAGCAGAAACGTGGTGTTTTCGTGGTTATGGAAGGCAGATGAAGGAACATAAATGTAATATTTGTTTTCCAACAGTGCCGCCATTATGTACAAAACCTATAGGTCGTTCTTTCAACGTTCTCCTTTCAAGGGCATGCTGGGTGACAATGTTGGAAGCAATGTTATAGGTCCATGCTAACCAGTGAGTACATGTCCGTATTAATCACACCTTCCAGCACTCGGTTCAGAGCTCCAGAGGTCATTCCTGTGCTCCTCCAGATACATTTTAAATGCTGTCAACGACTCTGTTTCACCGCTCCATTTGGACACTGAATTCTAGGTAATCGACATTTCCTTGGAGGAAAAATCTCTCCAATTCCCTCGAAACCCTTTTACCCTTTTACATCCTTTATCTTAAAAATGTTTTTTTTTTAATTTTATATGCCTCCAATGTAGAGACAATTTAACCACTAACCAATGCCAACAGCTCCGTTACCACCACACACACACACACAACAAATCAGAGACGGGGACTTCATTCAAGCTTATTTATCCAGAAGCCCTGGATAAACCATGAGATCCGCCATCTGCTGAGGGCAAGATCAGTGGCATTCCGGTCTAGCGACCATTGTAAGGTACAAAAGGCTCACATAAGATCTCCGGAAAGTCATCTCACGGCAAAACGTGGCAATTCCGGGCAAAATTTGAACCACGGAAGGTTGCTGGACCGCTGTGGCAAGGATTTAATGTCATCTCCTCTTACAAAGCGAAAACACGCGACCTGGGTTATAACAACGCTGTCAGGATGCTGGAACAGGGATTCAATCGCAGACCCAATACTGTGCACACAGTGATATGAATCGAGTAACACATCCTGAGGAGCAAACAAAGTCGGCGTCGAAGTTCAGGCAGAGATGAAAACATCCAGAGAAATCCAAAAACCAGAGTCGGGGAAACAGACAGAGTCATTAAGACGGATAGAGTACAGATAGGAATATTGAAAGGCTCAGGAAAATTCACTGGCACAATCTGACAACAAACAGTTTAAAACACAGGACTGAAACACACTGAGCAACAGACAGAAAGGCAGATGAGGTGGAGCACAATGAGACGGAAGTGACAACGAGATAAGAAGGTAAGAAGCTTTATTCAATATGGACTGTTCCTTTAAAAGGAGTGTGCTGAATGAGAGAAAGAGGGAGAGAGAGAGAGAGAGAGAGAGAGAGAGAGAGAGAGAGAGAGAGAGTAACGAACAGCTCATGAGTTGCCATGGTTACGGCAGGACGGAGCCATATGATGTACAGCTGGTGTTTAGCTGCTGTGTAATATATACAAGATCAACTGGCTTTGTAGTCAGTCACACAAGCCACACGGAAGACACGCAGAAATACAGAGACACGGACACTGGGTTAGTTTTGTGTGCCCACGTAAAGGGTGGGTTTTGCTCATAATGTGGAAAAGGGGTGACCGGTGAAAAGCTATCGGAGTGTTTAACCCCTGCCTGGATTGATATCTTTACCACGTGATTCGACGGCATCGGCACAGGAAAACAAATCTCTCTCTCTCTCTCTCTCTCTCTCTCTCTCTCTCTCTCTCTCTCTCTCTCTCTCTCTCTCTCTCTCCCCCCCCCCTCTCTCTCTCTCCCCCTCTCTCCCTCTCTCCCTCCCTCCCTCTACTCAATCTACTCATCTACTCAACTCAATATTACGAACTGAACTGACTTCATACCTGTTCCATCGAAACACTGAATCATTTACCACCTGAGCTTGGAGAAGTTTGGGAACTTTATTTACTCAATTATATATGAATAATCTCTGCTAACCTGTTTGCCTTATCTTGTTTTATATTATTATTTTACGTAGATACTAATAAAATAGAGTTTGCAACAGAAGACTCAGACTCCAGGTGTGTTCCATTTCTGCTGCTCCTTTTAACCGGTTACGGGGTACGTAACACAGCAAAACAGGTAATTATGAGAAAGAGGTAAGAGGCGGAGTACTCAGTGAAACAGAGGCAGGAGTAGAGTAGGAGCGGGGAAAGGAGCACATGGGGCATGAAAACAAACAAGAGCACATGGCAATACAGACCCACAGACTGAAGGCGAGGGGGAAAACACAAAAAAAGGCAAAGTTCAACTGGTGTTACTGACAAAAGATTAGTTCCCAGAGCGACTGAATGCCTTCTATGTTCGCTTTGACCATCAAAATATGGATGAACCTTCATGAACTCTCACAGACCACAGATTGAGTACCTGGCTGAGTATTAAAAATATGTACTGATCATGGCTGATGTGTTCACCGATAATTTTAAATTCTCACTTCGGTAGTATGACGTGCCGCCGCTTGTTTTTAGTTTGAGAAGATTCGCCATGTCATCTGAAACTTTAACAAACTCTGTAGATGTGTGGCGGAAAGAATATGGACTGGTTGCATCACGACCTGGTACGGAAACAGCAACGTACTTTAACGGTAAGCCCTGCGAAAGGTAATGGATATGACCCAGTCTATCAAGGGTAAAACTCTCCCCACCATAGAGCACATCTACACGGAACACTCTCACTAGAAGGCAGCATCCATTATCAAGGACCCCCATCAGCCGGGCTATGCTCTCGTCTCGCTGCCGCCCTCAGGAAGAAGGTAAAGGGGCCTCGGTAAACTCGCCAACAGGTTCACGAACAGTTACTGTCCATCAGCCATCAGGCTGTTGAACCATTTGGTATAGCTTCACTCACCCCATCACTGAACCGTTCCCACACCCCAATGATTCACTTTCAAGGACTTATCATTATCATTATAATTTCTTTATTTCTCTCTTTTTTATTTGCATAGATTGGTCCATTTTGAACATTGGTTGGCTGTTCGTCCTGTCGGGTACAATCTTTTATTGATTCTGCTGTTTCTTAGGTTTACTGAGAATGCCCAGAATGCCCAGAAGGAATCTCAGAGTTGTATATGCCGATATATGTTTTTATATAATAAATTTACTTTGAAACCTGGACTTTGTAATTTATTTGCATAGATTTGCATAGATTATTTGCATAGATTGGTCCATTTTGAACATTGGTTGGCTGTTCGTCCTGTCGGGTACAATCTTTTATTGATTCTGCTGTTTCTTAGGTTTACTGAGAATGCCCAGAATGCCCAGAAGGAATCTCAGAGTTGTATATGCCGATATATGTTTTTATATAATAAATTTACTTTGAAACCTGGACTTTGTAATTTAACACTAACTCCTAATGAACAGTCATGCCATTCACATTATTGAAAACACAAAGGTTCCCAGTACCAATCCCTCTGGAACAACAATTAGCACCTTCTAAAAATCTGAGCGCAACACTGATCGCCAGAGGAAGTCATTCCGCCTGTGGCCATCAAATTTTACAACTCCTCCCTCGGAGTGTCAGACACCCCGAGCCAATAGGCTGGTCCTGGACTTATTTCGATTTTGCATAATTTACTTACAATTTTTTAATTATTTATAGTTTTGTATTGCTATATTTCTACACTTTTCTTGGTTGGTGCGACTGTAACGAAACCCAATTTCCCTCGGGATCAATAAAGTGTGTCTGTGTGTCTGTCTGTCTGTCTGTCAAATCACAGAAAACCCCTTCTGAGATCACCCGAAACCCCCATTTTAACACCATTCCCTGAATCAAATAGGACTTAACATTTTAGATTACATTCCTAAAATAGACCTTTTACTGGCCTTACTGACGTCAATGTCAAGCATATTTATGATGGTACCTCACCCATTGGAGCTAGAGTTGAATGTAATCAAGACCATTCTGGATGCTGAAGATATTACAGACGACACTTTAAAGAGATGTTCATACACAGTGTATAGCCTTTGGACAGTAGACTTGTGGCCACCAGGAGAGGTAGGGGATTAACAAGTCAGTGCAGGGTTCCGCTATGGCCATTCTCCTCAGCAACAAGTACACTCCTTTGTACACTACTGGTTGTGGGTTGCCATCAGATCACGGCACAGTGACAACAGCAATGTGGCCGGCTCTGAGGCCTGACAGGGAAGGATAAAGTCAGGCATTGCTGTTGTAATAGGGGACTCGATAGTTAGGGAGAGAGAAAATAGATTCTGTAGCCACAAAAGAAGGCACTAGGATGATGTGTTTCCTCCCAATTGTTGGGCTCCATGATGCATCTTGCGACTGCAAGGTATTGTCAAGCGGAAGAGGGAACAGCCAGAGCTCGTGGGAGATGTTAACAACAATGACATAGAAATGGGGTGATAGCACGTATGATTGAGTGGCTGCAGAGATGGTGCAAAGGGCAAGAGTTCAAGTTCAAGTTGGAATCTTTTCTGAGGAAGGGGAGACCTGTACAAGACCGACTAATTGCACCTGAACTGGAGCCAAACCATTATCCTGGCCGCAAAATATTGTTGCTGCTGCTTGGGAGAGCTGAAAATAGTTTTGTAGGGGCTGGGAAACGGATACGGAGGTCAGTAAGGGAAGGATCGAAGCAGAAGGTAAATGTCAAGGAAATTATCGAAAGTCGAAATACATAGAATGCTGGGTCAGATAGTTCGAATTGTGTATATTTTAATGCATGGTGCATTATGCGTAAAGATGATGAACTTAGAGTATGTATCAGTACATGGAACTACGATGTTGAAGCCATTACTGAAATTTGGCAGAGAACGGAGAAGGATTGTATGATTAATGTACCAGGAGGTAAACGAGTGAGTGGAGTTGTACTATTAATATCACAGTTGCACTCAGAGGAGTCAGATACTGAATCCATTTAGGTGGAATTCAGGAATAGGAAGGGTGCAATCACACTGATGGGAATGTACTACAGATCCCCGAATAGGCATCGAGAAGTTGAGGAAGGGATATGCAACCAGATTAAAGAAATGTGTAAAAATAATAGGGTTGCTGTCATGGGAAATTTCAATCTCCCTTGTGTCAACTTCGAACTTCTTGTTGTAAGGGATTTAGATGGGGCTGAATTTGTTAAATGTATCCAGAAAGTTTCCCTAAATCGATATGTAGGCAGTTGAACGAGCGGAGCAGCAATACTGGAACTCGAGTTGGGAATCAGTCTGGGCAGGTTACTAACCTTTCAGTCGTTGAATAGTTATATAACAGTAGTCACAATTTTTTAGCTTTCAGGGCAGCTTTGGGATAGGTGTGGTCCTTCTGGGAAAGTTTTAAAATGGAGTAGGACAAATGACGAGAGCATTAGCCAGTAACTAAAAAGCTTTAATTGGGAAAACCTTTTCTCTCGCAAGTCCAGATCAGACATGTGGAGGAGGGTTTATAGATCAATTGCACAGAGTATAGGAAAGCTTTGTTCCCATCAGAAGGAAGGACAGGAATGGAAAGTTAAAAACACCATGTCCATAGAAGTGATGAACTAAGTCAAGAAGAAAAGGAAAAAGTAAAGCTTTGTAAGTCGGGGTCAAAAAAAAAAGAAAACATAAGGAGTATAAAGAAGCCGAGGAGTCATGAAATGTCCTTGACAAGCGAGATTAAGATAAATTCCAAGGTATTCCATACATGCATCAACAGTAAAAGGATAACGAGGGAAAGGGAGGAACCAGTCATGGATAAAGTGGGCTGGGGGAAATTGAAGTGCGGTTTTGAACGAGTACTTTGCTTCCGTATTTACTAAGGGAAAATATATGGAGGACCAGTAGGTCAGTACTGTGTGTCTAAACACGTTAGAGCATTTCGAGGTCAAGGGAGAGGAAGGGTTGAGCATTCATATGACTATAAAGGGGGATAGGTCAGATCCTAATGGGATTTACCCCATGCTTTTGAATGAGGCAAGGGACGAGATTACTGGGCCCTTATCAAGTGCCTTTATATCCTCTCTTGCCACATGCAAGGTCCCAGAGAACTGATAAGTGGATAATGTTTTACCTCTTTTTAGGAATGGAACAAGGAAAAATCCTTGGAACTATAGATTGGTTGGTCTCAAATCAGTTGTAGTATAATTGCTGGAGAAAATTCTTAGGGCTAGGATACATGAACTTCGGTTAACCCATGGTCTAACTAGGGAGAGCCAGCAAGGCTTTGTTTGTGGCAGGTCGTGCCTTATCATCTTGATTGAATTTTTTTTGACAAAATGATGAGAAAGATTGCTGAGCGTAGGGCAGTGGCTGTTGTCTACATGGTTTTCCGTAAGGCTTTTGTCAAAGTCCCTCATGAAGACTAATCCAGAAGATTAGATGCATGCTTTGCGCAGTAAATTGGCTGTTTGGATTCAGCACTGGCTTGCACATAGAAGAGAGAGGGGAGTGGTCAAAGGAGCTTATTCGAGCTGGAGGTCTGTAATAGTGGAGTTCCGCAGGGATCTGTGCTGGAACCTCTGCTGTTTGTAATAAATACAAATGACCTAGATGAAAATGTAGGTGGGTGTGTTAGTAAATTTGTGGATGATAACAAGATTGGTGGAGTTGTGGATCGTGTAGAAGACTGGCAGAATACAGCACGATATGTATTAGTTGCAGACATGGGCTAAGAAATGGCAGATGTAGTTTAACCCAGATAAATGTGAAGAGTATCACCTCGGTAGGACAAATGTAAGGTCCTCAACAATGTCGCTGAGCAGAGAAATCTTAGGATCCAAGCTCATATCTACTTGAAAGTGGACCCACAGTTGATAAGGCATATAGAATGCTTGCTCAAATTAGTCATCGCATTGAGTTCAAAAGTCAGGAGGTTATGTTGCAACTCTATAAAACTCTGGTTAGGCCACACTTGAAATATTGTGTGTATTTCTGGTCACCCACTATAGAAAGGATGTTGAGGCATTGGAGAGGGTGCAGAAGTGGTTTATCAGGATACTGCTTGGATTAGAGCTTTGACGAGAGGCGAGATAAACTTAGCTATTTTCTCTGGAAGGTCAGAACTTGAGGGGATACCTGAGAGAGGTTTACAAGATTATGAGGGGCATAGATGGAGTATACAGAGTTTCTGGTCCCCAGGGATGAAATGTCTAATACCCGAGGGCATGCATTGAAGGTGAGAGGGGCAAGGTTCAAGGGGAATGTGAGAGGTAAGTTGTTTTCTCAGAGAGTTGTGGATGCCTGAAATGCGCTGCCTGGTGTGGTGATAGAACCAAATACAGTAGAGGCTTTTTAGAGATGTTTGGAACGGCACATTGATGTAAGGATGATGGAGGGATAAGAACATAGTGTAGGTAGGAGGGATGAGTGTTCGGGTGTTTTTGATTTGTTTTGTAGCTGGTTCAACACAACATTGTGAGTTGAATAACCTGTTCCTGTGGTACTCTTCTAAGTTCTATGCCCTATGTTCGGAGACACAATTGCCTTCTTTAAAATAAATACAGATTCATCACTGAGATCTGCCCTTGCCATAACCGGTACCCCTGGCTGATCTGATGACCCCCAACAACTCCATCCCCATACACACTATTTCCAGGTTTATCAATCCAAGATTTACAAAACTGAAGTACCACCTCCTCTTTGGCATCTCTTCTTGTTTTAATTGAAAAAAAAGATTTATACCCTATTGCCAAATTACCCAAATTTCAATCGTGTGACAATAAAGAACATAAAATCTTAATCAAAATCAAAGTCTGAATTAAAATGTTGTCTTCGATTACTTCAGTAATTAGATTCTTTGCATTCAAATAGAAGAAAATTAGCTTTGCATTCTCTCTCCTCTTCACTTATCCGCCAACTCTACCAACAGGTGTACTGCACTTCTTCCCCTTCAGGTGAATCTGAACATCCAACCCTTTTCTCTGCAGTTATCCTTATTAGGTGGTTGCAAGTTCCTCCATGATTTACGAGATGATTTTGAACTTTTAAGATCAGTTTCAATTTGTCAAGGTGAACATAGAAGGTGTTCAGCAGTTTGCTGGTAACAGAATTGAGAACATGGAACATAGAATAGTACAGCACAGTACAGGCCCATCGACCAACAATGTTGTGCCGACCCTTAAACCCTGCCTCCCATAGAAATCCCCACCTTAAATACCTCCATCTACCTGTCCAGACAGCAAGACAGCACGACCTGATACACTTGGGCAATATTAGCATGTATATGAACGGAGAGGAAAATATGCTTGATGCAAATGAGGGTGAGTTTCGTAGGGTTGTGTTTCTGCAACGTCAGAATTTTTTCCCACAATGAACTAAAGACAAATGGCACTGACATAACATCAGACGTTCACGTACTTGTGAGACCAAAGAGTCCATGGCAATCCCGCACACTGTATCGACGCAGTGCATGGTAAATTGAATAAGAAAGGAGCTGCACCAGGAAAAGGAAAAAGCGTAGATACTGTTTAATTCCCTTCAATAGATGCTACCCAGTTTGCCAAGTTCCTTCTGCATTCAATGCGTGTTGCCATGATTATGTTTAGGAATGTTGCTGTGAAATTAGGTGAATGAAAAAAACAATAGCAGCGCTTTGATAGAATGGAAAGAGCTAATTTCAAAACATATTTGCCCCTGCATTAACAGCCAACGACATGAGTTGGAATCCAACCATGGCAACTCGAGAAATTGAGATAATCATCTCAGTAAAAATGAACGTCCTTATTTTAAAGTTAGCTTTAGAAGAACACAAGGCATGAGCAAAAAAATACGGAACAAATACACAAAAAATAAAAACAAAAAATGCTGGCAGAACGCAGCGGGCCAGACAGCCTCCATGGGAGGAGGTAGTGACGACGTTTCGGGCCGAAACCCTTCATTAGGAAATGAAATACACGTTTTGTTTGCTCGTGTCATTTTGGAAAGAATATCTGCTCTCCTTTCCTAGTTAGTGTCGGTGCCATAAATAGAATTTCTTGACCAGGGCTAATCTATACTCCTTGTCTTTAGAAGATAATAATCCATATTCATTGGATCCAAGCAGAAAAAAATGTTGAAACCATAATAATTCTAATTTGGGATCTCCAGTTCTAATTTATTGACTGGAAGATATTTCATTTCAGGTACACCCATTACTGCCAGCCATTGATCAATGCTGGTATAGAAAGGCGAGATTTTTAGCATTTTTGTCTGTATTCTCTTTCCATTTGTCTGCATTATTTCATAAATACCGACACTTTCATCTAACAAATTAAAACCAATTGGCCTCAGTCCACCCAAAATTCACAGGTAACACTCAAGCAATGTTTATTTTAACTTGTGAGAGAAAGAAATAGAAAACTTTCTCCTAATTTTACTCATATCACTTCATAAAATCCCGCATTGGCAAGGGTTTTTGTATAAAATTTTATTCAATTTGACTCTTAGGTGCAATCAATCTTATTCTTCGAAACTGTAGAAAAGACAATGGACTGGCAATTTTATACACAATTGGCCACTGATATTATTCCACCAATACAACATTGAACTCCCCTACGAAAACTATACCCATAAATGAATCAAAACTATAGCTCGGATAAATGATCGTTCGCCGTACATCCTCTTTGTGCCTCTTCCAGAAGCAGAACGACCTGACACGGTTTGATTTGTTACTTTCCAAAGAATTACCAGAATCTGTGAACTTCAGCATTTGTTAATACATGTTTGCTGCCTTAACATCTGGCCAACAATAAACTTTCCCACATTTGGGATCAAAAGTATATGATGCAACAGAACACAAAAGCATATGTGGAGAAGGATTCAATGTTGACTTTTCAATTTGATTTCTAATGGAAGGAAATTCTTAGGACGTCAGTCATGTTTCCTCCAGGATTTGGTGCGATACAAATTTAAACATTAAAGATTCACTTTTCCTGTCTGACTTCTTCCACCGCCTTAAAATTGTATCGCACCAAATAGAGGAGGAAACCATGATTATGAGAAGGTAGGAGCACTTTTCAGTTGAGGAGTTGATAAGAAAACAAAACAATTTTCAAACAGCGCACACAGAATGCTGAAGGAACTCAACAAGTCAGGTAACATATCTGATGATGAATAACAATTGAAGTTTCAGATCGACAGGGAAGAAGCCAGAATAAGGAGGAGAGGGAGAGGGAAGGAGTACGCCCTGGCAGGTAATACAAGAAAACAGATGAGAGGTAAGGTAGATGGGGAGAGGGAAAGGAATGAATTAGGAAACTAGGAGATGATAGATAAAAGAGATAAAAGGATGAAGTTTTCTATAGCAAGTTACCTGAAGAAGAAGTCTCCATCTGGCTTGCTCGTTAACTCGTCCCTCCCCACTAAACATCCTTCAGGTTTTTATCTCCGCAAGAGGTACTCCTGCCTCCTCGCCAGCATTCACTGCTCCAAAACAGCCCTACCAGGTGCGGCGACACTTCACCTACGAGGTGGTCTGGGCCTTGTACTATATCTGGTACTCAACTTGGAGCCTTCTCACATCTCACAAGATAGAGAAATCGATGTTCCTGACATTAGGGTGGTGGTTACCCAGAAGGAGGTGTTGTGTCTCCTGACTGAGTGTCCCCTCATTGTGGCAGTAGTGGAGGCCATGGGAAGACATGTTGCACTGAGATTTGACGTAGGTTATGGGACTGTTTCGCACCTTCACTCCATCTGCCAGAAAAGGCGCTGTTTACCGGTGGCTACTCATTTCAGTTCGACTTCTCATTGTAACATGTCTGCCCATGGCCTCCACTACTGCCAGAATGAGGGGACACTCAGTCAGGAGACTCAACACCTCCTTCTGGGTAACCACCACCTTAATGTCAGGAACATCGATTTCTCTATCTTTCGGTAATATCTCCTCACCAACCTCCCCTTATGTCTCTTTTGATTCCCCATTTTGGTTCCTCTCTCATGATTTATCTTCTCCTCACCAGCCTCTCCCCTCTTCTAACACTCTCTTCCATGGTCCACTGTCCGCTTCTATCAGACTCCTTCCTCTTCAGTCCTTTACCTCTTCCAAACTTCTCACCATCGCCCATTCCCCTCTCTCGAAACTGCCTTCTCATCTGGTCTTACCTACCACTTGCCAGCTTGTACTCATTCCACTGCCCTCCCTCATAATCTTAATCCGTTTTTTTCTTCCTTCCTTTCGAGTCCTGATGAACTTTCTCGACTGGAAACGTAGAGTGCTTATTCCTCTCCATAGATGTTGACTGTCCTGCAGAGTTCCTCCAGCAACTTGTGTGTGTTGCGTAGGCTAGAATGTACAGGAGATTGAAGACCTGCAAACCCCTTTTTAAGAAAAGCTTCCTCCTCTCCACATTCTGATTTTTGAACGACAACGAAACAGTTAGGATAATTTCAAAACACATTCAAGCTCTCTATTTAGTCAGGTGAAAGATAGCACTTGAGAGAAGCAATGCACAGTACAGTCCAGAGCATTAAATTGTAAAATGGTAAGATGTTTTACTATTGCCACATGTACCAAGGCACAGTTGAAATTTTGTTTTTCATACCGTCCATACAGATTAATTCATAGCAACAGTGTGATGAGCTAACATAACGGGGTGCGGAATACTGTGTTGCAGGACATTGAAAGTGTAGCGCCTATACTAAATAAAGTGCAAAGCTACAAAAAGGTAGATTGTGAAATCAAAGGTCCACCATCTAATACCATCCAGTCATCTGATAACAATGATACAGAAGTTCTTCTTGAACCTGGTATCTTCTGCCCAGTGGAAGAGCGGAGATGAAAGCATGACTGGGGTGAGTGGGTTATTTGATTATGCTGGTTGCTTTACTGAGGCAGTGAGGCGTATGGACAAGTGTCCATAGAGGGGAGGGTGATACACGTGATGAGCTCCGCAGTGTCCAGAACTCTCTGTAGTTTCTTGAATTCACGCATAGAACATCGCCATACCAAGCCACATTACATCCAGCATGCCTGCTTTCTATAATGCTTCGATAAAAGTTGGCAAGATGCACGGGAACATGCTTAATTCTAGTGTATCCTGAGGAAGTAGAGGAGTTGCTGAGCTTTCTGGGTCTCGTGTTTAAGTAGTAGGGCCAGGATGGGCTATTCGCTATGTCCTCCCTTCGGAGCCTAAAGCTCTCAACGCTCCAATCCTCAGCAGTTGATGTAGAGAGGAGCATATGAACCGCCTGCCTTTCTGAAGAAAACAAAACTTGTTTGTTTTCTTGTTATTGAGCGAAATGTTGCTCGTGATTCTATGCTACTAAGCTCTCTATCTCCTTCAACTTCCAGGGCATCAAAATCTCAAAGCTCAGCTTCAAGCTCCTGGGAATAAACATCACCGACGATCTATTCCGTGCTCAACATATCAAAGCAATCACAAAGAAAGCAGGCCAGCGGCCATGCTTCATTAGGGGTTTAGGGAGATTTGGAATGTTGCCAAAGACTTGAGCAAATTTCTACATATGTACAATGGAGAGCATTAGGACTGGTTGTATCACCGGCAGTTATGCACAATGCACAAGACCGAAAGACGCTACAGATGTTTGTAGATGCAGTCAGCTCCATCACGGGCAAGAGCTTCCCTGCCATCGAGAACATCTTCTGAAGACTGTATTTCGAGAAGACTCCATCCATCAACCCTCATCGTCGAGACTTGAGTTCTTCTCATTACTAATATCAGGGTAAAGGTACACGAGCCTAAAGATGCACAACTGACGTTTTAGGAACATCTTTGTCCATTCCGCCATTTGATTTCCGAATGGCACATCAACTTATAAACACTACATTACTAAGCCTCTTTTGCACTATTTACTTATCTCATATTTATCGTAACTTTTATTGTATCGTTTCTTGTATAACCTGGACAATTCTGTTGCCACAAATCAACACATTTCATGACATATGATAGTAATAATTCTGATTTTGATTTAGATTTCTGAAATCCGACTCATCGCTCTTTGCGATGTGGCCCACCGTGTGATATCATCTGCAAACTTGTAGATGTAGTTAGCAACTGAGGACACCACCCGTGTTTAGAATAATCATGGCAGGGATCTTGCCGCTTATCCTTACAGCTGTAGTCTGTTTGTTATGATGCCAAGCATCCAGTCTCAGAAGTCTGAGAGGGAAGCTTTGACTGCCAGGACCTGGAGTTTGGTATTGAATTTCTTTGGAATAATAGCATTGAATGCAAACTGTACTCAATAAACATAGTCTGATGTAGATAGGTGTATTGTATAGACGCTCCAGGGATTATCCCAGTAGATGTCAGGTACAATATCTTCATACTTTCTTTTTGGGCGGGAGGTTGATTGCAGAGGGGGTTTACTGGGATGCAGACATTGTGAGCAGGAGCTGATAATGTCCAATATCTTGATACTTTTTTTGGGGGGGGGGTGCTACTTGCAGAGGGAGGTTACTGGGATGATAGTGCCTTCTTAAAGCTGGAGGGAACCGCAGTCTGGAGCAGGGAGAGATTAAAATGTTTGAAAGTATGCCGACCAGTTGAACCCCACAAGAACTCAAGCAATGTTCAGGGACAATACCAGGAAGACTGATCTTACATCCGTCTTGATGTCTGTAATTCAGGTGCACCGGAAACTGTCAGGGTTGATGGTGACAGACTCGTTCCCTTCTGTTCAGAACATGAATGGAAGGTGATAAGCTCATTTTAGGTTAAGTGTTACCTGAATGTGATTGAATGGAAATGATATGAAAAGACAGTACAACTCCAGGTTCACATTACATCAAATGACACGACATTCAGATGAAGTGATAAATACACCAGCTCCTTTATATCTGAGATATAATGAGCAGATGCTGATTGGAAACATACAAAGAATATGAGCCAATTGATAATTCATATCCCTGTATTATCGCTATTGCATATGTATGTAATGGTTCGACTATTGTGCATACCACAACAAAAATGCCTTCAACTGAGAAAGGACCAAATGATTTACAAATGAAATGATGAGTTGATACACACTTTAGACCATTCTGTCTGGTTCTCTCTTTACCGCAATCTCTGATTCACAGGTAGTGTTCTGTCATTGCAGGCGAACTAGTGGATGCAACATCGCCTCTGCAAATCTATAACAACTTTGGTTCACTTGCTCCCAACCGTAGATCCATAGAACATTACAGCACAGAAACAGGCCTTTTGACCCTTCTTTGCTGTTCCAAACATTTGATACTGCATTGTCAATTGCTGTTGAATTGACTTTTATAAAACAAATGCTATGCTAATGACAGCGAAATATGTTCTTTATAATAAGAAAAGGTAGGAGGGAATTATCATGAAACAGATTGGAAACTGGTTCTATTGTGAAAAAAATGGATGACCCTTTCAGTACAGCATTGTAATTTTGTACTCTGAAAGAATGCACATGTTTAAAAGGCTGCCTCTCTTAATATTCAAAAACACAGAACAGTAATCCTTCGGAATCACTAGACGACGAGTTTTAATGTGATCTGCCGTTAGTTGGTTTTATTTTTACATCTGTAATTACTTTTCAAAACAGTGTTTGATATGTGAAGGTAATTTTCTGGAATGTTTAGTTTTCCTCTAAAGTACCATGTTGTCCCATTTAAGTCCTTCTCTCAGGGTAGAATTTTAAAAAAGAATATATTAATTGTTTCTTTTATCCTTTTATTTCCTCTTAACCACAATCTGTCAGAGAGTCTGTATTCCATCGGACACTTCCCAAAATGTTTTTCGCGCTCATGCAGGAGTTAATGCAGAATCATAATTCATTTCTAAAAACTATCTCGAGTAACACATCTCAGTTGCAATTTCCATTCTCCACTTGAGAACGTTTTTTTTTATTTTCTACGTGAGAACTAAATGTTTCACTGATTTATGAAGAAGTTGGTCATTACAGAATAAGTTGCGTTTTAAATTAAATTCCAATGTAAAATTCATGCAGGGAAATTCTAGAATTAATAGACGAGGTCTATATATAGTCCGGCTGGTGGCGTAATGGCATTAGCGTCGGACTTCTGAGTGAAGGCTCCCGAGTTCGAATCCATGGGCTTTTTCCAAAAAACCTGGAATGGGATGGGTTTCAGATCCCCAAGACACGCCGGATAATGAGCAGTCACCAAAAAGATTGGTGCAAAAAGCTTGTCGTGACGGCGCCCCGACGTCTCCACCAGGAGTTAAGGGCGCAGCCACACATCTACATATGCCTTGGTAGGTCATAAGCAGTTCAGGGGAAAAGGGATAGCAACCGATATGCTATATACTGGACATATCACATTGCGGTACAATGCTTAATGTGATTCTAACGAAAACTGTTAACATGATGTTATTGAAAGTAGCATTGGAAACAGTCCTTCCATACTTATCAAATGCCCTGGAGTCGAACGTTTTAAGCTTCCCTCTGGATATTGGTTACAGTCAGGATTCACATGATATTCAAAAAGAAAAGCATTACGAGACTCCAAAATTGCAGGAATGCTCTTATTGAAAATTAAAATCCAGCGGTCAGAATATGGCTAACATTTGTAAAGGTTCCTATGCTACCTTTCTGAAGTCCAGCGGATACAAGTCTCACCTGTTCAACCTCTCGTCATAAGTCAAACATCACAACTCTTCCATTCCATTCATCAGTCAGCGACCTTTCAAATCCAAAGGATTAACAATTTCCCACAAGACTGCAATACTCCGTAAAGGTCTCAAAGCATTATTTCGCTGATCTTTGAACGATCCATGGACTTCGGACACTACCTCATTATTTCTATTTTTGCACTATATACAGATTTTTATGTCTTTGTACTGTACTACTGCTGCATAACAACAAACTTCACCTCAGTCTTTCAGTGCTAATAAAGCTGGCTCTGACACTAGTTATTAACCTGAAGCAGGACCAATTTTGAATTCGATTTCTCTGCCAATAAGCAATAACATTCAACTAAATATACTGATTTCAAAACTGTTAAGCTTTATAGGCGGGGGATCTAAATGGGAGAGAAGTTGGTAGTTAATTTGGCAGAATATTGATAAAGCCAAACAGCTCCAGCAGATTAACTACAAGGTTTCTGACGAACAGTGTCCCAATTACCCTTTGGCTTCCAGAATCCGTACGATGGACATCGATTGTTTCATGCGAATTTGGAAGTTAAATAGTTCAATTGTTCCTTCACCTGGCATTCAATGCCACTTCCCCTTTGTACATCTGCGCTTCCTCGTTTTGTTCACAGCATTCATACTTGACTTTTAAATTCGCAGGATTTATGAATGACCAATCATTCTGCTCAATATATTTTGAAACCTCACACCCTTATCCTGATTATGATCCCGTTCTTATAAAGTAAAGATGAGGGTGTTTTACCTGTTTTGCGAAAGCCCCAAAGATGGCACAGCGAAATCTAGCTGATAGGAATATCACTAGGTATTTATTTTCTCCATAGCAAAGACTCTTTTTCCCCATCGGAATGAAAGAGCAAAACACAGTCGCAGACACTCCAAAGACGCCTCCGTTGAATTGTAATCCAACGTCTGTTTCTCAGACTAACCGTGCGTCACCGCAAAATGTTGGCAAAATCTTATTTGCCTGCGTTTGCTGGCCGAGTTTCTTGATTGAACAAATAGCTCTCCATGGAGAAACTTGTGCAACCTCAATAAGTTCCCTTCCCGTTGCTACATATGAAAACAAACAGTCATGATCCCTCGTCGCTCCACCCTTTTTGTCTCGTGGTTCTCCCGCTCGAATTATTCAGCTCCAATTACTGAATGTACCCTTCACTGTTATCCTACGGGTGGTCACAGCTCAAGAACCAGCGAGGTTAGCTTTAGGTTGTTTATACGTCAATGGAAATAAATGAAAATCGGAGTTGGAACATCTATTGATATTTCCACCCATTCAAAGTTTATTTGAATTAATCGAACGACCACCAGACGTCACAAATTCCCCTAACTAATATTTTAATGGAAATAAATTGCTTCTAAGCGAAAAACACAGAAATTAGAGGCTTAAAAATCACAACTGCAGATCGTAATCGAAGTGTCAGTGTTCAATTCTTCTCCCCACTACACGGAGGCAATATATTTCATAAGCCTAAAAGAATGGTAAATTGGTGCTAGCCTAACCGGCCACGCCTTTAGTAGAACCCACAGAATCAAGTTTATTGCCATATACACAAAAACATGTGTGCACAGGTTCAATGCAAAATATTTGCAGCAGCTTCATAGGCATAAATTGTATAAGCATTCGCAAGGAGCATAAAATTAAACATAATTTATACACAAACAAAAGAAAGTCTGCAGATCCATAGCAACATAAACAAAATGCTGGAGGAACTCAGCAGATATTGCGGCGTCGAAGGAATAGAATAAACAGTGGACGTTATGGGCCGATACCTTTTTCAGGAACGAGGAAGATGGCTAAACTAAAAGGTGGGAGGGGAAAGAGGCTGGCTGGTAAGTGATAAGTGAAGCCAGGTGCATGAAAAAGCTCAAGGACTGGAGAATGAAGGGGCTGACAGGAGATGAGAATGGACCATAGGTGAACGGGAAAGAGGAGGGGACCCAGGGCGAAATAATAGGCAGGTGAGAAGTAAAAGATCAGAGTGAGGAATAGAGGAATTCCAGATTGGTTCCCTTTCGGACGTATCAATACATGGCCTCCTCTTATGACGAGATAAAGCCAGCCTCAGCAACAGCTCGTATTCCGACTAGGTACCTTCAACCTGATGGCATGAATATCAATTTCTTGTTTCAGTAAAGGAACCCCCACTCCCATTCAACTGCTCCGTACTCTGACCGTTTACTTCTTCTCACCTGCCTATTACTTCCCCCGGCTCCCCTCTTTCTTCCTTCATCCCCCTGTCATCCACTATCGTCTTGTATCAGACTCTTTCTTCTCCAGCCCTTGATCTTTCACACTCACCTTGCTTCACCCATCACTTTCCACCAAGCATATATCCACTTCCCCCACCCACCCACCCACTTTTTTTTATTCTGGCAACTTCTTCCTTTTTTCTCAGTGCTGACGAACGATCTTGGCCTTTCGAAATACAGTCGCCTCTTTTCGATATGGATAACAGAATTCAATTTCTGGGCAGGCCTGTACTCTCCGCATGCCGACCGTGATTCATGACTTTTCTGTCGGTTTCCTTCTCTGCTATGCAGCGAGTAAACACTGGAAACATCATTCAGATTATCAGTAACAGACACATTTCCTTCAACTTAGTTTGGCATTTTACCAACTCCTCTCGGCATTGAAAAGGAAACAATGAATAATTCGCTGCAGTTCCCTGACATTTAGCGGTTATAAGTGTTTGTTATTTCTATTGGAAAGAAAGAAAATAGCAGAAACAATTCAGCAACTCGAACTGAGAAGTGCAGACGATATCAATTAATTCATCATGTGTTCCGTCTCGATTTCAAATCTCATTGGAATATATTCCTGGAAGATTAAATAAACTACTGTTTCTGGAGACCCGATGTGGAGAGGTTCCTGTTTTATCATCAACCGTTCACTCGTAGCTGATTGAAATGACCAACCATTCATAGATAAGTCCTATGCTGGTTTGACTTTGATAGTCCATCACTTCACACTAAGCAGTGTTGAAACTCCTTGGTGTACCTCCCTAATTGGTCAAGAATTTGGTACTTGCAGGCATATGATAAATCAGGCCAATTCAGCGTGGTTTAGCGACGGGGAAATCTTGTCTCACACATCTGCTCGAGTTCGTTTTAGAAATATTAAGCAAGATAGACTAAAATGAATCGGTGGATGCTGTTTACTTGGATTTTCTGAAGGCCCTTGACAAGACGCCATAGATGAAGGTGCTAAACAAAATTATAGGACATGGTGTGACTGGAAAAATACAAGCATTGATAGATTGGATGACTGACAGAAGGCAGAGTGAAAATAAAGGAGGCCTTTTCTCGTTTTCTGCCAGTGGCTAACAGTGTTCGACAGGGGTATGTGTTCGGACCACTTCATTTCAGGTTATATGTCAATGCTTTGGATGATGGAATCAATGATATAGTAGGTGGAGGGCAGGCAGTGTTTCCTATAGTGAGGGATGCTGGGACCAGTGGGCAGAGACTCGGAATACCAAGACATCCCTTGAGACCAGCTTATTTTCTGAGAAACATCCTTCACCCACCACTGTGCTTCCTACCTCCGGGCCAGTTTTGAATCCGTCTAACTGCCTTTGTCTGGATTCGTGGACTTTCAGTTCAGCCTACCATGTGGGGTTTAATCGAAGGCTCAGCTCTACCCTCAACTACCATTTTGTTTACTTCTTCAAAAATTCTAGAATATTCACCAAGCATGACTTCCCACAAATAAAGCCACATTAACTCCTCCAGATTCTGTCGCTCAGACTTCCCTTGAGTGAATTCCCCACTAGTGTTGTCAACCTGAGTGACCTTTAGATCCCTTGCTTGTCATTGTCATCTTCTCAAAGTTCTTTGACAATGTAACTGGTGGGATAAAAGGTACAGCACACACACACACACACACACTCACGGGAACCTATTATTCTGGTGCACCTATGTTTCTATTAAGCTTCGCTTTTAAACTCTGTTGCATCATATACACGATTACTAGAAAGACACAAAGATCTGCAATTATGTATGGGTAGGTTTGGTAAGTTAGCAGAAAGGCAGCTGGAGTATACACAGAAGAGTTTCTGCAGCTGCTGGAAATCCCATGTAAAATGCTGGAGGAACTCATCAAGTCAGGCAATACCCTACCTATAGAATGGAGGCAATGCACAGTTGATGTTTGAGGCCGAGACCCTTCATCAGTACTGGGAAGGAAAGAAGAACACGGTGGAATAAGAATGTGGGGAGATGGAAGGAGTACAAGCTTGTGAAGACAGATGAGGAGGAAAATAACTTAGTGGGGCAGGGAGAATGAACTGAAAGGCATGAAGGTGATAAGTGAGAAGTATAGTCATGACAATGTAAAGTTGTTGGTGTAGGAAAAATGGTTGCACAGCATAATATATGAACGACATTAAATGACAATTACCACTCATGTTCCATGAAGGGGCTTCCATTAAACAGCTAACAGAACTGATGGCTAACAGCTCTACCAACTCATAACCTTGCATGGACATGCATAGGCCAGCTTGGGGCTTTATGGGCCACACCATATCCCTCCCACTGTCCATCAAATTCATATTCCATTGATCTTTCCTGAGTTGAGTGCATCATAAGCTATTCTACATAACATTTTAAAGTTTTTTGACTGCAAATTGCCTGTGAAAATTTAAAAAAAATTTGTAATCCAAGCATAAATCTAATTGTAAAATCAAGACTCCTGTGCAACATTGTATTTGAATTGATGGCTCCAGGAAGCACACTGGGATTTGCAGATGTGCTCTTCAGAGCAGCTCATGATTTCACAGAAGGAAATACCTCCTGCTGTCTCTTTCAATCATTCTCACCTTAGTAAGGTTAGATAATCAGAGACCAACACGGTGGGTTGCTATAGGGTAAAGAAATAATCTTTTTTTCAAGTCATGATTTGCGGACAAAGATGTGAGTTTTATTTACACATAATTATGAAAAAAAATTGAAACTCATGGAACTGAAATCAATTATTTTCTTAGAACAAATTATGTCATACTACGAGGCGCTCGATGAACGCATTCGTAAGGTTGAAGATGGCCTGAATGATTGTAGTGACCGACTGGCGAGCGCCGAAGCCGCCATTGCAGCGCAGCAGAGCGAAAACGCATTTCTGAAGGGAAAGCTAGATGACCATGAAAATCAGTCGTGGAGATCCAATTTGAGAGTCGTCGGTATTCCTGAAAGTTTTGAAGGTTCGGGCCCTGTTAAATTTATGACCGACATATTGGACGAAGTGCTGGGGACGAATTTCTTCCCATGGCCTCTCGTGTTTTCACGTGCTCACCGAGTCGGGTCTAAACCATCCAGCGTCCATGAAGCCAAGCAAGCGAGACCAAGAACATTCCAGGTTCTCTTTCACTGCTTTCAAGATAAGCAACGCATCATCAATAGACAGAAGCAGGAGCTGTATTTCCGCGGGCATCGCGTGTTTTTTTTTCATGAAGATTATAGTGTGGAGCTGGGGAACAAACGAGCAGCGTTCAAGGAGGTGAAATCGCTGCTTTACTGTCAGGTTCGGCCTCTTGTATCCTGCCCGGTTCCGCGTCATCCATGAAGGTAAAGAGCATTATTTCGATACACCAGAGGCGGCCAAAGAGTTTTACCATTCGCGCTGGGGAGAAGAAGAGCGAGAAGAGCAAGGACTTTTTTTAGGCTATTCTTGCAGCACTGAAGCAGCCTCCCGTCGATGTAAACTGTTCAACACGTACAAACAAGCTGGATGAACTCAGCAGGTCGGACAGCATCTGTTGAAACGAACATTCAGCGTTTCGGGCTGAGACACTTCGTCAGGTCTGTGGTAATCTGTTAATTTTCACAATTCACTTCTTTGTTCATTTTTTCCAATTTAATTTGTGGAACGCGATCGGGTTGAACTGCTATGCTGCGGAATCTCTCAAAAACAAGAACATACAACCAGCAAAATGTAAATAATTGGGATTTGCATCTCTGGCGTTTAGTTTCCTAGTTTTTTTGTTTGTTTTGTTTTATTTTTAATGCTTTGCTTCACCTGTTTTATCTTATCCTATATATATATTAGAGGTAGTATAAGTGATTGTACAAATTTTAAGGAGGGAAGCCACCCTAGATTCGATTGAAAGTTTTGGTTGTATGGAAAATGCTGTGCAAGTTTTTTTGCTTGGTAATGCCTGCGATCATCCTCAGTTGTGGAGGTAGATCTAGGATTCGGGGGTTAATTGTTTATTTTTGCTTGGTAAAGGGGTAGGGGGACTGTTTTGGGGATCACCATGGCAGCTTATTATTTTGTGTGTTACTGGTTGGTCAGACAATTTTACATTGTGCCTTATTGTGTGCAGCTTGTGACCTCGCACTGTTCTGGATTGTGGACCCTATGTGTCTTTTGATATGGTTAACATGAGTGCTGCTGATGGAAACCACCTTGTGAGGTTTATTTCTTGGAATGTAAAGGGGCTTAATGGTCCTGTTAAAAAAGCTAAAGATTTCTGTCATCTGAATCAATTAAAAGCATATGTAATATTTCTACAAGAGACACATTGAAGAGTAGAAGACGATAACAGACTTCATAAAGTATGGATTAATTAGGTTTTTCATTCCAGATTTAACAGTAGGTCCAGTGGGGTGGCAATGTTAATCACCGAAAGAAAGCAGTTTACACCGTCTGCTGTAATCAGTGACCTTAATGGTCGCTTTTTTATAGTCTCTGGATCTCTTTTTCAGATACCTGTCATTTTGGTAAATGTTTCCACCCATAATTGGATGACATCCACTTTGCAAATAACGTTTTCTCATTAATACCTAACCTGAATACACACCAGCTAATCATTTCAGGAGATTTGAACTGTGCTATTGACCCACTGCTTGATCAGTCTAGCCCTAGGGTAACATCTACTGCATTAGTGATAGTTTTTCAAGACTGGATGCATTTGTTGATAATTTTTCAAAACTCCTTAGATTCTGGATTAGTTCCTGAGGATTGGAGGTGGATTATGTAACCCCACTTATTAAAAAAGGAGGGAGAGTGAAACCAGGGAATTACAGACCAGTTAGCCTGACATTGGTGGTGGGGAAAATGCTAGAGTTAGTTATCAAAGATGAGATAACAGCACATTTGGAAAGATGTGAAATCATCGGACAAAGTCAGCATGGATTTGTGAAAGGAAACTCATGTCTGACGAATCTTTTTGAGGACGTAACAGGTAGAGTGGATAGGGGAGAACCAGTGGATGTGGCATATTTGGATTTTCAAAAGGCTTTTGACAAGATCCCACACAGGAGATTAGTGTGCAAACTTAAAACACACAGTATTGGGGCTATAGTATTGATGTGGATGGAGAATTTGTTGGCAAACCGGAAGCAAAGAGTGGGTATAAATGGGCCCTTTTCAGATTGGCAAGCAGTGACTAGTGGAGTACCGCAAGTCTTAGTGCTGTACCTCAGTTGTTTACAATATATATTCAGGATTTAGACAAGGGAATGAAATGCAGCATCTCCAAGTTTGCAAGTGACAGGATGCTGGGCGGCGGTGTTAGCTGTGAGGAGGATGCTAAGAGGATGCAGGGTGACTTGGATAGGTTAGGTGAGTGGGCAAATTCATAGCAGATGCAATTTAATGTGGATAAATGTGAGGTTATCCACTTTAGTTGCAAGAAGAGGAAAACAGATTATTATCTGAATGGTGGCCGATTAGGAAAAGGGGAGATGCAACGAGACCTGGGTGTCATTGTACAACATTCATTGAAAGTGGGCATGCAGGTACAGCAGGCAGTGATAAAGGCAAATGGTATGTTGGCATTCATAGCAAGAGGATTCAAGTACTGGAGCAGGGAGGTTCTACTGCAGTTGTACAAGGCCTTGGTGAGACCACAGCTGGAATATTGTGGGCAGTTTTGGTTCCCTAATCTGAGGAAAGACATTCTTGCCATAGAGGGAGTACAAAGAAGGTTCACCAGATTGATTCCTGGGATGGCAGGACTTTCATATGAAGAAAGACTGGATCGACGAGGCTTATACACATTGGAATTTCGAAGATTGAGGGGGGATCTTATTGAAACGTATAAAAATCTAAAGGGATTGGACAGGCTAGATACAGGAAGATTGTTTCTTGTTGGGGGGTCCAGAAAGATGGGCCACAGTTTAAGGATAAACAGGAAGCCTTTTAGGACCGAGATGAGGAAAAAAGTCTTTACACAGAGAATGGTGAATCTGTGGAATTCTCTGCCACAGGAAGCAGTTGAGGCCAGTTCATTGGCTATATTTAAGAGGGAGTTAGATATGGCCTTTGTGGCTAAAGGGATCGGGGGTATAGAGAGAAAGCAGGTACAGGGCTCTGAGTTGTATGATCAGCCATGATCATACTGAATGGCAGTGCAGGCTTGAAGGCCCATGACTTCTGGTTTTGGTCACACCCAACATCCGAGGACAAAGCCTGCTTGCACTTACTCTATCTATATCCGTCACAATATTTATAACCGTATCAAATATCCCCTCAACCTTCCACGTTCTAATGAATGCAATCCTAACATAATTAATCTTTCCTTATAACTCAGGTCCTCCAGACCCAGCAAAGTTCTTGTAAATTTTCTCTGCACTCCTTCAACCTTGTTTACATCTTTCATATAGGTAGATGACCAAAACTGCAACAATGCATCAAATTAGTCTTCACCAACATCTTGTACAACATCAACATAGCATCCCATCTCCTGTACTCCATACATTGATTTATGAAGGCCAAAGTACCAAAAGCTTTCTTTCCAACCCTATCTACCTGTGATGCCACTTTCAACAAATTACCACTATCGCACGCTTTTAGGTTGGGACTTCTACATACTGATGAAAGAAAGCTTCTAGAACACATTTGACAAACTCTATCACATCTAGTCCTTTTATACTATGGGATTCCCAATTAATTTAGAAAGTTAAAATCACCTACTATAAAAACCTTATGTTTTTTTATAACAGTCTGTGGCCTAAAACTACAGAGAATGTTCGTCGGAAACATTCTAACTGAGGCCAGTTAGTCTGCCCTCAGTGGTAGGAGAAACGTTGGCATCAATTATGAATGATGAGGTCTTACGGAACTTGGAGGCACATGGTAAAACAGACCATAGTCAACATGGATCTCTCAAGCGAAAATCTTGCCTGGAAAATCTGATGGAATTCTTTGAAGAAATAACAAGCAAAATAGACAATGGAGAATCGACTGATGTGTACTTGGATTTTCATAAGGCCTTTGACAAGGAGCCACACATGAAGCTTCTCAACAAGTTATGAGCCCTTGCTATTACAGGAAATATGCTAACATGAATGAAGTAGTGGCTAATTTGAAGGAGGCAAAAAGTGGGAATAAAGAGAGCATTTTCTAGCTGACTGCTGGTGTCCAGTGGTGTTCCACAGGGGTCTGTGTTGGAACCAATTCATTTTACATTCTAGTCAATGATTTGGATGATGAAGTTAATAGCTTTGCTGCAAAGTTTGCAGTCAATATGAAATAGGTGGAGGGACAGGTAGTTCAGAGAATCAAGAGAGGCTTCAGAAAGACTTGGATAGATTAGGACAATGGGCAAAGCAATGGCAGATGAAGTACAGAATTGGGAAATGTATTGTCATATACTTTGTTAGAAGAAATGAAAGTGTTGCCTATTTTCTAAATGAACAGAAAATACAAAAAATAAAAAAAAAAACTGAGGTGCAATGAGACTTTGGAGGCATTTTGCAGGATGCCCTAAAGGCCAACTTGTAGGTTGTGTCTGTGGTGAGGAAGGTAATTGCAATGCTAGAATTCCTTTTGAGAGGACTAGAATATAAAAGTGAGGATGTAATGTTGAAACTTTATAAACTACTGGTGAGCAAATTAGATCATTTTGAGCAGTTTTGCACCACTCATCTTAGAAAGGACGTACTGAAACAGAGGGCTCAAAGGATGTTCACAAAATGATTCCAGGATTGAATGGTTTATGATATGAAGAGTGTTTAATCTGTGACAGGGTCCTGAATTGACCCTATGAGCAGTGCTTTTAAAATCAGAGAGAGGGGGAGGTGTCCAACACTAAGACCTTGTTTTATATATATATATATATATATATATATATATATAGAGAGAGAGAGAGAGAGAGAGAGATATGAAGAGTGCTAGTAACTTGATGTTATGGCTTCTCGGCAGCGTGTTTGCATTTCTGCAAGGACACTGCCTCCTTTACTTGTAAGTTCTTACAGGTAGAGAAGGACGGAGCAGTTTGATGGTGTTCAGCATGCTGAGATAAATACAAGGTCAGCTGATAGACTCACAGACACATGGTTTTGGCCTCTGGATGAGCTTTCTTGTGCCCACATGAAGGTGGGTTTTTGAAGGATCGATCAAGAGAATCGAACAGTGGCTCTCGCAGTGTCGAAAAGGTGTAACCGGTGGGGAGTCATTCGTGTGTCCAACCCTCGCCTGGGTTAACAATTCCACCACAGAAGAACGGTCCCCTTTGTTGTGGTCACATTCGGTGACTTCTAAAGGATTTCAGAGGACAACGGGAAGATCGACGACATCAGCTTACCTGAAGTTCTATGCACCACTCTCTCGCCATCACTACTCAACTCAAAACCACAAACTGAACTGAACGTTACTCATTATCGTAAGACTGCATTCATTTACCCCTAGGTTTGAAAAAGCCTGTTTCTTCTATTTCCACACACACACACACACACACACACACACACACACACACACACACACACACACTTTTCTTTGATTTCTCTGAATAAAGCCTTTCTTCACTGAAGCCTCGAAAAGCGAAAGCCTCAAGATCTCTACTCTGACTCTGTCTGCTCCGATAATGGCCCCTGCACTTGCCCCTGGCTTCCTTTAATCTACTCATGCTAATCAATCCCAAAAGCAGATTGGTCGCTGGTCAGACCAATTATGCTGTCGCATTCCACTGCCGCCTTTTCTCCAGTGAGGATCTCAGTGAAATCTCCTCCTCTCAAACTTCTGATGTCTGCATTGGTCACTGGTCAAAGCTCAATTCCCTTGGTGAAAAAACTTCTACCCGTCGGTCGAAATACATCACTGTGGAAGTGGGTATTGTATGTCCTAACCAACAGACCTCAGGTGGTCATGATGCACAACTGCTCCTCCCTCCCTATCATCCTAAACACGAGTGCACCCCAAGGCTGTGAGTTGGGCCTTTTGCTGTACAATCTGCTCACACATGACTGCATGGTTAAACACCCTGGTAATTATATCGCCGAGTGGTGAAGCTTATCGCCAACAATGAGGAGATGGCCCACATAGAGAAGCTGGAAAAGCTCGAGGCCTGGTGCTAGGGTTTAAAAGATAATACAAAACTGATCTGGAGGGCACAGTTAAGGAATCTCCCAAGGGATTCTTCAGAGATATTAAGAAATAAAGGGGGGGGGGGTAACTAGGGAGATAAAGATAGTATAGTGATCTACTTGTGCAGGCACAGGAGATGAGTGAGATTAATAATGAATAATGAAATAGTATTTACTGGGGAGAAATTATAGTGCAAAGGAAAAATAAGCTATGTCACTTTGTCTGACCATGAAGTTCCTTTCAATGAGCTATGCAATTGTACTGTTTGGATCTTCTATTCATTACACACCCTCCTGCCTAACCATTAATAATACATATCTTACACTGGTTTAACTTTACATAATCACCGATACTCTATTGAAGACAATTTACCATTCACCAGCCCACCTCCCTAATTGATGAAGATCTCCCTATAGAGTTCACTATCAACAATACCTCCTAATTAGGCAACACAGCAGTGTAGGGTTAGCACAAGGCTATTACTGCTTGGAGCATCAGAGTTCGGAATTCAAATCTAAAGTCAGCTTCAAGATGTCTGTACGTCCCCACCATGGAAAGCATGGGTTTTCTTTGGGTGCTCAGTTTTCCTTCCGCAGTCCAAAGATGGACTGGTTCGTTGGTCATTGTAGTTAACTGCCTTTTGCCTACATCCTTTTTTTTTGTGCAGTGGTGTGACATTCACCCTCTTCCAATTTGCCTGGACGAGCCCAGAGTCCAGAGAATTTTGTAAATTATCATTAAAGCCTCTACTATAACTTTGCCATTTTGTTCAGTACCCTGAGATGCATTCCATTGAGAACAGGGGACTTATCTATCATCAGGCCCACAGATTTGCTTGGAACTACCTCTTTAGTGATACCTATTGTCTCAAAGTGCTCACCTCTCATCGCAGCCATAACATCTGTTTCCGGCATGTTAGATGTGTCCTCCACCATCAAAACTGACACAAAATAGTCATTTAAAGCCTCTACCATTTCCTCCTTGCCCAACATCAATCCCCCCTTCTCGTCCTCTAAGGGATCAATGTTCATTTTAGCTACCCTTTTCTTCTTTGTATAATTATATAAAAAAACTATCCATTTTTATATTTTGTGTTACATTATTTTCATAATCAAGCTTCCCTTTCTTTATTGCTCTCTTAGTGGTACTATGTTGCTTTTTAAGGTTTTCCCAGTCTTCCAGTTTCCCACTACACTTGGCGACTTTGTATGCATAAGCTTTTAGTTTGATGCCTTCTTTTATTTCCTTAGTTATCCAAGGCTGGGTCTTCCCACCCTTACTGTCCTTGGTTTTAATTGGAATATACTTTTGTTGAGCACCATGAAAAATCTCTTTGAAGGTCTTCAACTGTTTCTCAATCTTCCCACCATATAGTGTCCATTGTTTCAGCATAACAGACTGGTTTTTGATTGAACTATTGCACCCTCCATTTGTATGAGGAACTCAATCATACAGTGATTACTCTTTCCAAGAGGATCTTAACTGCAGGATCACGAAATTTACCTGTCTCATTGCACAGGACCAGCTCTGAGATAGCACAGTCCCTTGTAGGTTCAGTAACATGCTGTTCAAGACAGCCATCATGAATGCATTCTATGAAATCCTCCTCAAGACTGCCTCAACCAACTTGATTCACCCAATTTATGTGCAAATTATAGTCCCTCATGATAACTGCTGTTCCATTCTTACATGCCTCTGATATTTCTGTTTATTGCCTGTGCCACTGTAATGTTATTATTCGGTGGCCGATAGACAGCTCCCACCAGTGATTTTTTTCTTTTACTCTTCCTAATCCCTAACCAGATGGATACAAATTCTACTGCTTATACCTTATATTGTCCCTCACTAATGCTCTGATCTCATATTTAATTATCAGTGCTACCCCAACTCCCTTACCTTCCTGCCCATCTTTCCATATTCCCTGATATCCTTGGATATTTAATTCCCAATCATCTCCACCCTGCAACAAATCATAATGGCCACTAAATCATACCCTTTTGCAGGGATATATTCCACAAATTCACTGACATTTTGAATATTACAGGCATTCAAATTAACTGTCTTTTCACTCAAATGTGCTTTTAAAAACTTGTAATCTTTTACTCCTTTGCACTTTACTTTTATTTACTCCACTCTTACTTTTCTCTTTTTAAAAATCATTTTGCTTTATCTTTATCCAAACTTTTCTTATACTTTATCCATACTTCACCAGTCTCTTGTACCCAACCCCTACCATTTAGTTTAAAGATCTATCCACAGCCCTAGTTATGTGATTCACTCGGATCCAGATCTCATTATGGTTCAGGTGGAGCCTGTCCCATTGATACAGTTCTCTCCTTCCCCAATACTGGTGCAAATTTTTCATGAACACAAACCCACTTCTCTCACATCAATCATTTAACTCTCTAATCCTCTTGAACCTACAGGAATTTGCACATGGCATTTTAATTTAGTCCCGAGCTGATCAAGTTCCCTCAGCAGAGCCTCTTTCCTCATTCTACTTACGTCATTAGTAACCACATGGACGATGAGAACCGGATTTTTCTCCTCCCACTGCAAATTCCTCTGCAGGTCAGAAAAGATGTCCCAAACCCGGGCACCAGGCAGGCAACACAGCCCTCAGGATGCTCTATCCTCGCAACAGAGAACTTTGTCTATTCCCCTGTCTGTACTATGCCCAATTACCACTACATTTCTCTTCTCTCCCACCACCCCCTTGAATGGCACCCTGAACTAAGGTGTCACATTTAGGGTGCTCATCCTTCCTACAGCCCCCACTCTCATCCACACAGGGAGCAAGAATCTCAGACCTGTTGGACAAGCTCGAGGGCTGAGACTCCTCGAGCATTGTCTCTTGTATCTCACTACCTGCTTCACTTGCAGTCACACCATTGTGTTCCTAACAACAGATCGAATATGAGGCAGCTAATCAAATGGGTGTGACTACCCCCTAAAACAGAGAATCCAGGTAACCATCCCCCTCCCAGATGTGACACAGTGTTTGAAGCTGAAATTCCAGGTCAACAACTTTGAGCATGAGTTCCTTGAGCTGACAACACTTGCTGTAGATGTACACTTCGGGAACCACATTGGGGTCCACCAGCTCCCACATCATGCAGCTACAGCTTGATTCTGCATCATTCCAACTTTATTTAATTGTCTGTAATTTTGTAACTTTTTATTAAACCACTACAAAAGCCTTACCTACTACTTACCAGTGCCTCCTCGCCAAAACCTCTTGAGCCAATGCTTAAGTCCCTGCTCCTACACTGATCCACTGCTTTACTCTTATTTGCTCCTGCTGATGAATCGCAAATTGACTGGTCTGCCACTAATGCACCGAGCCCCACAAAATGCTCCTTTTTAAACTCTTCTCCCCGAACTATGTGAAGCTTTCCCATTCAGCAAATCGATTGATCCACTTCTAATGCACAGGAAATTGCTCAGTGTGGGAACAAGCTTGTTCAAGTGAATGATTGCACAGGTAAAGAAAAACTGGGTGGGCCTCTGCTCTGGTAGTAAACAGACGGGCCTTAGAAAAACCCATGTATGGGTTGGAAATGTACAGGAATTCTATGTCCATGGTAAAGATGAGCCTGCAATTAGAAAAAAGGTCAAAGTGCTTAAGGGCATTTGATATCAATGGGAAGGAACCTGATCATGTGAAAGGACAGAGTCAAAATAGGAAAAATAAGTTTGTCGTGGCAAGAGTATAATGAAACAATGAGTCTGTTTCAAGAATCCTACTTGAGGAATTTGGTTTGTACATAAAGGGGTTCTGTACAGGGCTAGGACACTCCAAGTCTGGAAGCTAAGAAAGCAGGATTTCCTGAGGAAATGAGGTCATTGAATGGGCAATCATAGCCAAATGTTTGATAGTGGGGTCATTATACAGAAGGAAGTATGAAGAAGTGTCTGAGAGACATCAGATTGAGGTACCAGATTGTTGAAATTACTTAGCAGAATTCTGACTCCATTATTCAACCTTTATTCATCTGCTTTTCCTCACTGCATCCTCTTATTTCAAAATGCAGACTGGTACCAGGAAGTACTGAATTATGCACATTCCCATGAGGTTCGAGTCGAGTCAAGTCAAGTCACTTTTATTGTCATTTCGACATTAACTGCTGGTACAGTACACAGTAAAATTGAGACAACGTTTTTCAGGACCATGGTGTTACATGACACAGTACAAAAACTAAACTGAAGTACGTAAAAAAAAAAAACAGTGAAAGCTACAATTGACTGCAGATCTACACAGGACTGCATAAAGTGCAAAAAAAAACAGTGCAGGTATTACATTAAATAATAAACAGCACAATAGGGCAAGGTGTCAGTCCAGGCTTTGGGTATTGAGGAGTTTGATAGCTTGGGGGAAGAAACTGTTACGTAGTCTGTTCGTGAGAGCCCGAATGCTTCGGAGCCTTTTCCCAGACGGCAGAAGGGAGAAGAGATTGTATGAGGGGTACATGGGGTCCTTCATAATGCTGTTTCCTTTGCAGATGCAGCATGTAGTATAAATGTCCGTGATGGTGGGAAGAGAGACCCCAGTGATCTTCTCACCTGACCTCACTATCTGCTGCAGCATATTGCGATCCAAGATGGTGCAATTTCTGAACCAGGCAGTGATGCAGCTGCTCAGGATGCTTTCAATACAACCCCTGTAGAATGTGATGAGGATGTGGGTGTGGGAGATGGACTATCGTCAGCCTTTGCAGAAAGTAGAGATGCTGCTGGGCTTTCATTGCTATGTAGCTGGTGTTGAGAGACCAGGTGAGATTCTCCGTCAGGTGAACACCATGAAATTTGGTGCTCTTTACGATCTCTACTGAGGAGCTATCGATGTTCAGCAGGGACTGGTCACTTTGTGCCCTCCTGAAGTTAACAGCCATCACTCTTGTTTTGTTCACGTTAAGAGACAGGTTGTTGGCTCTGCACCAGTCCATTAGACGCTGCACCTCCTCTCTGTAAGCTGACTCGTCATTTTCGCGGATGAGACCCACCATGGTCGTGTCATTGATGAACTTGATTATATGGTTCGAGCTGTGTGTTGCATCACAACAGTCATGGGTCAGCAGTAGACTGAGCACGTAGGACCCTCAGGAGAATTGATGTGCAGAGGAATATTGGTCTGCAAGTCTCCATCTCCATGAAAGTGGCAATGCAAGTAGAATAGATGGTTAATAAAATATGTCAAATTACTTACTTGCATTTGGGTATTAAGGTAGGGAAGTCATGTTGAAGCTATATAAATGTTTGACTAGGTCACATTTAGAATATTACAAACAGTCTGGTTGCCACATTATAAAAAGAATGTGGAGGCTTTGAAGAAGATACAGAAGATGTTCACCAAGATATTGTCTGGATTAGAGAAATTTGGACAACTTTGGATATTTTCTCTGGAGCATCAGAGTGGAGGGGTGATTTGATTGAAATATAAAATTATTATAAACATAGATTGGGCAGGTAGTCAGAGTGTTTTCCCATAGTTAAAATGTCAAATACAAGAGGGCATAGCTTTAAGTTGAGACATGGGACATTAAAAAGAGGTTTTAATTTTATTACAGTGCTAGCAACTGGGATTCAATTCCATCACTGCATGTAAGGTGTCTGTGTACTCTCCCTATACACTGTGGGTTTCCTCTGGTGGTTCATTTTCTTCCCACATTTAAAAGAAAGGGGTTAGGGTTAATAGGATTTTGTATTCTGATATTGACACCAGAAGCATGGTGACACTTTCATGTCCAGCACATGTGTGGACTATGTTATTCATGCAAATAACATACTTCACTGCATGTTTCAATGTTTTGATGTACATGTAACAAATAAAGCTAATCTTAAAAGATCTTTACCTTTTTAGATAATTTTCCATGGATGCTAGTTGCCTGGAATGCACTGCTGGGGAAGTAGTGGAAGCAGCTACAATTATTAATATCTGTACGACATTTAGACGGAAGCATGAACAGATTGAAATTGAAAAGATGTAGTCCACACATGCACAGATTTGAATAGTTAAAATTGCATGATGTTGCTGAAGGGCCTGTGTTGTACTGGTCTATGTTGTAAGTACTTCTTGTGCTCTTGTGACAGAGGACAATGTGATGTATGTTGACAGTGAACTTTAAGCCAAGGGTGTTGTTTGCAGCAGGTGACTGACATCCAATACCTGATGAAGGATCTCAGCCTGAAATATGCTCTGCATACTCCCCTTCATAGATGCTGCCTCATATGCTGAATTCTTCCACATTGTGTGTATTTTGCTCAGGATATCCAGCATCTCCAGACTCTCTGGCAAATAATCACAGGCTAGAATTTTGTTCATGGATTTTTCACCAACAGAGCAGTGACTGTGCCAAGGTGGTTCAATGGTCCTTGAACCAAAGAAAGGAAACGAACTGCAAAGCCTTATTGAATCATATTTTCTGGATTTGTGTTGGTTTCCATTCCATCAATGAATTTCAGTTACTGAACAGATTAAAGTTGAGGTTCAGTTTTATCTTTTTTTCAAGTTTAACTGAAATCCTTCTGTTCTGCAGACTTTTAAATGTTCTTATCTGATAAACAGTGACAGACAGAATTGACTTAAAGGGGTATGCTCCTGGTTAAAGCAGCTTGATTTCTTCATTTGGATCAACAAAACATGTCACGATCCTGGATAAAGTTCCAGGCTCTGTACCTTGTAGTGGAATTGCACTCATTTCCCATCTACGGAAAAGTGCTGCATTGGTGCTTATACCCAATCACAACAAAACCAGCATTATCTGCCCCAATAACAGAATCACATTACCTGGTGCAGATTGTTAATTTTAACAGATTGTTTACTTAAAATAGTTCACTACAGCAGTGAAAATTCTCTTCCTCCAGTTTAGAAGTTCTAACTAGGATTTTATGCTGCAGAAATTCTCCTGTCCCTTTCCGCAGTTGTTGAAAATCAATAAATATTTGACTCTACACATGATACTGAAACCTCTTATACCTCCTGTCTCTATTCCTTCCCCTTATCCCTCAGCACGGCAGCCCCTCACAGACTCAGCTCTTCCCAATGCACTCTTTGGGAATATCTTGTTATGAGGTGTACCCAACCACGCCAGCTTCCGAGGTTCAGTTGCTCGAACTCTCCAGAATATGGATAGCTGCCGCAGCCCTTTAAAGGTTCAGAACCATCGTGGGAATTGCCACTCATGCTTTGAGTACCAATAATTCAGTATTTAAATAGCATCTCAACTGAGGTTCAGTGCACAATCATAAGCCCTACTAGTGATACTGTTTTGCGCTCAGTTCTCAGTCCAGTTTGATACCGTGTCTCGAACCTTGCTTTAGATACTCTAGCATTTGGGTCCAAACCATCTTTGTTAAGGACTCTTGTCACATATCCTGTTTTCCTGCTAACCTCTTGTTGTAATATAGTATGCAGTAGTGTATGTACAAAAGGATTGGCAATTATAAGGGTCCATTCATTGAAGCAGGATTATTGAAATTAGAGGCTTGGTGCTGGATTCATCCTGGAAGAGGATGCCATCATTGATTTCCTTACTCTGCAGGTGAAGTTGGGTGATATTGTTGAGGCAGCATTGGTGATGCCTTAAGTTCATCGAGGTGCTAGCTCTCTGTAGTTTCAGTCTCACAGTCTACTGGAAAACAGGGTCCACTGCTGTCCTGTAGGCCATGAGCTTCAACAAAGTTTCACGTCTTACCTTTTCCCTCCCATTTGATTCAATGGCCAATGACTGTTAATTCTGAAAATGATGTTTGTTAATGCCTACTTTTCCCTTCAAGGCAGCTCCAAAGAAATCGGAAGGTCACATTTTCCAGGTATTTTTCATGGAAGTTTATTATCAGGGGCCTGTTGTTAACCAGTGGCTGGACATTAGCAGAAGATGTCTGATTTATGGATTGTAATAATAAGGCCTATTTATTCTCATACATGCATCACTGAAGAAGTTTGTGACAGCTTGGAGCTTGTCCTCTTAACATGTGTATATTCAAGTGTTATCAGTATGGTGCAGCATGGTTACAGTGATTTTGGCTCTGGTGTTGGCTGCCAAGGCCAACAGAAATCCAGTGGAGTTGGTTTTCCCAAATCCTTCCTCATCTTTGTAGAAGCAATGTGACTGAATATTCTCCATTTTTTTTGCAATTAGTTCTAATGTCTAATGCATTTAGACAACTGCTGGAAGCCAGGTGTAGTATTAATGCAAGAAAGTTTGAGGATAGTGTTGTGATGATAATGCAGCCTTGTGGAGTACTTCAGTCTATTGTTTGTTATGATGAGGTCAGATTGCTTGAATTCACAATGCCATTCTACAGCAACCTTAGACAAATGAAAGGTTACACCACATTCTGAGGAAGATAGTTTAGGCTACGGTTGGGTTAGAAAAAATAGTTTACCATGCAGTGGATCCAGGGACCCTCATGTCAAAGATAGAATTGTGCTGATGAGCTATTCAAAATTCAACTTCCCATGTGTAATGACTTCCTTTCAGTCCATGCTGTTCAGTGTGTTTTGACTCTCAATGGCATGGATCCTTACATTTTTGGACTACCAATGTGTTGATAGTGTTGAAGAATCCATACCATGAAACCATAAGACACAGATGCAGAATTAGGCCATTTGCCTTATTAAGACCCCTCTGCCATTCCATCATGGCTGATTTATTATCACTCTGAACCTCATTCTTCTACCTTCTCTCTGATACCTTTGACACCCTTACTAATCAAGGACCTATCACCTCCACTTTAAACATATATAATGATTTGGCCTCCACAATTACATGCAACAATGAATTCCACAGATTCACCACTCTCTGGCCAAAGAAATTTCTCCTCATCCTTGCTCTCCAGCGATGCCCTTATTTCTGATGTGTGCCCTCTGGTCTGAGAATCCCCTACCTCTGGAAACGTCCTCTCCACATGAACTCTGTCCAGGCCTCTCATTATTCAGTCCAATTAGCCCCTGTACTGCTTATATTTTGAATCTCCACTTTGTTGTTTGTGGAGCTTCTATACTTCCTTCAGCTGGAGTGGGGTTTCTAATTTAGGAACCCAATGTGCTTGCAGTTAATTTGCTCTTGATCATTCTCTTTAAACTAAAGAGATGATTCAGGTGCTAATGATATTGGGTTTCAGCTAGTGCAGTCAGTGTTGAAATTGTTGTGGGGTTATTGAGATTGTGAGGTGATATCAGAGAAGAGTTATGTTTGTGGTGCCTTTAAGACATTCAATATTTATGTCTTTGCTCGTAGTAACCCAGCAAATGATTGTGGTCTTCAGGAAGGTGCAAACTGACCACTCACAACTACACTACAATGGCTTCCCTGTGGAGAGAGTCAGGAGCACCACAGTGCACTTAAGACATAGCCAATGATGGCTCAACAATATCATCAAACATCAAGAGCAAAATAAGTGAATCAATGATGGCATCCTCTTCCAGGCTAGATCCAGCACCGAGCCTCTAATTTCCTATTCAATGAACATTCAATTCCTAAGCATTGTCAAACCTTGAAGTGGGCGGCTACAGCAGCAGAAGGCTATGAACAGGCACTCAGTGGATGCATTATATTGGGCAGGTTTGGTCCCTAATAGTGACCACTGAGTATAGAATGTCACAGCATAGTACAGCCCCTTAGGCCCATGATGATGTGCCGATTATTGAACCTACTCTTAGGTCAATTAACACTTCTCTTCCTATATTTTCCAATATTTTCTATGATCCATGTGTCTGAGTTTCTTAAATGCTCGTAATATATCTGCCTCCACCACCACCTCAGGAAAAGGCCACCATGCATGCATCCATCAATCAGTTTCTGTGTAAAAGTACAAATGTCAATCACTTTAAAATATGCTTCTGCCTAGTAGCAATTTCTGCCTTCATAAGAAGTCTCTGGTTGTCCAGTTGATTTGTGCCTCTTACCATCTTATACACTTCTATCATTACCTCTCATCCTTCTTCTCTCCAAAAGATTGGGATATAGAAGGGAAGGGCTTGGAGAGTTATGGAATGAATGCAGACAACAGGGACCAGCAGGGAGTATGATATGGTTGGCATGAAACAGGTGAGCTGAAGAGTCTACTTCCATACAGTATTACTCTATAACTATCTCACTTCCAACAACCTTCCTAACAATCTGGAACTTGTGTACAGGAAGCTGTTCAACCTTCATCCCTTCCATTGTAGAACCAACATTACCCAATCTCAGCCATTAAGTTGCACTATGCACAAAGTTTGGAGGCCAAGCTCCACATTATAATTAACTCAATCAGCAAAGCATGTGAAATAAAGGGCCTTAAGCTTAGATATATAATAAACAAAGTGCTCTTTATCAAAACATCCCTGCCATAAAACACTCAATCTGTTTGAGTGTTACTATGACAATAAACACTTAATCAACATCAGCAAAACCAAAGAGCTGATTATCAATTATAGGAGGAAAAAGCCAGAGGTCCGTGAGTGAATGTTCATTCGGTGTTCTGAAGTAGTAAGGATCAGTAACCTTAAATTAAACAGCGCTACCATTTCAGAGGATCTGTCCTGAGACTAGCATGTAAGTGCCATCACAAAGAAAGCATGACATTGCCTCGGCTTTCCTAGAAGTTTGTGTCAAATGAATATGTCATCTAAAACTTGGATAAATTGTCCATATATGTGCAGTGAAGAGTACCCTAACTGGTTGCATCATGGCCTGATATAGAAACACGAATTCCTTTAAATGGAAAGGTGTACAGAAATTCATGGATACAGCCCTGTTGATCAGAGGCAAAACCCTCCCCACCATTTACAAGGAGCACTGCCACAAGTGTAATGCCTTAGTTCACATTTTTACTGTTATGCTGTAGGTATTTCATTTAGCAGTTCTGTGCAGGTTGCTGTTCTACCTACAACCTGTTTGGGTTATTGTTGAAGATAAGGGATGATGTGGAATGTGTGCCATCCACCTAGCAGGAAGTTTTCTTCGTGAGCGACCATAAGGTTGGGCTTGAGGTTTTCTTTTGCTCGAGAGGGGATGAAGAGAGAAGACACTGGGGAGAAGCAGTTGTAGCTTATGATCAGTTGGAGACCCATTTGTTCGAGGTGGATTGCGAGTGATGTTTGGGTGGAATGTTCTTTCACGTGGACTAACGGCCCAGTGCATCAGTGACAGAGAAGTTCAAGATGAGCTCCAACTTGTGCACATTTGACTGTTTCATTTAGAATAAGCCCTTTTCTTTTTGTTATTCTTTACTAACCCTTCACATAAGATTCATAAATATAATTCTTTTAATCATATGCAGTATACTGTCCGTTATTTTGTGGCATTAATTTGTAACAGGGTAGCAAATGACACAGCATCTACACAAACCGAGGTTTGGGTTAGGATCAAGCATGCCTCAATCTCATGAGTGTGGCAGGGCCAGTGTTGGTTTCCCTGGACTTACACAGCCAAAGAAACTGGGGTGTTTCACAACAAAGCTCCATACACCATCAAGGATCCTCATCATCTAGGCCATGCTCTCTTTTTGCAACTACCTTTGGCAGGAGGTACAGGAGCCCTCAGTCCTACTTCAGGAACAGTTATTACCTACAAGCATCAGGCGGCTGAACCAGTGCAGAAAACTTCACTCAGCTCAGTGCTGGATGAACTCTACAACCTATAGACTCATTTTCAGGTAGCCGACAATGCGTGTTCTCTTTTTACATTTACCTTTTCGCATGTATTATTTGCACGGTTGTCCTCTTTTACATATTGGATGGTTGTCAGTCTTTGTCATGTACAGTTTTTCATAAATTCTATTGCTTGTCTTTATTTTCCTCTCAATGCCTGAAAGAAAATGAATCTCAAAGTGATAAATTCTTGCTTGCTAGTAAGTTCACTTTGAACTTTAAATTTCAATAATAAATGCCATAGCTGAAACATTTTAAAATGGAAATACTTCTAATACGTCAAGTTGGATAGCTTTGATTAATTGCAGATATACAAAATAAAATTCATGATCTTCAACGTATTATTATAGCTGCTGCCTTCCTGAGGAGTCATGGAGTTAATCAGCATGGAAACGGGCCCTTCAAACCAGTATCTCCATGTTGATCAAGATGTCTTTCTGAGCTAGTCCCAGATAGCTGCATTTCATCCATATACCTTCAAATATTTCCTGTCCATGTACCTGTCCAAAAGTCTTTTAATCATTGTAACTTTAGCCACCACTACAACTTCTCTATCAGCTTGTTACATATACCGACCACACTATGTAAAGAGTTTGCCCCTCATGTTACTTTTAAATCCTTCTCCATCAATGCCTGCTATATTCACACTCCCTACATTTAGGAAAAAAGATTGGCTATCCATCTTTCCTATTCTCCATTGAATTGATGCATCTGTGAAAAGTCACTTCCATGTTCTGCAGGGAAAAGTTCCAGCCTATCCAGCAATCTTATTTAAAAAATACGATCCCTTCATTCTTGGAAACAACCTTGTCAACCTTTTCTGCAATCTTTCCAGCTTAATTCTTCCTACAACTGGGCAAAATATTCCATGTGTTTGAAAGGCTGAGACCTCGAAAGAGTGTTTGAAGAAAAATCAGGATCTCAAATTTCACACAACCCACATGGATGACTGAACAGTAGTGCTGTCTCTGCAAGATCAAACAAATCCATGGGCAGATTAAGGGAACCAACGTCTGTGTCCTTCTTCAGGCAAGCATCTCAGCATTGATGTCACAATTGTGGCTGAGAGTCCAAAAGGCAGGTCACATCTTTGTAAGTCTGACAGAATTGCTGAAAATTATCCCACTCCTCCCTTCCACTGCCTAAATCAAGTCTGCAGTTTGATGGAACACAGTAGAAATACTATGGAAGGGGAAGGGAGTGCAATGTTGGCAGTGAAGTTCAGTCAAGTATGGAAGGAAAACCAGAGTAGGTATATGCATAATAAAGCATTCAGAAAAGTAATCGGGCTCCATTACAATAGAAGGTGCCTGACTGGTAAGGCAACTTTAACGAAGGTAAGCTGAACAGAACATCGGCAATTTGTAGTGGGCTACAGAAGTTTCAGATGTGTTGAATGGAGGGATGTAAAAGAGCGTTGCATTATTGACCTGAGATCATCACTGCAGCAATGAGGGAGGATATCATAGAAGTCTATTAAAAAGAAACCCCACATGGCAGATCTTTGAAATTACAAAACAAAATATATCCCTTTGCTGTGATTATGCTCATTTGATATCAGAAATCATTTGATAATGTCCCACATAGGAGATTAGTGGACAAAATTAGAGCACATGTTATTAGATGTAGGCTACTGACATGGATAGAAAATTGATTGGCAGTCAGGAATCAAAGAGTAGGGATTAACGGGACCCCTTCAGAATGGCAGGCACTGACTAGTGGGGTACCGCAAGGCTCGGTGCTGGGACCACAGCTATCTACAATATACATAAATTATTTAGTTGAAGGGATTAAAAGTAACATTAGCAAATTTGCAGATGACACAAAGCTGGGTGGCACTGTGAAATGTCAGGAGGCTGTTATGAAAATACAATGTGACTTGGACAGGTTGGGTGAGTGGCCAGATGGAGTTTAATATGGATAAATGTGAGGTTATCCACTTTGGTGGCAAGAACAGGCAGGCAGATTACTATCTGACTGGTGTCAAGTTAAGAAAAGGGGAAGTACAACAACATCTGGATGTCCTTGTGCATCAGTCACTGAATCTAAGCATGCAGGTACAGCAGGCAGTAAAGAAAACTAATGACATGTTGGCCCTCATAACAAGGGGATTTGAGTGTAGTAGCAAAGAGGTCCTTCTGCAGTTGTACAGGGCCCTGGTGAGACCACACGCGGAGTATTGTGAGCAGTTTCGGTCTCCAAATTTGAGGAAAGTCATTCTTGCTATTGAGGGAGTGCAACGTTGGATCATGAGGTTAATTCCCAGGATGGCGGGACTGTCCTATGTTGAAAGATTGGAGTGACTGGCCTTGTGTACACTGGAATTTAGAATGATGAGAGGGGATCTGATTTAAACATATAACATTATTAAGGAATTGGACATGCTGGAGGCAGGAAACATGTTCCCGATGTTGGGGGAGTCCAGAACCAGAGGCCACAGTCTAAGAATAAGGGATAGACCATTTAGAACGGAGTTGAGTGTAAACATTTTCACCCAGAGAGTTGTAGATCTGTGGAATGCTCTGTCTTAGAAGGCAGTGCAGGCCAATTCTCTGGATGCTTTCAAGACAGAGTTAGATAGAGTTCTTAAAGATAGCAGAGTCAAGGGGTATGGGGAGAAGGCAGGAATGGTGTACAGATTCTGGATGATCAGCAATGGTCACAGTGAATGGTGGTTCTGGCTCGAACGGCCTAATGGCCTACTCCCACACCTATTATCTACTGTCTATTGCTGTACAATCTGTTCATACATGACTGGATGGCTAAACACCCAAATATTCCTTAACAATGTTGGAGCTCATCACCAACAATGATGTTATGGCACACAGAGAAAAGTTGTTAGAGCCGCTCCAGGCCTCCTACCAGGGAAATAACCTCTCCCTCAATGTTAACAATACAAAGGAGATGGTTATTGACTTCAGGCATGCAGTAGTACTCTATAGCTCTCTGATAGGATCCCACAAGTGTTTACGTTTTTGCCTCTAATCAGTTTGTTAGTTTAGTCAATTGTTGGTTGTGATAATGTCCAAATGCTTGAATTCTCATTGCCATTATATAGCAAACTTAGGCAAATGGAAGATTACAAAACATTGTCAGGAAGATAGTCTTAGGCTACATTTTGGGTTACCAGGGACACTCATGTCAAAAGTAGAATTGTATTGAGGAGTTATTAAAAAAAGCTCCTCCGAGTGGGCAATGACTGCCTTTCCATCCATGCGGTGCTGGTGGTTTTGGTTCTCATTTGGCACAGATCTTTGTCTTTTTAGACTATCAATGTCTTGATAGTGCTGAGATATCTTTACCATGAAACCTTAGAACATAGCTGCAGAATTAGACTTTTCAGCTCATTGAAACCCCTCTGCTGTGGCTGATTTATATTTTGAACCTCCTTCCTGCTGCCTGTAGAGCTTCTATACTTCTCTGAGCTAGAGTGGGATTTCTAATTTTGGCACCCAATACACTCTTGGTCATTTTCTTTGAGTCTTGAATAAGGTGCTATTAATATTGGATTTCCGCTAGTGCAGTCAATTTTGAGGTTGTTGTGGGGTTATTAAGATTGTGAAGTTGTATCAGAGAAGCTTTTTTGTGGGGCCCTTGAGGCCTTCAACATTTAAGTATTTTCTTGCAAAAATCCAACAAATAATTATGGTCTTCAGGAAAGTGAAAACAGGCTGTTGCCTAAAGCACATCAATGGCTTTGTTATCGAAAGTGTCAGGAGCATCAATTTTCTTAATAGTCCCCTAAATGACAATCTCACTCGGTCCTTCAACTATAGTCAAGACAGCACAGCAATACCTGCACTTCCTGATGATACTGAAGGAAGAGAGGTTCATTCACCTCCCCCTTTCTCATTACATTCTGCAAGAACACCATTGAAAGGTTCAGTAAAATTACAATGCATCAGATTGCAAGACTCTGCAATGCATATCCTGAGAACGTTTCAGGAAAACAGGGAGGTCTCTCTCCTCCCGGTTTGTCTTATATATCAGAAGCTCTGAATATGGGGTTCAGTTGTTGTTCAGAGCTAATGCCAGAATGGAGAAGAAATGTGAGCAATGTGACTTTAAGAATGGAATGATGGTTGGTCCCTAAGGGATGGTCTGAGTATCTCAGAAATTACTAATGTCCTCGGATTTTGTCGCACAATGGTCTCTGGAGTTTGCAAGGAATGGTGAGAAAAAGAAAAAGACATCCTGTGAGCAGCAGTTCTGTTGCAAAAGAATGCTTTATTAACGAGAGAGATCAGAGGAGAATTTCCAGACCATTTCATTCTGACAGGAAGGTCACAGCAAATAAAATAACCATGTGTACAAGAGTGCAGAAGAGCAAGTCTGAATGCACAACATGTCAAACCTTGAAATGTATGTGCTACAGCATACACTCGGCATATTCCTTATCAGGGACAGAACGTGTCTAACATAGTGGCCACTGAGTGTGGTTCATTGCAGCACAGTACAGGCCCTTAGCCCCACGATGCTGTTCCATCTGTCCATTTGATCAAACCAGCTGTTCCTTCCTACATAGTCCTATATCCATGTGTCTAGCTAAGAGTTTCTTAAATGCTCATTATATTTCTGCCCCTACCACCACCTCTGGCAAGAGTTTCCCTGCACTTACCACTCTCTGCTTAAAAAAAAAACTGTGTAAAAAGAAGCCTTCTTATATTTTCCTCTGACCACTTTGAAGGTATGCCTTTGTGTCACAGACAGCTCCATCTTTGAAATGGATTTCCGGCTATTCATTTCTCCTGTGCTACTTCCCATCTTCTACAGCTTGATCATGTCACTTCTCATCTGTCTTCCCTCCAAAGGATAGTTGCATGTAGAGGAAGGGCTTGCAGAGTTATACACGGATTGTAGACAACAGGGAATAGCAGGGAGAGCGCTATGTTTTGCATGAACTAGGTGAGATGAAGGGCCTATTTCCATACTCTATTACTTTACGACTATCTCACTTCCAACAGCCTCCCTGCCAAAAATGGAGATAGTGTGCAGGAAGAATGAGAAGCTGTACAATCTTCATCCCTTCCACTGCAGAACCAGCATTACCCAATCTCAGCCATTAAGTTGCACTATGCAGAAGGATTGGAAGTCAAGCTCCATATTATCATTAACTCAATCAGCAAAGCAAGTGAAAGAAAGGGCCTTGATCTTAAGACCTGCAACAAACAAAATGCTGTTAATCAAAACTTCCTTGCCATAGAACACTCTTAATCTTTTCAAATGGTGGCAAGACAGCAAACCCTCATACAACCTCTGCAAAACCAAAGAACTGATTATCAACTACAAGAGGAAGAAGCTGGAGATCTATGAGCCTGTGCTCATTATGTGTTCTAGAGTGGCAACGGTCAGTAGATTTAAATTATTTGGAATCACCATATCAGTGGATCTTTCCTGAGGCTGGCATATAAGTACCATCACAAAGAAGTCTAGAAGTTCAGAAGCTTCTGTCAATTCAACATGTCCTCTAAACATTTGACAAATTTCTATACATGCACAGTGAAGAGTACCTTTACTGGTCTGATATGGGAACATCAATGCCCATGATTGGAAAGGCATATATAAATTTGTCAATACAACCTTTTTGATCAGAGGCAATACCCTTCCCACCATTTATAAGAAGCACTGCCACAAAAAAAAGCAACATCAAGCATTCCCATAATCCAGGCTGTGCTCTCTTCTCGCAACTACCACACAACCAGGTTTGGGGACAGTTATTACCCTACAAGCATCAGGCTGCTCAACCAGTGTGGATACCTGCACTCGCCTCTGCTGAATTGACTCCACAACTTTTAGACTCATTTTGAAGTACTCAACATATCATATTCTTTGTTTTCATTTACCTTCTTATGTTTTTTATGTTTATTACTGTCAGTCTTTGTTATTTACAGTTTGTCATTAATTCTATTGTATTTCTTTACTTTTCTGTCAATGTGAGAAAGAAAACTAATTTCAAGGTGACATATTAATGCTTTGATAATGAATTCAATTTGACCTTTCAACGTCTATAATAAAGGCCAATGCTGAAACCTAAAATAGATGTACTTCCCAATCCTTGAATTAGTTATTTGATTGAATGCAGATATAGAAAATAAAATTCATGGTCTTAAGTGTATTATTCTAGTTGTTACATTCTTGTGGCAGAAGGGAATTTCAGTTTACCCAAGGTTAGCATGGATACTGAATGTTATATTAATGTGAACTGCTCAGTCTGGGTGGAATTTTCATAATGCTTTCAGTACAGATTATTTTCCGGGGAGATAATCCTGCAAGGGATGGTCAATCTAATGGAATGAAGAAGGTGGACAGGATGAGCACTTTGTGGATATCAGCCATATATTGTTATATTTCAAGGTAGTCCCAGCAATGGGTAAGAACGATCTAGAAATAAAGTTTCCGAATTGTGTATATCATTACACTGCCTATGGCATACCTAGATTGGGAACATATACCTGGAAATAAACCTGCATTTGGGATACAGAGACTAAGGAATGTGCCCAGATAGTGAAAGTTACTGTTCCATTGTTTGTTGCTTTTGATATATTATGGGATATATCATTATGGGAATAATTAGTTGATGTTTTGGGCTGAGGCCCTTTATCAACATCACACATATATTTAATGAATATTTCTGTTTATCTTGTAGTATAGTGAAAATAATGGAAACTAAGCAAATGTGGGAAATGAGTGGTGTTGTCTTGGACCACTATGAATTAGCAGGGAGAGGAACTATTGGAATTCTTTGGAATTTCTGCCATCTTGAATGGGATCCCACCACTAAGCATATTTTTCCCTCCCCCCAATTTCTGCCTCTGCAAGGATCACTCCCTACGTGACTCCCTTGTTTATTCATCATTCCCCAGTGATCTCCTTTCTGGCACTTACCCTTGCAAGCAGAACAGGTGCTACACTTTCCCCTACACCACTTCCTGCAATATCATTCAGGGCACTAAACAGTCATTCCAGGTGAGGCAACCCTTCATTTGTGAGTCGTTTGGGGTCACATGTTGTGTACAGCGCTCCTGGTGTGGCCTGTTCACCAGAAGAACCAGGATCTCCCATTGGCTACCCATTTTAATTCCACTTCCCATTCCTATTGCATTATATCAATCTATGGCTTCCTCTATTGTCACAATGAGGCCACACTCAGGTTGGAAGAACAACAACTTATATTCTGTTTGGGTAGCCTCCAACCTGATGGCATGAACGTCAGTTTCTCGATACAGCCCCCACTTCACCATTCTCCATCATCTTTTCCCTCTTGCACCTAATTTTCCTTGTCTGCCCAATGCTTCCCTCTGGTGGTATGCCCCATTTTTCTTTCTTCCTTGGCTTTCTGTCCTCTCCTTATCAGATTCCGCTTTCTCCCGCCCTGTAATCTTCCACCGATCAGCTTCCCAGCTCTTCACTTCATGCCTCCCCCTCCCAGTTTGACCTGTCACCTTGTGTTTCTTCCTCCCCTCCCAAAACCTTTCAAATCCACTTATCTGTTTTTTGTCCAGTACTGTTGAAGGATATTGGCCCAAAACCTTGACTGTACTCTTTTCCATAGATGCGGCCTAGCCTGCTGAGCTCCTCTAGCATTTTGTGTGTGTCATGTTATCGGAGGCCTTAAAGTGCTTTATCGTGGATAAGTCTCAAAGGCCTGGTTTTAAAGGCATTCCTAAACCATCTGGAAAGCTAGAAAATAAATTGTGGAGGCCCTTGAAGAGATATCTGTTTCATCATTGGCCACAAGTGATGTTCCAGAAAGAACGAGCCAGGAAACTACAGACCACTGATTCTGACATTGATGGTGGCTAAGTTGCTGAAGGGAATACTGAAAGATAGAATCTATCAACATTTTGAGAGTTAAGATCTGAATTAGAACAGTTAACACAGCTTTATGCATAGGACAGGGAATTAAGCATTATGGGGAAAAGGCGGGTAGGTGGGGATAAGTCCATTGCCAGATCATCCATGATCTTACTGAATGGAGGAGAAGGCACATCAGGCCAGATGGCCTACTATTTTTTATGTTCTTAGGATGTAATATCTCACAAACCTTTTGCAGTACTTGCGATATTACCATGGGTATAGGTGAGAGCATGGCAGCGGATATTGAGTATGTGGACTTTAGAAAGGACTTTGACAAGGTCCCTCATGAGAGGTTCTGGAAGATTTGACTGCATGTGCTCTTGGGCAAGACCATGGGTTGGATTCATTATTGCTCAGTTGTAGGTAAAAAGGGTGATGAATGAGAATTGTTCCTCATTTTTTCTTTTTTTTCATTTTTCGAATCTTTTTATTGATACATAATCTTCTACAGCTATAGAATAATACAAAACTTTAACAAGTTAATCTGTATACAATTAATAGAGCTGAAGAAAGAAAACTGATCGTATTATATAAAAATGAGAAAAAAACCTTTTATACATAGAAAAAAGGAAAGAAAGGAACACCAACTAACTAAGAAAAAACCCACTAACTACAAAAACAAAATTAGGAATCTACCCCCGGAAGCAATGTGTTTAACCATCATCTAAATATATAAAGAAAAAAGTCATCAACCACCAATTCATATTTTTAAAATAAAGATAATAAGATTGGAAGGAAGCCATATAAAATAATTCAAATTAACTGGTAATATTTGGCAAAAGAACCCCATCTTCTCTCAGAATTGAATCGAGGTTCAAAAGTTCTACTAATTTTTTCCAAACTGAGACATAACATTACTTGAGAAAACCATTCAATTAATGTAGGGAAAGAGATATCTTTCCATTTTAATAAAATAGCCTTTCTTGCCAACAATGTAACAAATGCAATTACATGTTGATCTGAAGATGAAATACCCTGAATATAATGAAGAACTATTCCAAATAGAACAGTTAGTCGATTAGGTTGTAAATTAATTTTCAGAGCTTTAGAAATTGTAGAAAATAAAGATTTCTCAGTTTTAATGAAGAACATAACCAGAACATATGTGACAAAGTAGCTACTTCAGTTTTACATCTATCACAGTAATTAGCTACACTAGGAAATACTTTAGATAGTCTCTCCTTTGTTAAATAATAACGATGGATAATTTTAAATTGAATTACACAGTGATTGGCACATATAGAAGAAGAATTTACGTTTCTCAAAATTCGAACCCAATCTTCATGAACAAAGGTCATATTAAGATCTTTCTCCCAATCTTGGTTAATCTTTAGAGGTAGGTTCTCTTTTTGTAACAAATTATAAATTCTGCTAATGGAACGTCTAATTAAAGGATTCAACTTCAAAATGGTATCCAACAAACCAGATTCATGTAGATAAGGAAATTTAGGTGAATATTGTTGTAAAAAATGTCTAACCTGAAAATATTGCAAACGATGTGTATGAGCGAGAGAGTATTTGTTAATTAACTCTTAAAGCCATCAATTGACCATCACAAAATAAATCTGTAAAAAAACGGATCCCTTTATTTCTCCAAAGGAGAAAAATGAAATTGGTTATTGAAGGTTTTAAAAAAAGTTTTGATATGAAAAAATGGACAACTTAAATTGTTTAAAATTTTTCAAAATTGAGAAGCTAAATCCAAATCCATAAAGATTGTTTAATAAGCGGGTAAAAATTGAAATTTGGAATTTTAGAGAGCTGTAAAGGTAATGGAGCTCCTAATATTGAAGTTAAATGAAATTGTTTAAAAGCTTTTAATTCCAAATCAACCCATACTGGTTTTTGGCTCTTATCGAGCCACTATAACTAAAAACATAATTATTTAATATTCACAGCCCAATAATACAGTCTTAAATTAGGAAGTGCTAGCCCACCATCTTTATTGGGTTTTTGTAAATGGTACTTGTTAATTCTTGGTCTCTTATTGTTCCAAATAAAGGAAGAAATAAGAGAGTCAATTTGATGGAAACATTTTTTATTTCAAAAGATAGGTATATTTAGGAAAATATATAAAAATCGAGGTAAAATCATCACTTTCATAGTATGGATACGATCTATAAATGAAAAAGTAAGTGGATTTGATCGAGGGAACAGAAGTTTCATGGAGTCTACTCAAGGAACTATATTAGCTTTATAAAGACCTTTACATTTTTTAATAATGATAATACCTAAATTCCTACATGTATTAACAATTCTAAAAGGAATATCATTATGTGTACTAACAGAAGCATTAATGGAAACAATTCACTTTTATTCAAATTAAGTTTACATCCTTAGAATTTTCCAGAATCTTTAGGTGTTTCCAAATGATTAGGAATTGATTCCTCGAGTTTCAAAATAAAAATCAAAAGGTCATCTGCATAAAGAGAAATCTTATGTATGGTTCCATTTATAGAAATATCATGCATGCTTTGAGCCTCCCGTAATTTTATAGCTAAAGGCTCCAATACAAGATTAAGTAATAAAGGGCTTAATGGACATCCCTGTCTAGTACCACGAGAAAGTGAAAAGAAAGAAGATCTGTAATTTTTAGTAATGTCCGTGGCAATAGGGTTCTTATAAATCACTTGAATCCATCTATTAAAATTATTATCAAAACAAAATCTTTCTAATACTTTGAAGAAATATGGCCACTCAACTCTATAAAATGCCTTTTCTGCATCGACAGAGATAACACATCAAGGTTGCTTAGATAATCGTGAATAAATAATGTTCATCAATCTCTGAACATTCGAGAAAGAGTAACGGCCTTTAGCAAAGCCCGTTTGGTCCATAGAGATGATTTTAATAAAATATCTCCCAAACGGTTAGCCATTATTTTAGAAAGGATTTTTTGCATCCACATTTAATAACGTAAAGGGTCTATATGATGAGCATTCAACAGGGTCTTTATCTTTTTTTAAGAATTATGGAAATAGATGCTTCATAAAAAGAAGGTAAATTACGTTTCTCAAAGGATTCACGAAATATTTCCAAAAGATACAGGGAAAGTAATCTTTCAATTTTTGTGAAAAATCCCACCAAATAACCAGCAAGTCCAGGAGCTTTACCTGATTGCATTGATAAAATAGCTTTATGAATTTCATGCTCGGTAATTGTAGCATCAAGCATCTGTTGATCTTCATCAAAAATTTATGGAAATTTAATCTTATGTAAATAAAACCCTCCATTTTGGAGGAATCTGCAGGAAATTCAGATCTATAAAGATCAGAGTAAAAATCTTTAAAAGTGTTATTAATATCCTGATAGTTACTTACTATATCTCCATTATTTTTACAAATCTATAAAATTTGTCTTTTAGCTCTAACTGCTCTTAGTTGGGAAGCGAAGAGCTTATTATTTTTATCCCCGGAAATATAAAATTGACTTTTCAATTTAAGGAAACATCCATCTATAGGATATGTTAGTAACAAATTATACTGAGATTGTAGTTCTACTCTTCTATTAATGAAACAACATTTGGAGAGATTGCATTAATGTTATCTAATTCTTTAATTTGTTTAAAAGTTTTATCCAATTCCATTCTTGACTGTTTCTTCAATTTAGCTATAGACGATATAATTTAACCATGTAGATAAGCTTTTAATTTATCCCAAATTACTAACTTTGAACTGTTTCCTATATTATTAAAGAGAAAAAGCTCTTTTATCTGAGTTTCAATAAACTCAACAAATTCTGAACTTTGTAATAAATGTTCTGGAAAACGCCAAAATGGTCTTGTAGAAACAACATCTTTCAATTCAAATATTAATTTTAAAGGAGCATGATCAGAGATAGCAATCGCATCACATTCACATTTTTGAACATTATATAAAAGTCGAGAGTCGACTATTAAATAGTCGATTCTTGAATATTTATTATGAACATGTGAGAGAAGAAATATTCTCTATCTCTAGGTTGCAAATCCCTCCAGACCTCAATTAAACCATAATCAGTTAAAAAGGAATTAATACGTGATACAGAACTATTAAGCAGTTGATGTTTGGATGATGACTGATCCATTAAAAGATTTAAGCAAGTATTAAAATCACCACCCATTAATAACATATTATTAATATATAATAACATATATCATTTAAATCCGGTAATAGAGCAAAAACAGCTTTAAAAATGAGGGATCATCAAGATTTGATCCATGCACCAAATGGCCTACTATTTCTTATGTTCTTAGGATGTACAAACAGTATATCACAAATCTTTTGCAGTACTTGGGATATTACCAGTTGTATAGCTGAGAGTATGGCCGTGGATATTGAGTATATGGTCTTTAGAAAGGTCTTTGACAAGGATCCCTCATGATAGGCTGTTCTAGAAGGTTTGATTGCGTGGGCTTCTGGACAAGACCATGGGTTGGATTCATTATTGCTCAGTGATAGGAGAACAGGACAATGAATGAGGATTGCTTCTCAGACTGAACAGCTAGAGAATGCTGCAAACACGAGGAAATCTGCAGATGCTGGAAATTCAAGCAACAGACAAAATGCTGGTGGAATGCAGCAGGCCAGGCAGCATCTATAGGAAGAAGTACAGTCGAAGTTTAGGGCTGAGACTCTTCATCAGGACTAACAGTATGCCTATTGTCTGTTGCTGTCCTATAGTGGTCATTTCTGAAAGCTTTGGTATTTGTAATTTTATATAAATGATTTGAGTCCAAAGCTCCAATGCTAGTAAGTTTGTAGATGACACTAAAATTGTTATGGTCCAGTCTGGAGCCTGCATTCCAGCTCTTGATCTGGTCCATGGAGTCTGGACTCCGCGTCTTGTAGCCATCCCTCCGTTCACCCTGAAGACCAAGTAGGATCATCTTGGCTTAAGGAGGCGCACCTGATGGCTATCGTCTGGCAGGTGTATCTAAGTGGCTCTGGGACTGTGTCTTTTTGGGGGGTTGTCTTGTCTGTGATATTGTACTGTTTGCCTGTCTATCCCATTTCAATCTGGTTGTCCTGTTTGTGCTGGTTGCCCTATTTATCCTGTTCCAAACTGTTCATCATGTTTGCCCTGCTTGCGCTGTTTGCCCGGTTTTGTTCTGTTTGTCCCGTTTGCCCTGGTTTGGAGTACCCACCATTAATCAACTAGTTCTGTGAGTTTGTTCTCGTAGTCACCCTGAACCAAGCTCCCTTCTGATCCCTTGCCTCTGTTGGGTAAACAAGCTGGACTGTCGTTGCCTGGCAGGGGACTCTGCCCCTTCCTGTTCCTTGCCTCTGTCGGGTAAGCTCAGCCAGACTGCTGTTGCCCAGTGGGGGAATCTGACCCTTTCCTACCCCTCGCTTCTGATGGGTTGTGATCTGCATTCTGTCCATGTGCCCTGCAACCTGCCCAGCCCCTGTGTTCCTGCCCGGGAGGCTGGGCCCTGCCCAGGAGTTATGTGGCCCACCCAGGGGGCTATCCTCCCAGCATTTCTTGTCCCATAGACCCAGCCTCTGGCCATGAACTCCAGGATCCTGCTTGGCCAGAATTATCTCTGAACCCAAGATCAACTTTGAATGTCACATCCCTCATGCATGTCACGGTCTCCCCATTTTATTCTATCCTTTAGTTGTTCCTGTCCTGCCCCTGGTACTTCAGTGCCTGTGTCCTGCATTTGGGGCCAGCCTTCTGTCCCCATGTGACATAAATAGATGGTGTAGTAGATAGTGTAGGTTATGAATAATTACATGCAAATCTTCAGCAGCAAGCTCTGTTAATAAAGGCAGCAAAAATGAGGCAGCTGTAAAAGACATCGGTGAGATCGCATTTGCAGTACTTTTGTTACCCTGTTATACAAAAGGGGTCATCAAACTAGAAAGGGTGCAGAAAAGATTTCACTGGATGCTGCCTGGATTTGGGGGTGGGGGAGGATTGCGGGAGCTGGGTTGTAGAGATAGGATGTGTCGACTGGAACTCTTATTCTCCGTAATGTAGGAGATTGATGGGGTAACCTGATGGAGGTAGACAAGATCATTTAAGACATAGCACTTTGCTGTTTTCCCAAGGAAGCAGTGCTAAAAATAAGAGTGAATGTGAGGGTCAGAGATTCTCAAGGAACGTTGCTGGTTCACATTTGGAATGAACTAACAAAAATGCTGAGGTGGCACAATAGCAACATATAAAAGACATTTAGGGAAGTACATGGATACACGCTTAGAGGGCTATGGGCCAAATGTTGGAAGCTGAGACTAAGTCATTGATCAACACAGTCACCTGAAGGAGTTGGGCCGAGAAGTCTGTTTTCTGGTTGTACAGTATGTCTTATGACTCATTGCAAGACTAGACAGTCGGTATCTTTTAGTGGATATGCATTAACATGACAATGCGTAACGCAAGGAAGATATGGATGATAGAAAAATATAGCGCTATACAGGAATGAAAATTTAAAATGCTTTTACAGTTGGTTAAAAGGTCAGGACAACATTGTTTGCCAAAGAACCTGTCCTGCTCTGTGCTGTAATGTTCTCAAAAGCAGTGTGCAGTGAGTTCTTGGCTCACAAAGAGTAGTCTGTTCCTGAAATATTCAGCTAGAGTTGGTGTGGGAGACAGATATGATACATATGTTTAAGAAGCTCTCATATAGAGAAGCAGATGAACATACTGTGAATGAAGGCAACTGGATTATGTGCAGGCAAAAGAGATGTTTCTTCTTCTTCTTGTAAACTTTAATGGTGGTTGGCAGACGAACATAAACTCCATTATCCCCACGTACTAACATGGAGGGTGAAGCACTGAGTCAGAATATATACCCACTTAAATCTTTCTCCCCTCAAAAATATGAAATAATATCAAAAAGTCTGTTTTTCAGAAAGTCAAATATACACATAAACATTATGGTGACAGTGATATCATAACAAACTATCCATATTAAACTGAGTCTTTTCCAAATCTCTCAATGTAGCAACTCGAAGTTTCCTTTGCATCTCATAGGATTTGCATCATTTCATAACAAGTGTGCTGCATAAAAATGCCCAAATTAGATCAATCGATAGAGACTTTATTTATCCCAAAGGAAATTACAGTGTCACAGGAGCATTACAGGTGTGCAGATATACAAATTTTAGAAGAGAATTAATAAAGACTAAAAAATAAATTACGTCAGACAGTCTAACAGGAGGGTGGGTGGTGTCATCATTTCCCCGACTGGAGCTTGACTCATTATAGGGTCTAATGGCCAAAGGTAAGAAAGGCCTCCTATGGTGCTTGCTCTTCAGAGCAGTGCAGTTGTCTTAATCTATTGCTAAAAGTACTCCTCTGTTCAGCCAAGGTGGCATGTAGAGGGTGAGAAACATTGTCCAGAATTGCCAGGATTTTTCTCAGGGTCCTTTCTTCTACCACAGCCTCTGGTGTGTCCAGTTTGACTCCTCCAACGGAGCCAACCTTTCTAATCAGTTTATTGAGCCTCAAGCTGTTGCAATTTCTCCAGCATACAACAACATAGAAGATTGCACTGGTGACAACAGACTACTAAAACATATGAAGGACAGGCTTGCATAATCCAAAGGACCTCAGTATCCTCAGGAAGAAGAGGTGAATCTAACCCTTCTTGTACAAAGCCACTGAGGTGCTCCACTCAAGTTCATCATCCACATGCACCCCCAGGTGCTTGTGCGTCCTCACCATCAGTAGCAAAAGAGAGCACAGAGGAACATCTGTAAATCTCCAGGAAAACCTTCTTCATTGCTGCTGCTGTGAGGTCCGGGTCTCTACTGGGAAGAACAGTCCCCCAGTCCTCGGGGTCATGTTGCCGATGGCCGTTGGCGGGGACGTCTTAATACGCTCGGCACAGGATGGTGCTCGGAGAAGCTATGCCGGAGGGGATGGTCAGAGGTTCGACGGACTGTCGACAGACTTGGAGTCCGCTGCGATCGCTTTCACTTTTTGTTGCGTCTGGGAGCTGAGTCGGGCGGTGCCGTGGAAGTCTATAGCGGGGGTATTACCTTCTGCCACCGGCGTGGGGTGACGAGTCAATTGGGCCCCTGAGAACTTGTGGAAATTGTGTGGTGGATTCTTTCGAACTTCTAGTCCTTTAACATCTTTGCACTATTTTTACTGTTTTTCATCAATTATGTTATTGTCTGCACTGTTGTAACTATATGTTGTAATTATGTGGTTTTGTGTAGGTCTTGTAGCTTTAGCTTTTGGTCTAGTTTGTCTGGTGGATTTGGAGCTCCTTTCCGGAGAACGCGCTAAGACGGTAGCGCAGTATTAATATGCAGCAGCCTCTCCGGACACTGGATTGGGGATTACCAAACGTTATGTGGATTTTCTGGTGTGTTATGTTTTGTCATATGCTTTTTTGATATCATTTTGGAGGAACGTTGTCTCATTTTTTAACTGCATTGCATTGTGGTTTCTAAATGACAATAAACTGTATCTGAATCTGAAAAGGGAGCAGTGCAGGCTAAGTCTTCCTAAAGTCCATCACCATCTCTTTTATCTTACTGATGTTCAGCTACAGATCGACCAAGTCCTCCACCAGAGTCCTGTATTCATCCTCACATCCTCACTTTATACACCCAACTATTGCTGAGTTAGCAGAGAATTTCTGATTTTTGCAGATAACATGATTCAGTCTGCAACATACAAGGCAAACAGGATGGGAGCCAATACAGTCCCCTGTGGGGCACCATTGCTGCTTATAGCTCTGTCTGTCATACATCTATGAAGCCACACAAACTGAAAAACAGACAGGAAGGCAGATTACTATCTAAATGGAGTCATGTTAGGAAAAGGGGAAATACAATGAGATCTCGGTGTTCTTGTACATCAGTCAATGAAAGCAAGCATGCAGGTACAACAGGCAGTGAGGAAAGCTAATGGCATGCTGGCCTTTATAACAAAAGGGATTGAGTATAGGAGTAAAGAGGTCCTCCTGCAGCTGTACAGGCACCTGGTGAGACCCCATCTGGAGTATTGTGTGCAATTTTGGTCTCCAAATTTGAGGATGGACATTCTTGCTATTGAGGGATTGCAGTGTAGGTTCACAAGCTTAATTCCAGGAATGACAGGACTGACAGGAATGACGGGAAAGATTGGAGCGACTAGGCGTGTATACACTGGAATTTAGAAGGATAAGAGGGGATCTGATTGAAACATATAAGATTATCAATTGATTGGACACGCTGGAGGCAAGAAGCATGTTCACGCTGATGGGTGAGTCCAGAACTAGAGACCACAGTTTAAGAATAAGGGGTAGGCCATTTAGAACATTTGTGCAGAAGAACTTTTTCACCAGAGAGTGGTGGATATTTGGAATGCTCAGCCCCAGAATGTAGTGGAGGCCAAGACTCTGGATGTTGTCAAGAGAGAGTTAGATAGAGCTCTTACAGATAGCGGGGTCAATGGATATGGGGAGAGGGCAGGAACGGGGTACTGATCGTGTATGATCAGCCATGATCACAGAAAATGATGGTGCTGACTAGAAGGGCAGAATGGCCTTCTCCTGCACATTATGTATATTGAAAAACAGTCTGTGCTGGCCAGTGCTATCATGTTTGCTGTTGTGTGCTGGGGCAACAGGCTGAGGGTAGCAGACACCAACTGAATCAACAAACTCATTCGTAAGGCCAGTGATGTTGTGGGGGTGGAACTGGCCTTGTCGGTGTCGGTGGTGTCTGAAAAGAGGATGCTGTCCAAGTTGCATGCCATCTTGGACAATGTGTCCCATCCACTCCACAATGTACTGGTTAAGCACAGGAGTACATTCAGCCAGAGACTCATTCCACCGAGTTGCAACACTGAGCATCATAGGAAGCCATTCCTGCCTGTGGCCTTCAAACTGTTGAACTCCTCCCTTGGAGTGTCAGACACTCTGACCCAATAGTCTGGTCCTGGACTTATTTCCACTTGGCATAACTTACCTATTATTATTTAATTATTTATGGTGTTATATTGCTATATTTCTACACTATCCTTGGGTGGTGCGACTGTAACGAAACCCAATTTCCCTAGGGATCAATAAAGTATGTCCATCTGTCAGTCTGTCTGTGGTCTGCCAGTCCGATAGAACATTATCCAGGATATAATGGAAGTGCCAACCTGCATTGAATGGAGCTTTTCACCCAGCAATGAGGGGTGAAAGTCCTCCTAAAGTCCAACACCATCTCTTTTGCCTTACTGATGTTCAGCTACAGATTGACCAAGTCCTCCACCAAGGTCAGGGCCACTGGACAGTAGTCATTCAAGATTTATCATTGGCCCAACTTGGTCAAATTGGTCAAAACCAAGAATGAAGCAGTTCACAGAGGTACATAATCAGGGTGTATTTTACAGCTAAAGTGGGAGCAACCATCTCCAGTATAAATAATGATACTTTGCCTGATAATCTTTTCTTAATAGTCATTTTTGTAACATAAGCAGAAAGACCTGAAAGACCTGTCTCTAGTTCTCTTTATCCATCTTTATAGATATGAAAGAAGCTATAATATCTGCCTTGCAGATACTGCTGAAATATCTGTGGCATTGTTTGACAATAAAACTTCCTCTGGATCTTTTCTTGAAAGCTTAAAACAAACCATATGCAAAGGGAAAACCATGGAGGACTGACAGAAATGAGTATACTGGGACCACATTCCACACTGAACAGCCCAAGATTTTATGAAAGTTCATTTCACATCCACCCAAACTGACCTTACCAACAAAGTGGTCCCAACACTCTACTAGAGTTGTCAAAGTTGTTCTCTTCTAGTTACCAAATTAGCCATTGCTAACCTGTGTAGAGAAAATTGAATTCACCAGTTTCTACCAGGAATGCTGAAAGTACCGCAACATAACACAACATATCTTGAGCATAAACTTTATCTTGTAATTTAAAGATCATTGGTGAGCCTGACCTGTAAGCAACACATTTGAAATCAAGGACTGTACTGATTAAAGCAATATACATTTCTCTAAATGATCTCCTACTCACACCTCAAATACATCGAACTAAGCAGCTGAGCACACAAGGGCAAATTTACTCTTCTCAAGAACAAGGGATTTGTCTAATCAGACATAATTAGCTTAATTATTTCAGCACAACTTCGTGAGCTGATGGAAATGTTCAGCATTCAGGTTGATTACCCTTTGATAGAATGTAGCTAAGAGTAACCCAGAGGAGAACTAGAACACAATAATTTAGATTCCATACGAAAATCAACAAAATAATAAATGATTTGATGGAATAATCTGTAATCCCATGAGTTACTCCAGGTTGATCAATAAAATCATTAAGGTACACATTAAAACTAATTAGCACTGCCATATGAAGCAAATCAACTTTTCGTCAATAAAGTAATTTGCTTTTTTGAGGTATGTAAATTGTTGGGTTGGTTCATTATTAATAGTAAGAACATAAACCTTTTCATATTTATTGACCTGTTGCAAGTCTTGTTTTTGCTGGTTGTGAGGAATTTCAGCAAAAAGATTCAAACAGATGATGTGGCTTATTATAATATCAACACAGCAAGCTTCTGTTCTTCCACTCTAATTTACTGTAGGAACTATCACTCCTTCTATCTTGCTAGTGAGACAGAACTTGTCTGAGATGTCAAAGAGTTGGGATGAACAGCGGATTTTTGATAGAATCTAGATCATGGACTCTTTGGGGTCCTTGTTTTGCTTGCATGGTGGGCAGAGGTGCTTGCATGGTGCTTTTGTTGCTACTTGTGTGTGGGAGGGATTTGGGGTTCTGATGTTTCTGTCATTCACTCTTTCGGTGTTTTTTGTTCAGTTCAGTGGATGTTTGTGAAGAGTAGGAATATCAAGTTGTATTCTGCATACATTGTTTGATATTAAAATGAAGCATTGAAGAGCCTTCCAAGTCATTTTGGCAACATTTAATCTGGGATGATTTAAACATATGCACTCATCTTCTAGGACTCCTGCCTATTCCACTAGCTGTTCACATTTGCCATGAACTTCATTGATAATAACGGGGACCATATTTCTTGTATTTCACTGATGCAGATTAAACCTGACCACCAGATGGTGTTCAGCATAAAAAGGTGAAGACATGGAACACAGCACCAAAATAATTCTGCCTTTAGGTCCTCAAAAATGTGAAGTACTGACAGTTTCTGTGAACCCCATGCTTCGAATCGAAGATGATGATAAATTAGATTAAATATTGTTCTCTTAAAATAATCGTTGAATGACTTTCTTGGTGTTGCAGTGCATCTCCACAACGTCTATTCTAATCATTTCCTAGTGAGTGATTCTATCTCAGATATCTTGGTCATTGTGGATGATTTGAGCCAAAGGACTAGTTTAGATCTAGATCTGAGATTAGTATTCAAAGCCTTCATGTTTAATGTAGTTCGGTCTGGCTCTTTAAGTTTATAAACATAATTTATGTTGTAAATCACTTGAAGGATTGGAGCCCAAGCCAAGCCTATGAATAGGTGAGACATTGTGGATAGTATTGTTTGAATCAATTCAGAGTTAGAAAATGAATATTGACTTCTAATATAAATGGTTCAAGGGTAATTTCTAGAGTCTGCAACTAAACTCTGAGGTGTAATCAATGGCAGACTTGCAGTAGTGAAGGTACTAATTCTGTTCCCTCTTTTTATATAGTGAGCTTGAGCAACACCTCCCTACCAGGATTTTTTTTTAAATTATTAGTTCTCAAACAGTTGGTCATATTTGTCCTAACAGGGAACAAGCATTAATGACTGGGATAGTAATGCAAAATTTGCTGTTCATTTACATCTTGATTCTTCAGTGGATTCATGCATCAATCATTTGAGTAAACTGGCATCTAGTCTGGGAAATGTAGGCTGGGCCTAAGTGGACTGTACCTAGACAACCACAATTAGTTTGGTTAGCTTAGTTCGGTTTGTTCATATGGACAATTTGAATGATCTAAGTATATCAAAATAGGAGCAGCTGTTTTCAGCAGTGCACAATATTGGTCGGGCTTGAGGTGTAAGGAGTTTTGGTTTTGTTTGTGTTTATCCTCTCCTGGAATGAGGAAACTGAGAGGTGATGTTTTTGAGGTTCCTAAAAGCCCAGGCATAGATAAAGCAGAAAAAAAAATGGACTAACACCAAAGGGTGTAGGTTTAAGCATGATATGAAGGATACACGTCAAACAAAATAATTCAATATCTGTAATGAGCTGCCAGAGGTGGGGTGGAGGTAACAGAGCAGTAACAATTAAGTCATTTGGACAATTGCTTAATTAGGCAAGTCAGATTAATATAGTTATGCATAATACTAACAAAGACTTATTTGACAAATCGGTATTTCTATGCAGTACAAGTAACTATCCTAAACAACTGGAATGGTATAATCCTGGTAGCATTATTTAATGCTAATTAATTGACACCATTTAATGTTTGCTTCATTAAATAATGCTGTGCACCTCAACAGTTTACTGCATCTTTGAAAATCGCACTGTTAAATATTCTGACAACAGTCTGCACTTAACGTGCATTTATCTATTGAATGGTTTGTAACAGTTAAATCTCCCAAGCAACGTCCATGAACATGGCTTTTTCCATATTCACAACATCTGCTTGTGGTGCTTCAATCTAATTATGTCTAGAAAACAACTGTCATTTGATTTGTTTGTTCTTTTGTTGTCACACCAATATTAAGTTCCAAGTCTACTTTTATGTCCTAAAACAAACCTATACCTTGTCCAGACAAGGCCTGTTAGATTGCATTTCATCTCCCATATTTGCCACTGGCCAATCTCTCTCATGGGCTTTGTTGTTGAATGCAGATTGTAATCAATTGGACATGTGCTGGTGCACAATTGTGATTTGTCCGTGACACAGTACTTCCTAATTGGCTTTCTCCTGGCATATCACACAGCTAGCATAATCATTTTGTATTATCTTTGCAGAGAATGCAGCAACTGCTGAGGGTGACATACCTCTGATCACTCTGTCACCCTTTCCTTTAGATCTGGGCAGAGACCACAGACAATACCTTCACCCCTCTTGGAATACTGCACATCATTCAGGCTTCATCAATCAGGCTTTTCTTTCTGTTAGACCAGTGATTGGCTGGAGCCTGTTCAATTTCGTCTACAGGTGGTGGCTTCACAAATTGGGGTGCACAAAATAAAAATTTGAAGTGAGACTTTTGTTGCCTGTTCTAACGTGTTCTGGCCTCCACAAACTATTTCAGAATCTGTCAGTCTTGCGGAACTATTGAACAGATTAGGACTTTATCCTTTAGAACTTAAGACAATGAGGAAATTTGGTAGAGATATAAAATTTATGAGGGTTATAGACAGGGTAAATGCAGGCAGACGTTTGCTTCTGAGGTTGGGTTAAGGGCAAAATGTTTAAAGAGAACAAGAGGGGAAAGTTCTTCACTCAGAGGTTCGCGAGAACATGGATTGTGCTCCAGCACAAGTGGTACATGTGAGCTAAATTTCAATATTTTAAGTGAAGTTTAGATAGGTACATGGCTGGTAGGTGTATGGAGGGCTCTGGCCCTGCTGCTGAGCAGTGGTTGCAGGCAGACTAAATGGTTTTGACATTGAGTAGGTGGCCCAGATACCCTGTTTCTATGATGTACTTTTCTCTAAGACTATATACTCTGAGCAGAGGAATCCAAACAATAATTACCTCTGTTGGTTTCATTTGTCAAAGAAATTCCATTTCTCAAGATTCCCAAATCCTCCCCCCTCACAGGCTCTAATGTGTGTCATTGCTCAGATAATAGATTTCTTGACGATGAGTCAAGAGGTGGCAAACTTTTGACCCTGTTGCTATTGCAGATGTACAATGTCCTGGGTATGTTACTCAAAATGGCCTCTGTTGGGTAATGGTTACATTTGTGGGGTGCTCGTCCCGGATTGGATTGTCAGGGGCTGTGGAATCGCGCAGGCAGCAGAGCGGAGATGGACAGAGATAAGTTTGTTTGTTGGTGCCAGTTTGAAGGTGTACCAGTACAGTACGCATGCGAAGTGAGCGGAGTGGATGTTCGAGTTTCGGGAGACGCGATAGTGAGGGGTTTAAGTTCGGTGAAGTGTATTGGGCAGGTAGAATTGGTAGCTAGACGGTGTGGTAAAGAGGTAGAGTCTAGCTGGGTGTTGTTTCGGACGAGTGCTGAAGTCAGGACGTTGGGACTGCCGGCGACGGTCAGTGCACCGGGGGAGGAGGGGCTGTGGGGGCTCCACTCCTTCTACAAGGATGAGGCTGAGGAGACATCGGGGGAAGAGCAAGAGCTAGAGGTGGACCCCAGAGAGGTGCCCGGCACTAGTAAAGGGAGGTGGGAGGAGGGAGTCGTGACAAAGCCCCGCTCCCCAGCTAGGGTGGAAGCCTCGGAGCTGGCAGCCGCACTTAATTCCCTGGTGGGGGTGGCCGAGAGGCCACGGCTGAAGCTGGGGGTGTTCTCCGGAGCCAAGCCTACTCCGGATGGGGAGGTGGACTATGAGACCTGGATCCAGCATACATCTTTGATGTTAGAGGAGTGGCCAGGCTCAGAGGAGGAGAAGAGACTGCGATTGCTGGGAAGTTTGAGGGGTTTAGCAGCCAAAACCGTCCGGGAGTTGAAAGCCGAGAAGCCTGGAGCCTCAGTGGAGGAATGCCTAGAAGTTTTGGAGGGAGCGTTTGGGTTGTCAGGGGAACCCTGGCTGCTTTTAGCAGAGTTCCAACGCAAGATGAAGGAGGCCGGAATCATAGCTGAGTCTCGAAGTTCTTATGCGTCCCCAATAGTGGTGGCACGGAAGAAGAATGGGCGAGTGCGCATGTGTGTTGACTACAGGACGTTGAATCGGCGAACTGTCCCTGATCAATATACTGTCCCAAGAGTCGAGGATGCGTTGGCCTGCCTGAGCGGTGCGAAGTGGTTCAGTGTGCTGGATTTAAGAAGTGGGTATTACCAGATCCCGATGAGTGCGGCCGACAAAGAGAAGACCGCTTTTATCTGCCCGCTGGGGTTCTTTCAGTTCGAACGAATGCCCCAAGGCATATCGAGCCCCAGCCACCTTCCAGAGGCTCATGGAGAGAACTGTGGGGGATATGAATCTGTTGGAGGTGCTGATGTACCTGGACGATTTGATAGTGTTTGGATCGACTTTGGAGGAACATGAGGAGAGGCTGTTGAAGGTGTTGGGCCGGCTTAATGAAGAAGGGTTGAAGCTTTCCCTGGACAAATGCCAGTTCTGCAAGTCGTCGGTTAACTACATTGGCCATATCATTTCGCGAGAGGGAGTGGCTACTGATCCAACCAAGATAAAGGCCGTGACCACCTGGCCGAGACCCCAGAAAGTGGGTGCTCTGCGCTCATTTTTGGGGTTCTGTGGGTATTACCGGCGATTTGTGAAAGGATACGCCAAAGTGTGTCACCCGTTGACTCAGCTGTTGTGTGGCTATCCCCCGGTGGGGAAGAAGAGGACGGGGAACCAGAGGCAGGACGCTGGAGGATACTGGAACCCGGCGGAACCTTTTGGCTCGAGATGGGATGATCAATGTGAAGAGGCGTTCCGATCTTTGAAAAGGGCCCTGACCCAGGCCCTGGTGTTGGCTTTTGCCGATCCCCAGAAGCCATATGTGCTGCACACGGATGCCAGCCGAGAGGGTCTCGGGGCTGTTCTGTACCAGGAGCATGCCAAAGCATTGAGACAAGTAGCCTTTGTCAGCCGAAGCTTGTCGCCATCGGAGAGAAACTATCCCACTCACAAGTTGGAGTTCCTGGCGCTGAAGTGGGCGGTGGTGGACAAGCTGGGCGATTACCTGTACGGAGCCAAGTTTGAGGTGAGAACGGATAACAATCCTCTCACTTATATTTTGACTTCGGCGAAGCTGGATGCCACAGGACATCGGTGGCTGGCGGCCTTGTCGGTATATGATTTCAGCCTGAGGTACCGCCCCGGAAGCAAGAATGTCGATGCGGATGCATTGTCTCGTCGGGAGCCGGGGGAGGAGGAGAGGGACGAGGAGTGGGAGAGTGTCCCTGCCCCTGGAGTGAAGACGATGTGTCAGTTTGTTATCACCGTGAAGGCCAAGGGAAGAGGGAGGCTGGAACGAGCCGTGGACCATTTGGGGGTTTTTGACGACGCCATACCCCTAGTTTACTGTGACCTGACCGCACTAGGAACTAAACAGTAGCCGGAACTGAGTCCGGGGGAAGTCGCAACTGCTCAGCAAAATGACCCGGGCATTGGCACAGTGTGGAGAGCGGTCGAGAAGGGGGATGGGGCGTTGGCTGAGAAGGCGAAACACCCATGCGTGCCTCTGTTGTTGAAGGAGTGGTCTCGGTTGAAGTTAAAGAACAACGACGCCTCCGGACCAATCCCGCTGTTGGCAACTGGTCCTGCCGGAGGAGTATCGCCAGGCTGTACTCCAGGCCTTACATGATGATTCTGGACATTTGGGGGTGGAAAAGACATATGGATTACTCAAAGACCGGTTCTACTGGCCCCGGATGAGGGGGGACGTCGAAGAATACTGTAGGGGATGCCGTCGTTGCATCCAGAGGAAGAGCCTGCCAACGTTGGCGGCTCCACTGTCGCACTTGCAGAGTGCGGGACCTCTGGACCTGGTATGTATGGATTTCCTGTCGATTGAGCCTGACACCAACAACACCGCGAATGTATTAGTCATCACCGATCATTACACTCGCTATGCTCAGGCATTTCCCACCAAGGATCAGAAGGCGACGACAGTGGCGAAGGTGTTATGGGAGAAGTATTTTGTGCATTACGGCCTTCCCAGGCGAATCCATAGTGATCAGGGGCGGGACTTTGAGAGCCGCCTTATCCAGGAATTACTGACTATGCTTGGTGTTGAGAAATCCAGGACTACCCGTTACCACCCACAGGGAGACCCTCAGCCAGAGAGATTCAACAGGACCCTGTTGGATATGCTCGGGACGCTGGAGATTGGGCAGAAAAGCAGGTGGAATCGTCATATTGGACAATTGGTTCACTGTTACAATTGTACTCGCAATGAGGCTACAGGGTATTCACCCTATTATATGATGTTCGGGCGGGAAGCGAGGTTGCCCATTGACGTGTGTTTTGGAGGTGGAGTGGGTGAATTTCCCGGGAAGTCCCATCTAAAGTACGTGTCCGACATGAAGAGGGAGTTACAGCGGGCGTACGAGTTGGCCGAGGCGGCGGCTACATAACAAAATCAGAAGAATAAGATGCGGTATGATCGAAAGGTGAAGTTTGTACAATTATTACCGGGCGACCGGGTCCTTTTAACGAATTTGGGACTCCCTGGTAAGCACAAGTTGGCAGATCGATGGGCGGCCAGCCCCTATGTAATCGAGAGCCAGATTCCGAACCTGCCCGTTTACCGGGTGAAACCTGAGGATGGAAAAGGGCCTATCAAGGTACTCCATAGGAATCACCTGCTGCCACTGGGTCAAGCGGTGCAGGTAGATAAGGAGCCCGAGTGGGAGGTTACGCCCAGTACAAGGACTCTGCGAGGGCGCGGAGAACGGGAAGAGCCCGCTGCTGAAGAGCGGGGACGGGTCCCTCACCCGGGAATGGCTACCGATTCAGAGGAGGACGACTCAGATGAGTGGGCCCTGTTCCCATTCGCTGGTGCTCCAGTACCAGGAGAGGAGGCTCCTGGCCCTTCCCATACTGAATTGGGTGAGAGGAGGGAAGGTTTTGAGGGTCAGATGGAGAGGCAGCCTATATTGGTGGGAGAGAGGGTGGAACCCGAGCGTGAGCTGGAGAGATCTCAGGTGAGGGAGGACCCCTGTGAGGAAGGGGGTGCGGGTCTGTCAGGTAGACCTGGGGTGTCCGAGACAGTGGGTTCGCAGGTGACGAGGGGTATGAAGGGGTATGGAGATCTCAGAGGAATAGGCGCCCCCCGGAGTGGTTGACATATGTGGTACCGGGAGAACCGAGTGTGATTTCTACTGCTCTGGGTAGTTATGTCACTGCTTTCTGCACCTGGGTTGGGTTTTGTGTGTTGCAAGAAGCTTTGGGGACCTCTAGTAATGCCATGAGGGCATGACATTTGCTGGTGGGGAGAGAATGTACAATGCCCTGCGTATGTTACTCAAAATGGCATCTTTGGTTTGTTACAAGTAGGAATGTTTCTTTGTCGGATAAGTGTTTCTCTCGCCGTTGTTTCACGTTAGAATGGTTGATATGGTAATTGTATTCATTTGTTAATCAATGGGGAATGTCATTGTGTCTTGTGATGCTGGGAACTTGGGGGAGGGGTTTTCGCGGTTTTTTTGGGGGGCGGGAGGAAGAGGTCGAGGAAGGTGGACGTGTGTGGCACTGCTCGGAAGACCACCGGGCGTGATCCTAGGGGCGAAGACGTGGAGGTCAGAGGCAAGCGACGATGGGTCGATTGGTTCGTTGATTGAGCTCCAAAGAGTGCACTGAATAGACTGAACTTTGATAAGTTGGCGCCTTTTGTTTTTTTCCTTGTATATATATATATATATTGTATTGCCTACTACTCTTTTAATTTTAGTAAACTCTTTAAAGTGTATGTCATAATGGTATTTGTTGTGGGTTTGATAATGTTGGCGGGCGCGAGGCATAAAACTCGATTCTCACAGCATCTGCGTGTACGGGAGGTGGGTTGGTGAGTGGCTGGATATCCTTTTTCCCCTAGACATATACCAGCCTGTTGGGTAAGGGTTACACAGATATACCAATTTTGAATCTGGAAAGTGAATGTTGTATGACTAACAAAAAATACTCAGCTAATAAAATGAACTATGAAGGAAGTGTTGCCTCAAATATATCACAACATTACTGTGATTTAAAATTAGTAATTTCTGAGAAAGTGAAGACTTGTTCAATTAAGACATTCACTGATATGTTGAGCTAGATCCTCAGAAGTGAAGAACTGTCAATTCTTGTTGACATCATTGGAATATTTCAAGCTTCTATTGCTGACTGAATGTCAATTTAGTCTTCTGAATTCAATCAAACGTAAATTCAGAAATTGACTAGAAGTGGAACATTTAGATGATCTGCTGAAGATTACTGGATTAAGCAACAAAAGTCTCACTTCAAATTTTTATTTTATGTATTCCAATTTGTGAAGCCACCATCTGCAGACCAAATTGAACAAGCTCCAGCTAATCATTTGTCTAACAGAAAGAAAAGCCTGATTGATGAAGCCTGAAGGATGTGCAGCACTCCAAGAGGGGAGAAAGCATTGTCTGTGGTCCCTGCCCAGATATAAAGGAAAGAGTGATAAGAGGTATGTCATCTGGATTTGAAATTAATATGGGCAGTGTTCTAGATTTGTAATAAAGACAGATGACAAAGTTTACAAAATGTGATAGAATTTCCATGTTGTTATGTATATTGTTACGGATTCAGCAACAATAAATATATAAGGGAAGCAGGTTGTTTTTATAACAAATAAAACATTTATTAAACACTGAAAAAAAAACCCAAAAGTAAACAAACGACTAACGCAACCAGAAATCAGCTGCTGTGCGGCAGCTTATACAGTCCTTAAAGCGATGTTGCAAAAACAATTCTTCAAAGTAGTACTGTGAAAGTTCACAAAGCTTACAGTTCATTAAAGGAGAGACTTTTTAGATGATTTAAATTCTCTTTCATGTCGTTTTGTTGTGGTTCCCAGTCGAACTATACTTTTCCCGGAGAATTTACGAAGATGAAAATGAAATAGCTTAAAGGCACTGACCTTTCCCTGACAAAACTAAACCCGTCCCTTTCTGCTATTATTTGCAGGGGTTAGCACGGGGACAGCCAATGAATTCCTACCGAATGAAGATCAAAGAAGGTCAAACCTGTTCACCGTCGAAATCGACTTTCCTCGATCTTTTAAATCCCGAACTCCGATCTTCACTCCACTGATTTTTAACTGGCAGTATTATAAAGAAACGGCCGGCAATGACCTTTTAAACTTTAGGCACTAAATAAAACTCCACCTTTCAACCAAACTGCGTCATAATATTGGATCACGAAGTGGCATGGAGTCAAAATGTCACATCCAGCCACAAACCGCCCCTCCTCGCAAGGAGGAGTCCTCCTTTTACACACTGGGGGAAAAAAAACGGTCAGATGACATCTACTGGTGGGAAAGTGACATCACTCCACCATCACAAGACCTCTACCTTTGGTCCAGCATATCTTCAACACCACTGTCACGTGACAAGTACAAGATACCCACGGGTACTTAACAATATCATTATACACCAATTAATAAATAAAATCCAAAGTATGTGATTTTCAATTTTTATTCTAAATATTCATAATAGGATTAATAGAAAGAAAAAAGTGCTGCACAGTTTTAAATCTATGTAAAAGTTTGTGCTCAGCAATGCTTGCTGAGCTGAAAAGAAGGGGAAATAGAGAACTGGAATGGGCAATGGAAAAGGAGAAGGATCTGGCGAAATTTTCAGAAATCAATGTTAATGTTGCACATTGGATGCTAACTGGCTGGAATATGATGTTTTCCTCCACCAACCTATGAGTGGCATTATTGTGGCAATAGCAGCCTGTGTTATTTGTTCTCCTATAGCATATCAATGTTCCTGTAATAATGTGAAGCCAAATTTGCCCTCAACCATTCTGACAGGAAGACTTGCAGTAAAGAGGTTTCATGGAAAATTGAGGATGTAGCCAAACAATGTTATTTGAAAACTTGCTTTTCACTTGCTAGCTAATGATTTTCACAAGTTTTATCCTGAATACAGTGCTAAACAAGATCAACTTTAAAGCAGAATGATAACAAAAACAATTTCAACTTCAGCAAAGTAGAAACAGATACCATATTGGAAACACAGGTTTAGATTTGAGTCAGCCATATAACCATATAACAATTACAGCACGGAAACAGGCCAACTCGGCCCTTCTAGTCGATGCAGACACTTACACTCGCCTAGTCCCAGTGCCTGCACTCAGCCCATAACCCTCCATTCATTTCCTGTCCATATGCATATCTAATTTTACTTTAAATGACAACACCGAACCTGCCTCGACCACTTCTACTGGAAGGTCGTTCCACACAGCTACTACTCTCTGAGTAAAGAAGTTCCCCCTCACGTTACGCTTAAATTTTTGCTCCCTAACTCTCAAATCCTGTCCACTTGTTTGACTCACCCCTACTTAACAATAACAATACCAAAAATGTCATCATTGGATTAGATTGAAGCTCCATCGTCCCCTAATGGTTTACCAGAACTTGAAAGGTACATCTTCTTACATGATCAGCATACTGTTAAGCAGTGTAACTTTACTCCAATTTCTCTGAACTGTTTGTGGTGCACAAAAAGTTCTGATTTCAGAGGTTTTCAGATGTTGGAATTTCAGATCAGGTGTACTCAATCTGAACCAAGGAGAAAGTGCATGGGAAACTGAAAGGTAGAAAGTTCACCTACCAGATGGACATCACCTCAGTGTTCTGTGAGTGGTAGCTGAAGTGATTGTGGAGGTATTAGTCGTGATCATATATGAATCAATAGATTCTGGAATTGTTCTGGAGGAGTGGAAAAATGCAACTGTCAATTGCATGTTTTGGGGTACTTGGAGGCAAGTGAAAAATAAGCCAAATTCAGCATATTTCAAAGGGGCAAATCTTGTCTGACAAATCTGTTGCATTTCTTTTAGGAAAAATAACCGGCAGGACAGACAAAGGAGAGTAAGTGGATATTGTTTAAAAGCCTTTGACAAAGGTTGTACATGAGACCGCTTAAAAGGTAAGAGTCCATGGCATTAAAGGAAGGATACTAGCACATATAGAATATTGGCTAAATGTCAGGAAGTAAAGTGAGGTTTTTTGAGTTGTCTGGCAATGACTAACGATGGTGCACAGGGGGCATTGTGGGACCGCTTCTTTCACATTATATATCAGTGATTTGGCTGGCAAAATTGATGGCACGTTGAGAGTGACAGAGACCTTGAAACAGTCTCTAAATAATTATTTAGAGGAGCCAACATACTGGACCACTGTCACACTATCATCAAGAACACTTTATGTTCCAACCCACGCCTATACTTTAGAATGTTTGATCACCTCACTGTACTCCTACTTCCTGAGCAGAGGCAGAGACTATAGCACCAGTAGTGAGGACCATGAAAGTATGGACAAGAGAGGTGCAGGAGTGCCTACAGGATTGCTTTGAGTCAGTGGACTGGACTGTATTCAGAGATTCTAAGTGAGTATGCCACTGCTCTCACTGATCTCATTAAAACCTGTGCCAATGAAAGTGTGCCTTCGAGAACATACTGTGCATATCTGAATCAAAAGCTGTGGATGAAACAGGAGGTTCGCAGTATGCTGAGGACTAGATCTGTGGTGATCCAGCACTACATAAGAAAGCCAGGTACAACTTACAGAGGGCTATCTCAAGAGCAAAGGAACAGTACCAATTGAGGTGAAAGGCAGAACTGGATGCTCTGCAACCCTGGCAGGTTTTGCAGGCTAGTACTTCCCACAAGACAAAATCTAACAGAAGACAATAAGATATAGGAGCAGAATTAGGCCAGTTGGCCCATCACATCTGTTTCACCATTTCATCATAGCTGAACCAATTTTCCTCTCAGCCCCAATCTACTGTCTTCTCCCTGTATCCCATCGTGACTTGACCAGTCAAGCATCTACCAACCTCTGCCTTGAACATACATAAAGATTTGGCCTCCAAAGTTGCTGGTGGCAAAGAATTCCACAGAGTCACCACTCTCTGGTGAACCAAATTTCTACTGATGACTATTGTAAAAAGGACATCCCTCTATTCTGAGACTCTATCCTCTGGTCCTAGACTTTTTCAGAATACGAAACATCCTCTCCACATCTTGAAGGTCAGTGATGCTTCACTCCCTGATAAGTTCAATATTATTTATGCAAGCCTTGAAAGGAAGAATAAAGCTACAGCTATGAGGTCCCCTACAGCACCCAGTGACACTCGGATCACTGTCTCGAAGCTGACATCAGATCATCTTTCAAGAGGGTGAACCCTAGCAAGGTGACCTGCCTGGATGAGGTACCTGGTAGGGTTCCGAAACACTGTGCCCATTACTACTACTCCTACTTCATCAGTGTGTTCAGTTCATCTGCGTTAGCTGCTGCGCTATCTTCCAGGAGCGTGCTGACTATACTCTTGCAAAGGCACCCAAGGTTCATCCTCCCATGCTTGGGCTCCCATGTGATGACTAGACTGGCAGGTAGCTCAGGGTGGCGTAGATAGTGCCCCGCCTGTTACAGTCTTCTCGCCTCAGTTTTAGTAGTCAGCATCGGTAGGTCGTCATTGAGCTCGACATCCGACATGTGCCGTTGCCAACTCACGTCAAGATCCATCCGGAGCATTCGTACATAGCAACCATCCAGTGACTTTTGCATGGTCTTGGTGAGTGCCTACATCTCGCATCTGTACATGAGAATGGACTCTAGGACTGCTATGAAGATCCTCTTTCTGAGCCCTCTGTTCAGGTTCGACCTCCAGATTTCCTTCATGTCATTCATAGACTTCCATGCCTGCACTTCCGTATCTTTCTGCCTTCTCTGAACTTGTCATTCCTGACCCGAGATACTTGAAGTCTAAGTCTTCCTTAATGGTATCACTCTTTACAGTCTTGAGAGTACCGTCATCACAATTGGATGCCATATACTCTATCCTTTTAGCATTTAAGTGAAGTCCAAAGTTATTGCACTCAATTTCCACTTTTGTCAGTAGCTGCTATGCTTCCTCCCTCTGGACAGAGAGCAGGACTATGTCATCTGCAAAATCGAGATCTGTGAGCATAACTGGTCTGATCCTTTTGGCTCGACCTGGTTTTATGGTAAAACCAAGCTTGCCATGATCTTCGTGCCAATCAACTGGTGAGTATGTTCAAAAATATTTTCAATCTCTTCTACAGTCAGAAGTCCCCACTAGCTTCAAAAGGACAAAAATCATACCTGTGCCCAAGGAGAGAAGGGTATCAACTATCATCCAGTGGCACTCACATCTACGATGATAAAATGCGTTTAGAGGTTTGTTATGGCTAAAATCAACTCTTGTCTCAGAAAGGACCTGAACCCACGGCAAGCTGCCTGTTGCTGCAATAGGTCTGCAGAGGATGTGATCACATTGAATATTCATTCAGCCTTGGATCACCTGTACCACACTAATACTTCTATCAGACTGCTCTTTATTGACTACAGATCAGTGTTTAACACAATGATGCCCACAGGTCTCATCAAAAACATCCAAAATCTGGGTTTCTCTGCTTCCCTCTGCAACTAGATCCTCGACTTCCTCACTGGAAGTACACAGCCTCTGTGGATCAGGGTTAACATCTGCACCTCGCTGATATTCAACACGGGCACACCTCAAGGATATGTGCTCAGCTGACTGCATTGCTTTCTCTGCATCCATGACTGTGTGGCAAGACAATGCAAATACCATCTATAAATTTGCTGATGACACAACTATTGTTGGCAGCATTTCTTATGGTGACAAGAAGGCGTAGAGGAGCCAGATCGATCAACTAGTTGAATGGTGTCCCAGCAACAACCTTGCACTCAGTGTCAGTAAGACCAAAGAGTTGATAGTAACCTTCAGAAAGTGTAACACGAGGGAACACACACCAGTCCTCACAGAGGATCAGAAATGCTTAGAGTAAGCAATTTCAAGATTGTGGGTGTCCAGATCTCCGAGGATCCATCCTGGACCCAACATATCAATGCAGTTACAATAAAGCACACAGTGCATTATATATCATGTGGAGCTTGAGAGGATTTGGTATGTCACCAAAGACACTTGCAAATATATATAGATGTACTGTGGATAGCAGTCTATCCGGCTGAATCACTGTCTAGTACCAGGGAAGCTTTGCACAGAATTGAAATAAGCTGAAGAAAATTGTAAACTCTGACAATTTCATCATGGGCAGCAGCTTCCACAGCACCCTCAACATTTTTAATGAGCAATGCTTTAATACGGCAACATCCATCTTTAAGGGCCCTCGTCACCCAGGACATACCCTCTTCTCATTGACATGATCAGTGTGGAGGTACAGGAGCCTGAAGACATACACTCAATGATTCAGGAACAGCTTCTTCTGATCTGCTATCCGATTTCCGAAAGGACATTGAACCCACGAACACTACCTCACTAATTTTGCACTACTTACTTATTTTAACTTTTTAATATATATGTATTCGGAACTGAATTGCAGTATATATGTAGATTATATACTTCCTCTAAATCAGTCTTTTTATCTGCATAACAACAAATTTAACCACATATGTCAATGATTCTGGTACCATTTGGCTGAGTGTCCATCAGCTGCAGCTATCCTGCTTGCAACGAGCAGGAGAATAAATGAATGGCAGGCTAATTTGATTCATATTCTCCATAAGAGTGCGTGGCTTCTACTGCTTTGCCTTCACCAGAAAGTTTTTTTGCAGACTTGCAGATTTTGTTGGGGGCTTTACCACAACACCTCTCCTCTCTCTGAAGCCTCAATTAACACTTAAATGGAAACATTCTACAAATATATTTAATCAAGAAACATATCTGCCTGGATAATTAACAAATAAAGCTTTTTGAAAGTTAGTTTTGATCTGGGAAGTAATGATAAGCTGGTGGAAGCTAACTAAAAGGAATTATAAGAGAGAAACAGTTGGAATCTTTCTCCCAGATTGGAATTGTCAAAATTCATAAGGCACCACTCTTAGGCCAGATTGGGAAAGATAATGGAGATTAGTGGGGGAAGGCTTTTAGACAGTGGTTGGTTCCTTTAACCCACTGCCAGGTTGTTGGTGGAAGCAGACACATATCAAATCAAATCAAGTTTAATTATCATTCAAACCATACATGGATACAGTCGAACAAGACATCATTCCTCAGTGGTCAAGGTGCATAACATGCATTCAAAATTCTGAGAGAGAGAAAAAAACATAACACACATCTTTATACAAAAAAAAAACAAATGTATACTCCAAATCCCTGAGTGACATGCAAATTGATGGTACAGCTCCTGTCAATCCAGCATGTCATTCCACCAGTTGAACACAGGAGGGCAGCTCTGATCGGAGAGGCCACCTCCCAAACGAACATAGACTCCACGCTACACCGCCTCCAGTGTTGTCTCTCCTAGACTATAATACAGGCAAAGCCACTTCAGCCCAAGTTTTCACTACTACAGAGGCTACACTGCAGCCTCTTTGCCTGTCTCATCACCAAACAAGGGAAAAAGGCCTGCAGCATTTCAGATTATAAATGTCCAACAGGGTCTTGCAATTGCAAGTGAAATGTCCACGACAGTCACTCATGGTTACAATGCACTTTGCCTTAGCACACCAACTCTAATGCCTTTGGGTAGCAGGTAGCAGTCTGGTCTGCACCCAGGACAGCTCATCTGAAACAGTCCGGCCCTTCTGCCTGCTTCTTCTCCTAGCCAAGCATTGGCTTCTCTTTCTCCCAGCCAAGTGCCAGTTTCCCCTCCGACTCGTCCACCAGCTCTTTTGGCACCCCAGCTGGTGGCTTCAAACAACGAACAGACCACTGATGTGATAGACCTGTATTCATTCAAGGAGTCCAGTATAGTTTTACTGACATAAAAAAGAAATTTTAAAAAGAGAAATTCACCCTTTGGGCAGCATCCGTTGAAACGAGCAGTCAACGTTTCGTTCCAAGACACATCTTGATTAAGAAGGAGGGGGCAGGGGCCCTATAAAGGTGGGGGTAGGGTGGAAGGTGCCAGGTGAAAAACCAATGAGAGGAAAGATCAAAGGTTGGGGGAGGAGAAGCATGGAGGGGATCGGCAGGAAAACTAAAGAAGGAATCTAAGGAGAAGGCACAATGGTTAGTAGAAGAAGACAGAATCATGAGAGAGGTGATAGGCAGCTAGAAGAGAAGGCAGAGTGAAAGTGGGATGGGGGAAGAGAGACGGAGGGAATTACCAGAAATTGGAAAATTCAATAATCATACCAAGGGGCTGGAGACTACCCAGATGGTATATGAAGTGTTGCTCCTCCAACCTGAATTTGGCCTCAGCATGGCAGTAGAGGATGCCAAGTACGGACGTATCCGAATGAGAATGTGAAGCAGAGTTGAAGTGGGTGGCAATCGGGAGATCCTGTCTGTTGTGGCGGACGGAGTGGAGGTGCTCAATGAAGCGGTCCCCCAATCTGCGTTGGGTCTCGCCGATGTAGAGGAGGCCGCACCGGGAGCACCGGATACAATCGATGACCCCAACAGACTCACAAGTGAAGTGTTGCCTCACTTGGAAGGACTGTTTGGGGCCCTAAATGGTGCTAAGTGATGAGGTGTAGGGACAAGTGTCGCACTTACGCTTGCAGGGATAAGTACCAGGTGGGAGATCTGTGGGGAGGGACATGTGGACCGGGCAGTTGCGGAGGGAACAATTCCTGCGAAATGCAGAGGGGGTAGAGAGGGAAAGATGTGCTTTGTGGTTGGGTCCTGGTGAAGGTGGCAGAAGTTGCGAAGGATAATATGCTATATCCGGAGGCTGGTGGGGTGGTAGGTGAGGACAAGTGGAACACGGTCCCTGTTGTGGTGACGGGAGGATAGGATGAGGGCCGAAGTGCGGGAAATGGAGGTGATGCTGGTGAGGGCATCATTGGTGATGGCAGAAGAGAAACCATGATTCTTAAAGAAAGAGGACATTTGAGATGTCCTGGAATGGAAACCCTCATCCTGGGAGCAGATGTGACGGAGACGCAGGAACTGGGAATAGTGAATGGTATTTTTACATTTGGCAGGGTTGGAAGAGGTATAATCAAGTTAGTTATGGGTGTCAGTGGGTTTATAGAAGATGTCAGTGGACAGTCTGTCTCCAGAGATGGAGACTGAAAGATCGGGGAAGGGGAGAGAAGTGTCTGAGATGGACCAAGTGAACTTGAGTGCTGGGTGAAAGTTGGAGGCAAAGTCGATGAAATTGACAAGCTCAGCATGGGTACAGGAAGCAGCACCAATGTAGTCGTCAATGTAGTGAAGCGGAAGTTGGGGAGCAGTACCAGTATAGATTTGGAGCATAGACTGTTCCACATAACCCATGAAGAGGCAGACATAGCTGGGGCCCAGGCAAGTCCTCATAGCTACACCCTTAGTCTGAAGAAAGTGGGAAGAGCCGAAAAAGAAGTTATTAAGTCTTCGTACCAGTTCCGCCAACCGGAGGAGTGTGGTGGTGTTGGGGAACTGGTGAGGTCTATTGTCAAGAAAGTAGCGTAAGGCCTCCTTCTTCAGTCCTGATGAAGGGTCTCGGTCCGAAACGTTGACTGCTCATTTCAACGGATGCTGCCCGATCTGCTGAGTTCATCCAGCTTGTTTGTACGTTTTGATTTGACCACAGCATCTGCAGTGTAATTTGTGTTTAGAAATTCACCCTTGGTTGGCCCACAAGAGACTGCTACATTCAAATTACTGGAATTAGAATAAGAGTATTTAATTGGTTTTTGGACAGCTTCGTGGATGTATAGGGTCTGCAGGGATATGGATGCAGGCAGAAGGGATTAGTTTCAGTTAATCACGTTAAGCTCAATCATCATATGCCAAGTAGCCTGTTCCTGGGCTGTACTTGTTTTGTTACAAATAAAGGTGCTTGGCGTGAACTTGGATAGGCAGAAAGACACAAACACAAAATTATCTCATTGCAGCATACCTCCAGTTTAGGCAATTTGGCCCATTAATTCTGCTCCACCATTTCATCATGGTTGATCCATTTCCACTCAGCCCCAGTATCCTGCCTTCTCCCCATACCCCTTCCTGCTCTGACAAAGCAAGAATCTATAAACCTCAGCCTTTAATACACAAATGATTCAGCCTGCACAGCTGCTTGTGGTGATGAATTCCATAGCTTCACCAGCCTCTAGCTAAAGAATTTCCTTCTGATCTCCATTCCAACTGTCCCTCTATTCTGTGGCTGTATCATCTGGTCTTAGACTTCCCCACTGTCGAAAACATCCTTTCCACATCCACTCTATTGAGACCTTACAATATTCAATAGATTTAATAAGATACTCCCCTCATGAATTCCAGTGAGTACAGACACAGAGATATCAAAAGTTCCTCATATGATAAACCTTTCAATCCTGACCTGATGCTTGTGAACCTCCTTTGATCCCTCTCCAATGTCAGCACATTCTTTCTTAGTTAAGGGGTCATAATATTCCAAGTGAGGCCTCACCAGTGCTTTATAAAGCCTCAACATTACTTCCTTGCTTTGATATTCTAGTCCTCTCAAAATGAATGCTAACATCACATTTGCTTTCCCCACTGCCAACTAAACCTGCAAATTAACCTTAAGGAAATCCTGTCCGCAGACTCTCAAGTCCCTTTGCACCACAGATATTCCTATTTTCTCACCATTTCTGAAATAGTTTTCTTCGAAAAGGCATGACCATAAACTTTCTGATATTGTAATCCATCTGCCACTTCTTTGCCCATTCTCCTCATCAGTCCAAGCACTCAGTTACCTCTGCTTCCTCAACACTATGTACCCTTCCAGCAGTCTTTGTATCATCAGCAAACTTGGCAGCAATTTCATTATCCAAAGCATTGACATATATAAGGTAAACAGAAGTGGTCCCACTACAAACCCCTGTGGAATATAACTGGTCACCGGCAGCCAACAAGAAAAAGCGTCCTTTATCACCATTTATTGCCTCCTGCCAATCAGCCAAAGCTATCTCCATGCTAGTATATTTCCCATAGTAGCATCGTAATGAAGGGTCTCAGCCCAAAACATTGACTGCGCTCTTTTCCATAGATGCTGCCTGGCCTGCTGAGATCCTGCAGAATTTTGTGTGTGTAACTTCTTCAGCAGCCTCATGTGTGGCATGTGGCACCTTGTCAAATGCCTTATGAAAATCCAGGTGCAGGGATGGATTGATTTTCCTTTGACCCTGCTGCTTATAAATAGCTTAAAGTATTTGAAAAGATTTGTCAGAGTATTGAACTTGAACAAGGCCTATGTTGAAGGCTTCCTTCTATCTGGTCGTACAACCCTGCAGCTACTAAGACTGTAAATGTATTTCCAAGTGGCAAATTGTGTGCTGCAAAGGAAGGTTTTTTTATTTGCTTCATACTGATTGTTGTGCAAGAGGAATTTGCATAATTCTGAAGTTGCTAAAGATGCATTCGCACCACCATGTGTTCGCATCACACAGGAACTGTGGGAGTCAAGATGAAAAACCACAGATTTTGTTCAGGTTTAAATTTATTTATCTTTCACATGCATATCAAAACATGCAGTGAAATTAGTATTATACAGCCAAAATTAATGTAGAAAGAATTATGCCTTTTGCGTATTATAATCTGGAGTTCAAAGCATCACATCAACTACAGTACCTGGGGAAAAAGGCAGTGATTAGGCCAGTTGTGATCTGGAATACAAGGCAATAAAAAGTGGAGGATGAAGATTATATTGTCATTTATGGGAGGGAATTGGCACTCCAAAAAAAAAGTTAAAGGAAAGGAATTTGCAGAACATTTGGGACTACACAATGGAGTTCTGATTTAAGATGACGCTGGCAAATCTCAGTGACTTCTAGCTGATGGCTAACGGAACAAGGAAAACAACTAAGTACTTAGTTAACCACTTTTTTCCCCTGAAAAACAGTTATTGCAGGCAATTGTCAGTAACTTCTATTTGGATATGGAGGCAATTCAGTGTGCTGGAGCCAAGGCAAGGCGAGGCAGTGGGCCGGTCACCAGGAGGAAGGAAGACCCGATGATCGATCACTCTAAGCACCTGATAGAATCAGAGGGTTTGGGTACAAGTGAAATTGTGCCGGTGGGATCCAGGCTCCAGAGTGTTTTGAAGTGACAATACCTGATGTTTGGATGACGATTCAAGTATTGAGCCAAATCAGAAAGTTCAGGTACAGGTCCCAAAGCACAATGAAGTGACTGAACCCAATAGTTGGATGAGGTTTTAAGCACCAGGACTGTTTGAAAAGGATAGGATGTCCTGAGGCAAGGGACTCCACTCTGCACTGAACTATGGATCTGTGCACAGACTCTCTGTAGACTTCTGTTCTGAATGCTATTTGCTTGCCTTTATTGTTTGCATCATTTGATCTGTGTTTTTCATTCTCTGCACCTTTGGCATTTACCATTTATTTTTTTTATATTTGGGAGGTTTTTTGTTTCATGACTGCCTGGGAGGAGACAAATCACAAGGTTATATAATGTATACATATTTTAACAGTAATTGTACTTAAAACTTTGGAATCAAATGAATCAACAGCCCTTTCAAATAGGAGCACACATACCAGATCTGGTCATTTAGTTCATGGCCTAAGTGAGAAAGAGTCAATTTTAGAAAACCTATAAATATTGGTTTTTCAACATAGTCCCCTCCTACATTTACACATTTAGTCCAGCAGTCATGGAGCATACAGATCTTGAACCTCCAAAAAATGTCCACAGCAGGGGTGTTTGATAAGTTTGTGGACTAAGGTACAAGGAGATGAGTTGTACAGCTCTCGTTACATGCTCATACAGTTCAACTCTGAGACATTATGCAGAAAGTTTGAAGTTAATAACTCATCAGTTATCAATCATCGAGGTGATTGATACGTTTGTGTCCTAAGGTAGAAGGAGAAGAGTTACTGACTTTAAAATTCCTGCATAATCTCTGTGAGTAAAGGAAGGGCATATATATCTGGCTGGAGTTCAAGTATTTGCAGAAGCATTAAGTGGTTTGCAATTCCTTGCGTGTATGAAATTCCATCTTGATACATTGATGCATTGAATGCATTGGTGCTGGACATTCAAGAACAGCCTAATGGGATCAAAGTGGGAACACCATTTACTCGACCTTTCCTTTCAATGAAACTGGTTCAGGGGTTCATTGAGGTTTCTTAAATGTGTCATAGGTGTGTGACAGGTAAAGGCCATCCAACCTCTGCTGAGATGGGGAAATGCTACAGATTTCTGCCTACTTTCTTGCGATCATATCATCATTAAGTTATCTGTTTTGGCATAATAACTTGGTCAGGTCCCATAAATGCTGGGCTCTAATGTAATATTACATTTTTAGTACAGGATCATTGGGGTCAGCATGCATTTGTTCACCACAAGAGCAGCAGATTTTCCCTACCACTTTCCATCAACACATATGGGACTCACCAATTTGAGTGCTCAGTGCACAAAGCCAGATGACTTATTGCTGTTTGAGTGGGCCTGAAACCCTCTGTAATTATGGCGAGAACTGTTGCAGTGAAGAACCAAGGTGGGACTTCAGTTAGCCCAAAGCAGGCCCACATCATCCTGGGTAAGGTGCTTATTCCAGAACTTAAACTCACATCTGGTTCTGCCCACATACAGTTGCTTAATTGCCATGCATTTCATTATTGTCTTTTTCAAATAAATGTGTCAGTGTCTCTCAGACATACTTCCAGGTCTAATTTTTGTAACTCCAGCGAGAAAGTTTGTTAAGGTGTGCGTTAGTGAGCAATAGTACTTTTAAAGGAATGAAACAGTATTGTCAAAGCATTAAGCAATAGAACCATAGAAAACCATAGCACAATACAGCCCTTCAGCCCTCCATGTTGTGCTGACCCATATAATCCTTAAAAAAAGTACTAAACCCACGATACCCCGTAACCTTCTATTTTTCTTTCATCCATGTGCCTGTCCAAGAGACTCTTAAATACCCCTAATGTTTTAGCCTCCACCACCATCCCTGGCAGGTCATTCCAGGCACTCAAAACCCTCTGTAAATAACGTACCCCTGATGTCTCCCCTAAACTTCCCTCCCTTAATTTTGTACATATGCCCTCTGGTGTTTGCAATGTTGTTAAGTGAAACGATGCAGCAGATGGGTTTAGATTGAGCTGGAGTTTACAAAGCATGAATTTGGGATCCCAGTCCTGAGAGAAACAGCAAGGGATTGAAGGAATGAATCAGGTATTCAGCGACAAAATTGGGTTGAGGTTGGAGCAGCCATAGGCATTGCGATTGCAGGAGAGGAAGTTAATGGATGGGCAGGTGTTGTGAAAATTCTTCTTAGCTCACTCTCAAACAAAAGATGCAAATAAAGTAGTGAAGCCTTGCAGTGACAAAGAAGAAGAGAATGAGTGAGGATTGGGGCAAGAGCCTCATGGTGTCAGAAAGGTGATCATAAGACCTAAGAAGACCAGAAGACTGCAAACACTCATTGGATTCAATCAACAAGTATTCCTATCCATTTTTAGCCCAGGCCTATTAAATTGCCAGTCTGTCAAAATCACATTAATCAGAACTGAAGGAAGTCATACTCCTCTGAGACGGGGCAACTGCTGTAAGTCATTGGCATTTCCTTGACCTGTCGCACCTCCCCAATGTATTAACTCACACTTCCAGGGATCAAATTTGATTTGCTTTTTCCTGCTCAACTGAGAGACTGTCAGTATTTTCCTGCAGTCCAAACGTTTAACTGTGTGGCAAGTTTTTGTATTATCGGTGTGGAGGAAAATTTTGAATATAGGGTTATAAGACTCGTATAAAAATTTCCTGACAATCTCCAATCCTTTGCGTCATGACCCTGCATTTAGGTTAAATCAGTAACCTTGCATACATGAAAGGACTAAGTACAGAACACTCTGCTAGGAGTCTTCCAGTAACAAAAATTACCCATCAACCTTTTTATTCTGCTACTGAGCATGAATCTAATCTATCAAGCTCTCTTGGATCCCAAGGGCTTTATGTTTCGTGATCAGCCAACAATGCTGAACATGATCAACAACCAATTACTCAATGCAAATGGTAACAGACATTTTGCTGTCTTGGTTCCCCTCCCCACACACTAACTGAGTTCAATCAAATTAGTCAAGCACAATCATTCCACAAAAAAATTCATTCGGACAGACCCCCATTAATCTGTGCTATTCTCTGCACATATGAATATAAGAAAATAGAAGCAATTGTAACCAACCCAGCCCTTCAAGCCTGCTCCGTCATTCAATGTGATCATGGCTGAGCTGCCCAAGTCTCATCTACTTTGTCAATTTTCTCTGGCTCTCAGTTTCCAGAGCTTTAAAAAAAAGTTGCATCATTTTAAATACTCTTAATGTTCCCACCTGCATCATCTCTGGGGAGATTGACAATACTCTGCAGAAGCATTTCCTACACTACTGAGTTTTAAATGACGCTGTGCCGATATCTCACTAATGGAAACAGTTCAATGTCTATCCTTGTTATGAACCCTAAGAACCTAATATGTTTCAGTAAAATTGTCCCCTTCTTTTAAATTCCAAAGAATATAGTTTTTTTTTTAGTTAGCATTTTGTGGGATCACCCTCTCTTCCCTTTAATTGCCTGAGTGCATCTCTTTTGGACTGCTTCCAATGCCAGTCTATACTTTCTCAAGTAAGGGGACCAAAGCTGCCGACTCATTGGTGTGCTGTACAATTGTAACAATATCTCTTCATTTTAAACTGTAACCCTCTTGCAATAAAGGGCAAAATATCATTTGCCCTCTTTACTTCCTCTACCTGCCTGTTAACATTATGTACATCAACATGTAGTTCCATTAACTGCAAAATGTTTCTATTTGGATAATAGAGTGATTTTTGATTCCTTTTAAAAAGTTACATGACCTTGCACTTTGCCATATTAAACTATTTGCTGGGTTTTCATCTACACACACAACCTCTCTATAATTAGGTTATAGTCCTAATATTGACATTACAATGTGTCCTCCCATATTATCAGCAGACCTGGACATCTTAAATTGTGTTTCCTCCTCAAAGTTGTTAATGTAAATTGTAAATAATTGAAGGCTGAGAACTGATTCTTGGGGCTTTCCACTTGTTGCGTTCTTATAACTTGGAAAGCATCCATTTAGTTCAACTCTTGTTCTGTGCAGTAGCAATCTGATTCGTGATTCACCTCCTGTGCACCTTATGGAATGGCTTGCGATAGTCTATGTTTACATTATCTCCAAGAATGCTTCCAATACTTTGCTACCTTTGAGTTTGAACAGACAGGTTTGCAATCCATTTCTCCCTTTTGAAACATACAAAGTTTGGTGTCCCCTAATCCTCTGACTTCATTCCAAGAGCAGGAAAGGGTAAAAAAAAATGATGGGCAGACCATTGGCAATATCTCCTTTGCTTTCTTCTACAAACTTGGATTGATATAAAATAGGCTTGGCAATGTATCACTTTTAGAAGATAATAAATGCCTCCATAATTACCCTTCCAATGTTTTGCATTTATCCTATAAACTTTGTGGCACTGAGACAAGTTGTGAGACACAGCGAGTACGGGAAGTTAGGCAGAGTGGTAGTTATAGGAACCTCAGTTGTTGGTGGAACAGACAGAAAATTCGGTGCCCACAAAAAAGAAGCTAGGATGTTGAGGTGTCTGCCAAATGCTATGATCATAGACGTTCCTGAGTGGCTGCAGGACATTCTCAAAGCGTTGGGTAAGCGGCCATTTGTTGTGGTGCATGTTGATAGTAGTGACACAGTTAGGAAAAGGGGTGATGTCTTGAGCAATGAATATAGGGAATTAGAAAATAATCTAAACAACAGGACCTCAAAGATAGTAATCTCAGTATGACTCCCAGTGCCACATGCTAATGGAGAAAGAATTAGAAAGATATCACGGATGAATGTGTGACTGTCGAGCTGGTGCAGGGGGCAGGAATTTAAGTTCTTGGGTCACGAAGGGTAGAGATAACCTGTACAGGAAAGACACATTGCACATTAACTGGACAGGGGCCAATATCCTGGCTGGAAGATTTGCAAGTGCTACTTAGGAAGGTTTAAACTAGAGCAGCATGGGGGTAGGGCTCTGAGTGATAGGGTGCTCTATCTGCCACAAAAGGCAGGATCTCCCGACAGCTGCCTATTTCATTTCCAGTTCCCATTCATATCCTAACTTCTGTCCATGGCTCCCTGTACTGCCACAATGAGGCCAAACTCAGGTTTGAGGAGCAACATCTCATATTCCATCTAAGTAGCTTTCAAACTAATGGCATGACCATGAAATCCTCTATCCTCTGGTAATTGCTTCCTCGTCCCATTCTCTCTTTTTTCATTCCTCCTTTTGGTTCCCACTCTCATCGCTTCTCTTCTCCTAACAGCCAATCACTTCCTTCGAGCTCCACTCCTCGTCTTTCTTCCATAAACCGCTGACCTCTCCTGTTTGATTCCTCCTTCTTCCTCTCTTTACCTCTTCAACCTTTCAACTCACAGCTTCTTACTTTATCCTCCCTGTGCTGACAATCCACCTTCCCCCTCACCTGGCCTCACCTATCACCTGGCAGATTGTACTCCTTTTCCTCCCCCACCTTCTGAATCTGGCTTTTCCGCCTCACATTCCAGTCCTAATGAGGGGTCTTAGCTTGAAACAATAATTGTTTATTCCCCTCAATTATTTTCTATCCCCTCTATCTGATTGCTTATTCTCCTGCCTGACTTGTTGAGTTCCATCAGCACTTTGTGTAAGTAGCTCATGAGAAATCAGGGGATAATATCTAGCCAATGTGTAAGAATTTTGTCATTGGGATAGAAATGGGCACAGTAAAGGGAGAGGAATGACAATTGGTTTAAACTGCATTTATTTTAAAACAAGAGCCTGACAGGCAAGAAGGGTATCTCTGGGCACTGACTGGCTCTGAGGACTGTGATATCACAGGCATAGCAGAAACTTGACTGGCAGAAGGACACAGTTGACAGCTGAATGTTATCGGATAATCAAATGCTACAGGCGTGACAGAGATGCAGGTAAGACAGTAGGGGAAGTGAAAGAGGGCAGAAGAATAGTCCATAGAGAGGATATACTCAGGGGTCCATCCTGTGAGACTATGTGCACAGAAATTCGAAAGAAAAAGGGGATGGTCACTCTGATTGGACAATATTATAGTTCCTTTATTAGTTACCAAGAAATGTAGAGAGATTACATCTATTTGTAAGTAAAATAGAATAGTATAAGTTGTGGATTTTAACGTCCCTTGTTGATTGGGATGACCATTGTGTAAAAAGATTGAATGGAGCAGAATTGAAATGTACCCAAGCAAGCTCTCCTTATCAATGTATAACGTGAACTATTCGAGGATGATGATGCTGAGGATGTTCTACGAGTCTGTGGTGGCCAGTGCTATCAGGTTTGCTGTTATGTGCTGGGGCAGCAGGCTGAGTGTAGCAGACACCAACAGAATCAACAAACTCATTCGTGAGGCCAGTTATGTTGTGGGGGTGAAACTGGACTCTCTGACGGTGGTGTCTGAAAAGAGGATGCTGTCCAAGTTGCATGCCATCTTGGACAATGTCTCCCATCCACTCCATAATGTACTGGTTAGGTACAGGAGTACATTCAGCCAGAGTCTCACTCCACCGAGATGCAGCACTGAGAGTCATAGGAAGTCATTCCTGCCTGTGGCCATCAAACTTTACAACTCCTCCCTCGGAGTGTCAGCCACTCTGAGCCAATAGGCTGGTCCTGGACTTATTTCCACTTAGCATAATTAACCTGTTATTATTTAATTATTTATGGTTTTATATTGCTATATTTCTACACTATTCTTGATTGGTGCAACTGTAATGAAACCCAATTTCCCTCGGGATCAATAAAGTATGTCTGTCTGTCTGTCTGTAAAATGGCAAGATTATCTCTCAATAGTTTGATGAATAACTTTTAGACAGTTACTTGAAAGTGGTGGGTTACAGTTATATAGGGTCATAAAGAGAGCTTTTCACGCATTGGCCTTCAAACATCAAAGTATTGAGCACAGGAGTTGAATGTTGTATGGAAGTTGTACATTGCAGAGGCCTAATTTCCGTTATAGTGTGCATTTCTGGTCACCTACCGACAGAAAAGATGTCAATAAGTTTGAAAGAGGGCAGAGAAAATTTACAAGGATGTTGTAGACCTGAGTCATAGCAAAAGGTTGAATAAATTATGACCTTACTCCTTGGAGCATAGGAGAGCGAGGAGACAGTGGACAGAGGTATACAAAAATTAGGAGGGATATAGATAGGGTAAATACAAACAGCCTTTTTCCACTGACGTTGGGTGAGACTAGAGCTAAGGGTGAAAGGTGAAATGTTTTAGGGGAACATGAGGGTTAACTTCTTCACTCAGAGGCTTTAGGACTGTGGAAGGAATGTCTGGATGAAGTGGTACATACGGTTTCGATTCCAACATTGCAAAAAGTTTTTGGTGATCTTTTACCCCACAGGAATCAAATATATTGAAAAGGTGATAAAATTCCTCTCAGTGTCATAGTAACATTTTCCAACTACATTTGCTAAAACTAAAGTCAAAATGTTAATCCTGCCCCCACCTCAGCCATTGAATTTCACTGCATAGAAACATAGGAAACCTATAGAACAATACAGGCCCTTTGGCCCACAAGGTTGTGTTGAACATGTCTCTATCCTAGAAATTACTAGGCATACCTACAGCCCTCCATTTTTCTAAGTTCTGTGTTTCAATCCAAATGTCTCCAAAAAGATCCTATTGTATCTGCCTCCACCACCTTTGCCTGCAGCACATTCCATGTACTCACCACTCTCTGAGTAAAAGAAATTACCCCTGAAATCTCCTCTGTACCTACTCCCCAGCACCTTAAACCTGTGTCTTCTGGTGGCACCATTTCAGCCCTAGGAAAAAGCCTCTGACTATCCACATGATCAACGCCACTCAACATCTTAATGCACCTCTATCAGGTCACCTCTCATCCTCTGTCTCTCCAAGGAGAAAAGGCCGAGTTCACTGAACCTGTCCTCATAAGGTATGCTTCCCAACCCAGGCAACATTCTTGTAAATTTCTGCACCCTTTCTATGGTTTCCACATTCTTCCTGTAGTGAGGTGATCAAAACTGAGCACAGTACTCCCAGTGGGGTGTGACCAGAATCCTATATAGCTGCAACATTACTCTCGGCTCCTAAATTCAATTGCAAGATTGATGAAGGCCAATACACCGTATGCCTTCTTAATCACTGTGTCAACGTGTGCTGCTGCTTTGAGCATCCTATGGACTTGGACCCCAAGATCCCTCTTATCCTCCACACTGCCAACAGTCATACCATTAATACTATATACTGCCATCATACTGGACCTACCAAAATGAACAACTCCACACTTAACTGGGTTGAACTCCATCTGTTCACTTCTCAGCCCAGTTTTACATTCTATCAATGTCCCGCTGTAAACTTTGGCAACCCTCCACACTATCCACAACACCTCCAACCTTAGTGTCATCAGCAAGCATACTAACCTATCCCTCCACTTCCTCATCCAGGTCATTTATAAAAATCACGAAGAGTAAGGTACCCAGAACAGCTCCCTGAGTCACTCCACTGGTGACCGATCTCCATGCAAAATATGACCCTTCTACAACCATTCTTTGCTTTCTGTGGGCAAGCCAGTTCAGGATCCACAAAGTAATTTCCCCTTGGATCCCGTGTCTCCTTACTTTCTCAATAAATCTTGCTTGGGGTATCTTATTACGAGCTCCCATCATCCGGCCTGCCGCATACTTAAATAAAGTTTCTTTGAATGCAGTACACGAATTCAGTCCTCTCAAAATCTTGAATTCTGATAGTAACTCAGTTGCCGAAAGAAACTAAAATCTTGCATAATTACTGTGCTCCTACATTTACATTTGTCAGAAATTTGTTTACAAATATTCTCTTCCTGGATCTGTTTGGAGGTCAATGATCTTTGGACTTGCAGAGCAAGGCCTTCTCTTCCTCGATACTTCATGGGACCCTGTAATTCATGCAACATGTCCTACTTCATCAGTAGTCCCAAAATGCATCATCTCACATTTGTCTGGATTAAATTCCATCTGTTATTTCCCAGCCCCTTTTGCTAACAATTCAATATGAGCTGGTATCCGAAGACTACTTAGGCACAGCATGGATCACCGATGCCTGCACATGATCCCTATCCCTACTTTCCCAGCTTATTCATGTGCCTGTCTAAAAGACTATTAAAATGCACGATCATACCGGAATCCATGACCACATTGGTTGCAAATTCCAGGCACCTACCACCCTCTATGTGAGATAAATCTCGCTCTACATATAGCAACTAAACTTATACTGTATCTTTAGTATTTGACTTTTCCACCCTGTGGAGAAAAGGAAGATTGTTTCTGTTAATTTTATGAAGTTCTATTAAGTCTTCCCTCAGGCTCCAGCACTCCAGAGGAAACAATCAAGTTTGGCTAATCTCTCCTTGGAGCTAAATATCTTAAAACCTGGCTGAATCCAGGTAAACCTCTTCTATACCCATCAAAAACCTCGATATCCTTCCAGTAATCTCGTGAGGCCTAACCAATATTTCATACAACTACAGCACATCTTCTTGACTTATACTCAGTGCCCAAGTCAATGAAAGCAATCGTGTCACTCACCTTCTTTACCATGCTTTCTAATTGTGTTACCACTTTTAGGAGCTATGGAGCTGCACATCTAGACCCTTCTACATATCAATGCCTTAATGTTCCTGCCAGTCACTGTATACTTTCCCCTTACTGTTGCCCTCCCAGTGTACAGCACCTCACATTTGCCTGGATTCCCATATATGGGGAGAAATGGTAGATCAATTACCCTAATGCATCCTTTAACAATTTTCTTTCCTGTCTGCAAGTCCACCATTTTTGTTTCTTTTGCAAGCCTGCTAACCAACCTATCTACATTTTCATCCAAAAATTTTATATGTACATTACAAACAACAGGGAGCTTAGCACTGACACTTGCAGAACACCACTGCTCACTGATCTTTAGCCAGAATTATAGCTATTCATCACTACCCTCTGTCTTCTATGGGTAAGCCAGTTCTGACTCAAAACTGAGTCACTGTGGATTTCATGCATCTTAATCTTCCAGATCAGATAATCTTAAAATATGTTTTTATCTCTGAAAATGACTGGTTTGGATAGTTTTAACCACAGAAGACACAGCAGGAGAACTGTTGAAAGACTGTAGATAATATTGAACCATATAGATTTTTTTCTCTGCAGCATATAAATGAAATAATTTTATTTTTTTGTTGTTCTGTATTTTATTATAAAGATCTTTGAAGTTATTTGGATTTCTGTATGTTTTAAAGATAGATTGGGTAATATAAAAATGGCTATTGATTTTCTTTTGTGCAAATATTTCAAGAATTGCTTTGGATGAGTTTTTCTTCCCTTATCTAATATTATGAAGGTTACTTTAAAAATTGAAGGTCGTTTTCTTTTACAAAAAAAAACTGTTCCTTCCAATTTAATTATATTGAGATACATGTCGACTGTTATGCATTTTATATTCGGTAGATGGAGACAGAGATTACTTTTCTCATTTTTTTTAATTTATGTAGGTGGAGTTTATAATTGCTTTCTGTGCTTTTCTTGGGGCTTGCGTCGATCGTTATCGTCTTATTTCCGGGTAGTTTGGGTCCGCTTTTTCCCTTCTTTTTTAACCCCACTATGGAATCCCAGAGCATATGCAAATTATTATAATTGATGTTCACCTCCGCCATTTTTGACTACCTTATCCTAACCTGCATCTAACTATTCTTTTTAGATACAAGGTCTCATGATTATATCTAAACAGTTATTTTTTAAGCTGGAATGTCCATGGTTGCAATCATCCTATTAAGCATAAGAAATCATTTAAAATTATTAACAGATTCCAACCTGATATAATTTTTGCTCAAGAGGTTATCTGATAAAAATCGATCTTTTAAATATTGGAAGGATTCACAGTTTCACGCAAACTCAGAGTAAAATTAGAGGTATTTCTATTTTTATTGATTCCAATATCCCTTTTAATCAGGAGGATATTATAGCCAATATTAATGGTAGATTTTTGATTGTTAAAGAAGTAATTTATAATAGGAAAACTGTTTTGGTTAATATTTATGGAGCAAACGTTGATGACCCTCATTTTTAAAGCTGTCTTTGCTCTATTACGTGATTTAAATGAATGTATGTTATCAATGGGTGATGATTCTAATACTTGTTTAAATCCTTTAATGGATAAGTCATCATCCAAATATCAACTTCATAATCGTTCTTCATAACTTATTAATTCCTTTTTAATTGATTATGGTTGAATTGAAATTTGGAGACACAAGTATCCTAGTGATAGAGAATACTCTTGTTTTAACATGTTCATAATAAATATTCGAGAAACGACTATTTTATAGTCGACCCTCGACTTTTATTTAATGTTCAGAAATGTGAGTATGATGCGATTGTTATCTCTGATCATGTTCCTTTAAACCTAATATTTGAACTGAAAGATGTTGCTTCTACTAGACCATTTTGGCATTTTCCAGAACACTTGTTACAAAGTTCAGGATTTGTTGAGTTCATTGAAACTAAGATAAAAGATTTTATTTTAATAATACAGGAAACGTCTCAAAGTTAGTAATTTGGGATACATTAAAAGCCTATTTACGTGGTCAGATTATTTCGTATATAGCTGAACTGAAGAAACAAACAAGAATGGAATTAGATAAAATCTATAAACAAATTAAAGAATTAGATAACATTTATGCAATCTCTCCAAAGAGTAGAATTCACAATACAATCACAATATAATTTATTATTAACATATCTTATTGAAGGATATTTGCTTAAATTGAAAAGCCAATTTTATATTTTTGGTGATTAAAAATAATAAGCTCTTTGCTTCCCAGTTAACAGCAGCTAGAGCTAAAAGACAAATCTTAAAGATTCGTAAAAATAATGGAGATATAGCAAGTAACTATGAAGACATTAATAACATTTTTTCAGGACTTTTATTCTGAGCATTATAGATCTCAATTTCCTGCAGATTCCTCCAAATTGAAGTATTTTTTTACACAAGATTAAATTTCCTCAAATTTCTGCTGAAGATCAACAGATGCTTGATGCTCCAATTACTGAGCATGAACTTCAGAAAGATATTTTCTTAATGCATTCAGCAGGTAAAGCTCCTGAACTTGATGGTTGTTCAGTAGGATTTTACTAAAAAATTGTAAGATTACTTTCTCCGAATCATTTGGAAATATTTCATGAATTCATTGAGAAGGGCAGTTCATGAATCATCTATTTCCTTAATCATTAAGAAAGATAAATATCCTACTGAATTTTCATCATATAGACCTATTTTGCTGTTAAATGTGGATGCAAAAATTCTCTCTAAGATTATGGCTCACCGCTAGGAATATTAATTAACTATAAATCGTCTCTATGGATCAAACGGGCTTTATTACAGGCCGTTACCCTTTCTCTAACGTTCGAAGTTTGATGAACATTATATATTCACCATTATCTGAGCAACCTCAATCTGTTATCTCTCAACGCAGAAAAGGCATTTGCTAGAGTTGAGTGGCATTATTAGAAAAAAATGGTTTTGGTAATAATTTCAGTATGTGGATTCAAATGATTTATAAGTATCCTATTGCCACCGTTATTGCTAATAATTTCAGGTCCACTTTTTCACTTTCTCATGGTACTAGATAGGGATGTCTATTAAGCTTTTATTATTTGAAACACTACGTGAACCTAAAAATATCCATGGTATCTCCATGAATGGAACCATACAAAAGATTTTTCTTCATGCAGATAATCTTTTGGTTTTTATTTCGAATCCTGAGGAACTCAGTTCCTACTCTTTTGGAAACACTAAAAGATTTTGGTATATTTTCAGGATCAGAAATTAACTTGAATAAAAGTGAATTGTTTCCATTAATTGCCCCAGTTTTATATATAATGATATTCCTTTTAGAATTGTTAATACTTTTAAATATTTGGTATTATAATTACTAAAAAATATAACAATCTTTAAAAAGCTAATGTCGTAATGGACTCCATGAAACAACTATTTGGAATCCACTTAGTCTCTCTTTAATTGGTCATATCCGTGATGTAAAAATGATGATTTTACCTAAAAATATTATTTGTTTTCCAAAATATACCTAATTTTTTAATTTTTTTTAAAATCAAACTGACTCTCTTATTTCTTCCTTTATTTGGAACAATAAGAGACAAAGAAATAGTAAGTATCATTTACAAAAATCTAAAAAAAAGATGGTGGACTTGCACTTCCTAATTTAAGACTCTATTATTGGGTTATTAATATCAGACAATTATGTGTTTGGCTCTATTGGCTCAAGAAGAGCCACAAATTACTATGGGTTGATTTGGGATTAAGAGCTGTTAAACAACTTCATTTAATCTCAATATTAGGACCTCCATTACCTTTACAACTCTCTAAAGTTCCAAATTTAAATCTTTACCCCGTTATTAAACAGTTCTTATGGATTTGGTTTCAGTTTTGCAATTTTTTAAATTTAAAACAACTTAAGTTGTCTAGTTTCTATGTCGAAACTATTTATTCGAACCTTCAATAACCGATACCATTTTTCTCCTATGGAGAAATAAAGGGATCTATTCTTTTACAGATTTATTTTGTGATGGTCGATTTTGAAGAGTTAATTAACACAAATTCACTCCCTCATACACATTTTCTGCAATATCTTCAGGTTAGACATTTTTTACAACAATATTTATGTAAGTTTCCATATTTGCAAGAATCTGATTTGGTGGATACCATTTTGAATTTGAATCCTTCAATGGGAGGTTCCATTAGCAGAATTTATAATTTATTTTTGTTACAGAAAGATAACCTCTCACTAAAGATTAATCAAGATTGGGAGAGAGAACTTAATATGACCTTTGTTGGTGAAGATTGGTTGCGAGTTCTGAAAAACAAGAATTCTTCTTTTATATGTGCCAATCACTGTTTAATTCAGTTTAAAATTGTTCACTGTTATTATTTAACAAAAGACAGACTATCTAAAATATTTCCTAGTATAGACAACTACTGCAATAGGTGTAATTCTGAAGTAGCTACTTTGTCATGTATGTTCTGGTCATGTTCCTCATTAAACCTGTTTTGGAAATCTTTATTTTCTACAATTTCAAAAGCTCCGAAAATTAATTTACAACCAAATAGTTTGATTATTTTTAATAGTTCCACATCATATTCAGGATATTTCATCTTCAGATCAACATATAATTGAATTTGTTACAGTATTGGCAAGAAGGGCTATTTTATTATGTTACGAATCCCGTAACTGGAGAACTTACCAGCAAAGATAGAGAGGTCCGTTGAAGTCTGATGTCACTATTTTCAAACGTTTTTATTGATAAAGGGACACAAAAGTAGGGTTAATACAAATATTCAGATAGTGCACATCATCAACACTCAATCTAAAGCGCGGGTATAGTAATAATCATCATTAAGAAGTGAGCTCTTCTGGTGTCTAGGAGTTAATAGATTGTCCATTAGAAATATAAAAGTCACTCTAAGTCTGCAGGCCTCAGCCCTTTGAAAATCGCTGGGTTTTCCGTGGGGCAACCGAGAGAGAGAGATTGGGGGAGAAGAGAAAGAACTTGCCGAGTCTCGATGAATCTTCCATGAAATCGGGGGAGCGTTGGTTTCCTCTCCCCGATGTTAGTTAAAAGAGGTTTTCTGTGATTCCAGCCACAGATTCCAATCCCGGAATCTAACGCACGTGGCTTCCTTCAGAATGGCTTCCCGCTATCGCGGGAACACTCTTGTGTCTTCTTGGTGCGTCTGAGGGGGCTGTCCCCCTGAGACTCTCCTTTATACTTCCTCACGGGGTCGCAAGTGTCAATCAGGTTGTGATGATGCAATCTCTCTCTCTCAACCAGCCCACCTTGCCCAAGGGCTTTTCACGTGGTCTCCATGAGACAATAGTCGTTGTTGTCTTTATTCTGTATCCCTGGTGGGACCTGCAATTTGGCACGTCTTTCTCTCTCTCTCCGACTGGTTCTACTGACCCCCCCCCCCCCTTTCGACGGGTGCTCTTGCGATTCTCCCAAAGGAGGGGGCTGGGATAATAACACTTCCCCTCTTAAAAAACGTTTTTACCAGCGGTTAAAACGGAGTGGTCCACAGTCTTACAGGAGTTTTGAATCTAACACAGTTCACAAGTTTTTCTTTTCACAAAATACTACCGTTATACATTCAAGTCAGTACCTATATATTTAACGATTACAGTGTCCCTTTCTTTAATATCTTAACATTGCGAACTGTACATCAGACTTCAATAACCACCTATTTATTTTTTTTTCTGCAACAAAACTAAGGAGGTGTGAACTCAGCTTAGGTGCATTTACAAAAGTTTACGCGAATACTAATCATTTCAGTCGTTTAACTTAACCGGCAGGTCTACAAAGGGCTGTCTTTATTATTCACAGGCTTTGGCACAAACCTGTTCAACCTGCTTAGCTGTCTAACAATGGCATTCCCATTAACCGTCGCCTCTTTTCCGGCGAACCCCCCCCCCCCCCCCCGTGGGGAACTTGAGTAGTTTGGCGTGGTGAACTCCCGCCCGCCCCGCTCATCGGGGTTATTTTTGCAACACCATGCTCCAAACTTCGACCCTTTTCACCCAATTCTTCGATTTTACCCAGGTGGCTGACACTTTTATCAGTCCCCTTCAGGCTATTGGTGGTTGATTCGAACTCTTCGCTCAAGTAGCCTGTTGAAGGCAGCCTTTTCACATCCCATCCTGGTATAACAATAGAGTAGGGGGCGCCGCTATTCCCTGGCTCACTCTGTGAGCGATCTGCCAGGTTTAAGACTTCTTCCTTCGATTTGGAAACTACAGACTTTTCATTTCCTTCGCCAAGAATCCACCCCCCACCCCCATTCTTAAATTCTGCATTAACTTTGAACACTCCTTCGAGTACAGACGCCGGGGAACTCACACTTTCCCCGGTTACCAATGTTAACCCTTTTCCCAGTGAACCATCTGACCCACAAGGACGGCCGCCCCGTTCCACTGGATCAGATATCTCAGACTTCTTCTGAGCTCCGTTACCAGGTTCAGCACCTCGGGCATCGCCATCTCGGACACACTCAAACGGGACATTGGCCTCTTCCAGGCTTTCAACACCCGTACCTTTCTCAAATTCTAACTTCCCCCGATCCTCCCAGTTACTCTCTAGGCAGCTCCCACCCGGGGAAGGCGCAACCCTGCGAGCTGAAACAACCTCCTCGGCCCTTTCAACAGACCCCTTCGAGGCAAGGGTATCCTTTCCATCTAGGACTGCCCTCCTCTCATTATCGGGAACACCCTTTAGAACTCTCAAGTTCTTCAAACAATTCTGCCAAACCAGACAGATCATCCATGTCCAACTCTGGACCTTTCAACAGCTTTATCTGTTTCTCATCTTTATCTCCTACCTTTAGGACCATTCTCTTCGCTAAAGGCAGATCTATCTCCTCTCCCTTACCCCCTTTCACTTTACTACTCTTCGTTTTACCACCCTGGAAACCCTCATGGCACAGGGTCGGCAAAGACGTCTCGGCCAAATCAAAACTGGCCAGATTTAAACTGCTCTCGTTCACAGCTCCCTCTCTCTCTCTCGACAGGCTGCGAGTGACCGCGCCGGCGAGATGGTCCTTGGGCGCTAGGGACGGGGCCACCGTACTCGCCGGTCGCCAGGTCGGCAGCATGGCTGACCAAACCTTACCCCCTGCTAAGTCGTTCCCCAGCAGGATATCCACGTCAGCTCTCGGGAATTCTGAGGGCACCCCCACTTCAACTGATCCATACACCAGCTCATAATCCAGAATGACCTTATATAAGGGCACCATTTCTATCCGTTTATTTATTCCTTCCACCTTTACCATGCCCGTTTCCCTACCAAATTCTGGTACCTTACGGCTAACCAGGGATAATTCAGAGCCCGTATCCCTCCAGATTCGTACGGGAAATGGTGTGTCTCCCTCCATCACAGACACGGTTCCGTGTGACAGACAACTCCCAGAGCCTTCTCGTACTCTGTCTACTCTCGGCTCTCTGGTCGATTTGCTGCTTACCACGGCACACCTGATAGGGACTGCGGCTTTCCCTCTTCCTACCTCCTTCCTCGGAGTAAAGCATCGAAATGCAATGTACCCTTCCTTTCCACAATTAAAACAGGTCAAACCCTGAGCCCTCTGGCCGTCTTGCCTTTCCCCCTCAACCTTACCGCTAGCTCCCGGTGGGACCTCTGCCACACTCGTCGGACTTTCTCGATCGTTCCCACAGTCTCTCTGGGGACTTTTTTTCGAGGGAGTCCTTGTCTTGTGGGTTAGGCATATTCGTCCGCCAACCTGGCAAATTCTGAAATGGACTTATCCGGCTTCTCATTCAAATGCACCCGGATCTCCTCCGGAACACAACTTTTAAATTCCTCAATCAAAAACAACTCCCTGAGACGCCCATAATCCTCGCCCACTCTTTCCGCGGTGCACCAATGGTCCGAGAGCACCCCCTTCTCATGGGCTAGCTCGGTATACGTTTGATTTCAGCCTTTCCTTAAATTTCTAAACTTTTGTCTATAGGCCTCAGGTACCAATTCATAAGTCCGGAGAATGACCTTTTTTACCTCATCATAATTCTCCACTCCTCCCTCCTCCAGGGACAAGGCCGCATATGCTCGTTGGGCCTTCCCCTTTAACACACTTTGTAACAACGCCACCCACTGCTCTTTTGGCCAGTTCTGATTTACTGCCACCTTTTCAAAAAGCAAGAAATAACTATCGACATCTGCCTCCTCGAACGGGGGCACCAATCTCAACTCCCTACTAACATTAAACCGCTCTGCTTGGTCTAACCCTTGATCTCTTCGCTCATTTCTCATCTTCTCAATTTCCCAGTCATGTTGCCTCTGTTTCTCTTCTGCTTCTAGCTTCTTTAGGTGAATTTCATGCTGCCTTTCCCTCTCTCTCTCCTGTCTTTCCCTTTCTCTCTCTCTCTCTCAGCCACTTCCAGCTCTTTTAACTTAATTTCACGTTCCAACTTCAATTTCTCCACCTCTAAGTGAACCGTTCCACTTGATGGTACCTCTTCAGGGATATCTCCCAATACCTCAGCTTCAAACACCTTCTTCCCAATGTAATACTGAGTTATGGCCCTTCGTACCTCCCGCTTTTTCATGGACGACCTCACTTCTGTGAGGTTCAATCCCTTCGCTAAGTTTAACAAGTCTGATTTTGTGGCCGCCTCTATCGCCCCCACCGTCGGGTTTTCCATAAATTCACCCACGTCCATCTTTGCTGGTTTCCCGTCTGGCTACCCGCGTAACCAGATTCAAGTTTTTGATTTAGAAGCCCGATTCACTGGCCTCCCAATTTGGTGTCAAATCCCAAGACGAGAACCCCAACTGTTACGAATCCCGTAACTGGAGAACTTACCAGCAAGGATAGAGAGGTCCATTGGTCTGATGTCACTATTTTCAAACGTTTTTATTGATAAAGGGACACAAAAGTAGGGTGAATACAAACATTCAGATAGTGCACATCATCAACACTCAATCTAAAGCGCGGGTATAGTAATAATCATCATTAAGAAGTGAGCTCTGCTGGTGTCTAGGGGTTAATAGATTGTCCGTTGGAAATATAAAAGTCACTCAAAGTCTGCAGGCCTCAGCCCTTTGAAAATCGCTGGGTTTTCCGTGGGGTGACCGAGAGAGAGAGATTGGGGGAGAAGAGAAAGAACTTGCCGAGTCTCGATGAATCTTCCGTGAAATCGGGGGAGCGTTGGTTTCCTCTCCCCGATGTTAGTTAAAAGCGGTTTTCTGTGATTCCAGCCACAGATTCCAATCCCGGAATCTAACGCACGTGGCTTCCTTCAGGATGGCTTCCCGCTGCTGCAGGAAAACTCTCGTGTCTTCTTGGTGCGTCTGAGGGGGCTGTCCCCCTGAGACTCTCCTTTATACTTCCTCACAGGGTCGCAGGTGTCAATCAGGTTGTGATGATGCAACCTCTCTCTCAACCAGCCCACCTTGCCCAAGGGCTTTTCATGTGGTCTCCATGAGAGAATAATCGCTTTTGTCTTTATTCTCTCTCATTCTCATTCATTCTCTCTCTCTCTCTCTCTCTCTCTCTCTCTCTCTCTCTCTCTCTCTCTCTCTCTCTCTCTCCCTCTCTCTCTCTCTCTCTCCCTCCCCCCCTCCCTCTCCCTCTCCCTCTCTCCCCACAGGACTTAGAAACGGAGACACCAGAATGCAAGAAAGAAAACATCCTTCATCAATATTTAATCTGAAGGATATGAGTTCAGGCACATTCCATTCTCTTCTCCACATTCACATATGACACCATTTTATCGTACAAACTTACATTTTGTGTTGCAAATAATGGTATTGACCAAAGATGTATCATGTTTACCTCTTTTCTGAAACATCACCCCATGACTCCTCATTAATACATTACACCAAAAAGCAAAATACTACATTGAAAAGTACAATGAGTATAAATTTAATATCGCCGTTAAACAACAGGATTATTATTATAACTACAGTCCCATATGGTAATAAATCACACCATATAGAGGCAGCCTGGTGCTACAATTGTCTAACATGGCCCTTCAGGCAGTAAGTTAAAACAGACAGTACTCTGAGCAAAACAGATGTTACAATTATGGTAAAAGTTGAAGGGATTCGAAGCAGCATTGTATCTCGACATTGCTCCCCCAAGTCCAAAACCTACCCCTAAAATCAGCCTCCATTGAAGTGAGACAATTTTTTCTGGGTTACGGCTTTTGAGTGCCTTCCTGTGCACTCAGTTGACATTGCACAGCAGGGTCCCTGTTATTGATCTGATCACAAGGTAATGTCAGAATTGTAAAAGGGAACTTAAATAGGTAAGGGGATTCGGAAAATCAGCTTAATCCAGATCACAACAGAGGAAATGTGTTGAATGCCTTCGAGATGGCTTTTCAGAGTAGCTTGTGCTTGAGCCTACTTGGCTAAGGCTATCTTAGACTGGGTGTTGTGTAAGAATCCATATTTTATTAAGGAGTTTAAGGTAAAAGAATTCTTAGGTGAGAGTGATCATAATATATTTGAGTTCAGACTGCTGTTTCAGAGGACAAGGTATAAGTCAGATGTAAAAGTATCGCAATGGAATAAAAGAAATTACAGAGACATGATAGAGGAGCTTTCCCAGCTGGAATGGAGGGGGATGACGGCAGAGTAGAGGTGGCTGAAGTTTCTGGGAATAGTTCACAAGGCGCAGAATAGGTATGTCCCACAGAAGACGTAGTTCACAATTGACAAGGGTAGGCAGCCTTTGCTGAAAGCGAAAGTTAAGGGCTGCATAAAAACCAAGGTAAGTGCATTTTATGTAACAGAAGTGAGTCAGAAGTCAGGTGACTGGGATGTTTTAAAAATTCAACAAAAGACAACTAAAAAAAATCTATAAGAAGAGAAACAAGTGAAATATGAGGGCAGACTTGCCAATAAAGCAAGATACCAGAAGTTTTTTTTTTCAGTTATATGAAGAGTAAAAGTGGAGTGATAGTTGATATTGGAGCACTGGAAAATGATACCGGTGAGGCAGAAATGGGGGGGGGGGGGGGGTAAAGAAATGACAAATGAACTTAAGGAGAACTTTTCTTCTGTCTTCACTGTGAAAGACACTAGTAGAGTGCCAGAGGTCCGTAAGTGTCAGAGAGCAGGAATAAGTGCTATTGCTATTACAAAGGAAAAAGTACTAGGCAAACTTAGAGGCCTTAAGATAGTTAAATCTTAGATGGATTATATTTTAGAGTTCTGAAAGAGGTAACTGAAGAGATAGCAGATGCATTGTTCATGATCTTTCAAGAATCATTTAATTCTTGCATGTTTCTGGAGGACTGGAAAAATTCAAATGTAAATACTGTTTTAAGAAGGAAGGAATGCAAAAGAAAGGAAATTATAGGACAATTGGCTGAACCTCAGTGGTTGCGAAAGTGTTGGAGTCCATTATTAAGGATGAGGTTTCGGGGTATTTGGTGACATGATAAAATAAGTCAAAGTCAGCATGATTTCCGCAGTGCAAAATTTTGCCTGAGAAATCTGTTAGAGATCTTTGAGGAAGTAACAACAGGGTGGATAATGAAGAGGCTGTGGATTCCATTTACTTGGATTTTCGGAAGGCTGCTTAACAAGATAGACTCACATACAGGAAATATACGGGCATGGATAGAGAAATGACTGACAGGTAGGAGGCAGCAAGATGGGAATAAAGGGGGCCTTTTCTGGTTTGCTGCTCTAGACCAGAGGTGTTACTCAGGTGTCAGTATTGGGACCACTACTTTGCACATTCTTTGTCAGTGATATATATCATGGAATTAATGGCTTTGTGGCAAAGTTTACAGATGATACGAAAACAGGTGGTGGGGATGGAGGGTAGATGGTGCCAGGAAAGCAATGTGATTCAGCAGGATTTAGACAAATTGGAAGAATGGGCAAAACAGTGGCAGATAGAATACAGTATTCAGAAATGTATGACAATGTATTTTGCTAAAAGTAACAGAAGTGCAGACTATTATCTGAAAAGGGAAAAAAAATCAAATATCAGAGATGAAAATTAACTCAGGAATCCTCGTGCAAGACTCCAGAAAGGTTAAGTTACAGGTTGAGACTGTGGTAAATAAGGCAAATGCAATGTTGACAAACATTCAATGGGAATAAAATATGAAACATGAGGAGATAAAGCTGAGGCTTTATACAACACGAGTCAGGCCATACTTGGAGTAATGTCAATAGCTTTGGGCCACTATCTCAGAAAGGATGTGTTGTCATTGGAGAGAATCCAGAGGAGGTTCACAAGAAAGATTTCAGAAGTTAAGTGTTTAAATTATGAGGAACGTTTGGCATCTTTGGGCCTGTACTCACTAAAATTCAGAAGAATGCATGTGTCTCTCATTGAAACCTACAGAATGTTAAAAGGTCTATATAAGGAGGGGTGGATATGGGAGAGAGCATTCCCCATGGGGGTGTACAGAGTTAAAGGGCACTGTCTTAAAATTGAGAGGCGACCCGACCCTTTAGAACAGAGGTAAGGAAGACTTGTCTTAGCCAGAGAGTAGTGAATCTGCAGAATACTCTATCTCAGACCCCTGTGGAGGTCAGGACCATGGGTATATATAAAAAGAACATTGATAATTTCCTGATTGGCCAGGGATTGGAGATTATGGTGCGAAGTTAGGTGTATTGGTTTAAGTGGGATCTGGGATCAGCCATGATGGAATGGCAGAGAGGACTCAATGGGCTGAATGGCCCAATTCTATTCCTATCGTTTATCGTCTTATGTTTCATATACATCCAACTGTTATTTGCATTTGCTGCTCTGTTTTATTTTCTGTTAGCTCTATTAAACCTTTCTTTACATTTAATGATCTGCATTTATACAGTCTAAAGTACATATTCATGTCTTTTGAAAGTTATTGTACTATTTGAATTAATTGTGTTGGCTTTAAAGATGAAGGAGCATATAATTTCAAGTCATCCATGTTTTGGTGTGTCAAGGTATAGCTCATATTGTTGTTTATGATTTGATACCCGATTTTGTTCCAATTCAGTAAATTAGAAAGTGGGTTCACAGTTAATCAGAATCATAGTGGACTTAGAAAGTCACCTTGGAAAACGCCTGAGTTTATATTCATAACTGTTATTATTACCATTATTGAACATTGATTGTTAGTATCTTTTGTGCGTGGGTTTCTTTGTATGTGAATGCCCGCAAGAAAGTTAATGCGACGGTAGTTTATGGTGACCTATATTTACTTTCATAATAAATTTACTCTGCCCTTTGAACTTTGCTGATAAACATTGCTTGCAGTGGTAACTCCTTATTTATGTCTCCTTGTAGTCATATACATGGTTGCTTATGATGTCCAGATAGCTAGCAATGATATGTACCCAGTGTCTCAATGCCAGGAATCAGTGCTTTTAGTCTGGTTTACTCAGACGAGCTGGTCCACTTTATTATGAAAGGTGGTAGAGAGGATGGCGTATTTCGGTTGGGCATCTACATAGAAAACTGTTATCTTCATTCATTGGACTGCCTCCCAGATCTGCTCCCAGACTACCTGTCTCACAGGGGGTTTCCTGGCATCTGCCTCATCCTCTTCTGCAACTCAACAATCCATACAACTATTTAAATTGCTGTTGCAAACGAGTCTGTATACATGTGCAGCAGATCACATTCATACAGAAGTGGCAAGGCGACAGCCACCAGTTTGCTCCCTGGCTGACCGCACTCTCTCTGTTGCTGTGGTTAACTGTTCCTGTGACGGGGTTAAATGCGACAATTCACCACCCCTGTGCACAAACTTTTCAGCGTCTGGAGCCGTCTGTAAATCGGGCATGATATTTGTTTGATTGAGGTGGCTGCACCTGTGGCGTGACTCAAGTAACAGGAGACGCTGGGATAGGATGTTCAATGGTCTCTGTGTACCTACTCACAGGTGCATGGACTAGATGTTGGTGTAATTCACTGAACCTCTCTAGACATATTCTTGCTAGTTCTGCGATATACTATTTCCAATTTACAATAGAGGTTTGCTGTTCCCTCTCTATCCAGCAGTAGAGCTCTCCGAGAGCATCAACGTCTGATCGCCTGGTATCCTGCCTTCGCTCTGTGGAGGCTCAGTCCACAAATATCTGGTAACAAGCAAGCAATTGCATTTTGAAGGATGTCTATCATTCTGCTGCATCAGGCAGGATAAGGGACCAGAACCCTGGGGTGTGTTCACTCCATTTTGTTTTTACTGCAGACACCGTAGAGCGGTGTTCTAATGATCTGATAACTGTAACTCAAATGGCAATTTGAGTAAAAGGTGGTGGGGGGGGGGGGGCAGGGAGAGAGCCTCTGCTTCTCAGACAGCCTTGCACTGGACCCCTTTCAAATGTTGCCTTTTTTCCTAGTTACTTTGTAAAGAGGTCGTAGGAGGACGGTTTGGTATCGCTTATGCCACCTCCAATAGCTCCACAAGCCTTTGCGTCTGCCGATTATTGTTAGGGACAGCTATTTCTACTATCTTGTTTTGTACTTTGCCCAGGATTATTTCCTGTCCTGGCCACCCAGAAACTTAACTGTCTGACTTGGCACTTGTATTTTCTATGGAACCACCCATTCTCTGTCCTTCATGTGACTTACCTGCTTGCCCTAGGCTTCAGATAATCCTCCCAAGTATGAGCTCTTAGCATGATGTGATCTACATAGTGGGCTACCAGGTGAGAGCTCAAGTACTTCGAGGAGCCACACTACCAATCTATGACACAGAGTACTGTTGTGTACTTACCCCAAACCAATCTAGTGAAGGTTTACTATTTTCTTCGACTCCGATATTGGGACTCTGGCAACAGAGGAATAGAGAAGAATGCATTGGACAGAACTATTATGGCGTATGTCTTCTTGTCACCCTCCAACATTTGTCCAGTAAGGTCACCAAGTCCGGGCAGCAGCAGTTAATGAAGGAACTTTTTTTAAGCTGGCAATAATAAATCATCATCTTTGAACTGCTGTCTATTTTCCATACTGAACAGACTTGTGAATTATACTCAGAAGTTGTGTATTGTTTTAGTAGCTCCGCTATGTGTCCAAGCCTTCCAAATGTGCAACAGTAATCGGGCACTGCTTCACACATGTCACAGCACGACGTAACTGTATATTAAGAGGCTAAAACGGTTTTTTTTCCCATGAGAAGGGCACTAGGTTCATCCCTTTTCATGTTGCTGTGATGTTTCCATGAGTACAAATTCAGTTAAGGTGATATTTTGCTGTTATAGGGTTACCATTTTGCCAGATAGGGGTTTTTCTAATGCTCGACACGTCATATGACTTTTCCCAAAAGCACACACCAGGATCTAATAGGATGCATCCTATTGTTTGTGAGCTCCCACCTTATTTAACTGAGGGGCTCCCATTTGGGGGCGTCAGGACTACCTCTCTCCATCTTGGCTCTCTCACAGGCTGGAGAGCAACCTGCGGATAATGCAATCAGTAGCTACTTTTTAGGTAAACTTTGACCCCTGTACTTTTTCATCCCTTAGTCGTACCAGGCTGTACCTTCTTATCTCTCATGACCATCAGCCTGAAACATAGACAACAAGACTGAAATGAGGAAAACATCTTTCATCAGTATTGAATGTCACGTATGTGTTCATGAACATCTCCAGACTATCACCAGATTTAGTTGACTCCATTGCATCTTTATACCACCTAATTTCATTTTAAATCCAGTTGTCAATTTCCATTCATGATTTGATCTGATTTGGCAGAAGAACTTCATTCTGATTCACTGATTCTGATATGGCTCATCTCTGCTCTCCAGGTTTAAATTTCAGGATGCAGTCTCGCAAGCTCCTTATTTCTGTTGCCCATGGTGCTGATCCTGCCACATATTCCTCTCTCTCGGACACTGAAGAAGTTGTAGAAAATGGATACAGAGGCTCATGGGGTGGCAGGTAAGGGCAATTGGAAACCGATTCCTGTTATGGTCATTGTAGGCACAGTATAATGGCACATTAGGCGAGAAATGTGATAGATGCAGTTGAAAGAAACATCGATGGAAGTAGAAGGGAAACCATGGATTTTGAAAAAGGACATCTTAGATGTTCTAGAATGGAAACACTCATTCTGAAGAAAAACGCGGTGGAGATAGAGGAACTGAAGGAAATGAATAGCATTTTTACTGGCGACAAGGTGGCAACATGCCACAATAACTGTGGGAGTCAGTGATTTTATAAAATATGTCAGTAGATAATCTGTCTCCAGTGATTGAGACAGAGAAATTGAGGAAAGGGGAAACAGCTATCAGAGATGGAGCAAGCAAATTGGAGTGTTGGGTGGAAGTTCGAGCTAAAGTTGATGAAATTGAGGAGCTCAGAATGGTTGCAGGAAGCAGCAAACAGATCTTCATTAAAGCAGTCTTCTATGTCACTAACAAAAAAATGGAGTCTATTACTTGTGTAGGCTTGGAACACGGACCCTTTTGCACAGCTGATGAAAAGACAGATGTAGTTTGGGCCCACGCAAGTTTCCATTGCTACGTTGCTGGTCTGGAGAATGTTGGAGGAGCCAGAAGTAAAATTGTTGAGGGGAAGTATCAGTTCTGCCAAACAAAGGAGAGTGGTCCTGGAGAGAAACGAGTTAGGGTGGTTGTTCAAAAAGAAACAGAGATCCTTAACGCCTTCATAATGTGGGATGGATATGAATTGGAAGTGGATGTTCATTGTGAAAATAATGTCATTTGGGCCAGAAAGCAGGAAGTTATTGCTGTGATGGAGAGCGTGAGAAGTGTTACAGATGTAGGTAGGAAGGGTGAAGGTTAAGGAAAGGAATGATCCAATTGGGACAAAATGGAATCAAGATATGCCGAACAGAATTCAGTGGGCAGAAACTGATAGCAACAATAGGCTTACCGAGCAGTTTGGTTTGTAGATCATGGGTAGCAATGTGCAGTGCTCCAGTAGTGCTCATTTTATCAGTACTTCTCAAGACTGACAGCATCTGCAGAAATTTGTGCATGCATTGACTTCAGTCCCTCTATTATTAAACAGTCCAAATATTATAATATTGTTAAGTAGCTCACCAGCTCGCATATCTCGGGCTGCAGAAGGAAGCCAGTGTTGATAGAGTAAACTCACAGTAAATGAGAGGACATGCAAGCCCCACTAAAACAGCACAGGGAATCAAGATCAAAACAGATTGCTGAGTTGTGAGGTAACAGTTTACTGGATGCACCACTGTGCAAGTCCATTAATACTCTTGTTAAGAATAGAAGTGATGCTGACCCTAGTCTCTGATCCACTATTCTTCCCACACCTTTATGGGAATGATTTGCTTGTTGAATTTGGATATCACGTGGGTCCAGTCGCCTTCTGTATTATAGCCCAGATCTGGAGAGCATGCAAAGGACAAGTCAGACAGCAGCAAGTTCCTTTATTCAGGACTTATTACACTGTCCAGAGTGCACATTGAGTGTGAGCTCAAAAATACTCTAATGATCCAAACACCCTCCAGAAATTTGCAACATTCACATTACAACAGTTGCAGATTTTATTGTTTCACACTAATTCAACAGTGACTTCATTTTCATTTTAGGTTTCAATCATTGCCAATCGCTGTAATAGACACCATTCTGCCCATCAAATCTGCTCCGCCATTCCATCATGGTTAATTTATTATTCCTCTCAATCCCAATCTCCTGTCTTCTACCACTATTTTTTGACAGCCTCTCTCAATCAGAAACCTATCAAATCCCATTTTAAAAATGCCCAATAACTTGGCCTACACAATTATGTGTAGCAATGAATTCCACAGATTCATTACCATCCAGCTAAAGAAATCCCCCTCACTTCTGTTCTAAAGGGACATCCTTGTATTCAGAGGTCTCAGATTTACCCGCTACAGAAAGCACCTTCTCCAACTCCACTCTCCAATGTCAGCACATCCTTTCATAGATAAGAGGGCCAAAATTGCTTCCAATAATCCAGTGAGAGCTGATAGGTTCTTGATTTAATAAAGGCGTCAAAGATTACTGGGAGGAGATTGGGACTAAGAGGGACAAGTCGCCTCGTTTTGGAAATAGTGTACGCCTTTATTCCTCCTACCAAAGTGCATTACCATACAATTCACAGCCTCAAATTAAATGTGCCACTGCTTTGCGCATTCTCCTAATCTGTCTAACTTTTCTGTAGGCTCTCTTTTTCATCAAAACTTCCTACTTCTCCACTATTTTCATATAGTCAAAGGCCTTCTGAAAATACAAGTAAACAGCATCTACTGACCCTTCTTTGTCTGTCTTGCCTGTCATTTCTTCTTTGAATTGCAACAGATTTGTGAGTTAAGATTACCCCTTAAGTAAACCATGCTGACCTCGGTCTATTTTATCACGTGCCTCCAAGTACACTGAAACCTCATCCTTATTAATGGACTCCAACAACTTCACAGCTGCTATCTATCCTATAATTTACTGTCTTTTGTTTTCTTAGCTCTTTGAAGAGTGAAGTGACTTTTGCAAGTTTCTAATTCCCTGAAGCCATTGCAGAATCTAGTCATCCTTCTTCGATCTCTAAGACCTTCATAATCATTTAGTACCGAGAGCGAAGAGTGAAACAGAATTATTGACAGCATTTAAAATTAATCTGGACAACAGGAATCAGGTTTCTGGCTTTCAGCCGAGTGATGGAAGGTAGGATTAACACTGATGGGTCCACACTTGTCAGTGTGGACATGTTGGACTGAATGCCCTTCTTCTGTGCTTTATGACTATATAATATTAATGTCCACACTGTAAATGGGCATGATTTACTGTGTTAGTGCATGTGTCCTTGACAGGACGACCAATGTTTTTCTCCCTGTAGGTGACACTTTTGAAACACAAACATTGTGTACTTTCCGTCAATTGCCTCCGACAACCGAGAATTCAGCATGTCTCTGCCGTCCATCACTTTTAAGCTAGTCTTGCTCAGTGCTGAATACTTCCAATATTATTCACCCTATCCTTGGATCCCATTTGAGGAGTTTTGAAATCCTTGTCTTTCTCCAGTTTCTCTATGATCTTAAGCCTCTTATTTCTGTAAGCTAAGTCTCTGTCCATCTCCAAACAAAATTCAGTTCTCTAATCCTCTCCTATTGGACAAACCCATATTTTGTAATGTTACAATTAGCTTTTAATTATCGAGAGGCTCGAATTCCATCGGTAAATGTTCTGGTCTCTTAACATGTCTGTTATCCTTTAAGAATTATTTCCTTGCCCTATTTTATGTTACTATCACGTGATGAGATTCAGCATCAATTGATTCAATTCTGCGTGGCACAATAAATGTGGAAGTTGGAACAGGGAACAGTTCAGGCCTTGGCCCAAGATGTTGAGTTAACCTATATAAATCTACTAAATGATCCATTATACCGCTCCCTCTTACACAGCCCATAGCCCTCCATTTTCCTACACCTGTAGCCCTATCTAAGAGTCTCTTAAATGTTCCTATTGTATATGCCTTTACTAGGATCATAGCAAACAGTTACATGCACCTAGCACTCACTGTGTAAACAAAAAATCTATTTTGATATCTCCCCTGGGGTTTACTCTCAGACATCAAGACCTCTCTGTTACTCTATACCTCTAAATATCCTGTCGTTAAACCTGTGCTTTCTACAAGTTCAACCTTTCAAAGTGTATCACTTCTCACTTTTCTGGATTGATCTCCATTTGCCATTTCTTTACCCACCCCTGCATCCTGCTTATATCTTATTGTAAAGTATGACAACGATGTACACCATAAATAACATATGTCTGTGACACCTGCAGACCTACTAACCCACCCTTTCACTTCTTCATCCATTTAATTATAAACCTCACAAACCACACAGAACAGCCCATGCCAAACACCACCCATCACCAACCTCCAGAAAGAAAACTCTCCATCTTCTTCCATCCTCTGCCTTCTGCCAGCAAGTCAACTGAAATGCACGCAGTCAGGTTTCCTTGGATTCCATATCTCATGTCATTCTGTAAAAAAAAACCTGCCTGGGGAACCTTGTCAAACACTTTCTAAAATTCATGTAAACCACATTCACTATTTTACCTTCATAGATTTTTTCACCTCCTCCAGAATCTGAGTCATGCTTATGAAGCATTATCTTCCCCATACAAAATCGTGAATCTCTGAGATTTAAATTCCACGACAGCTTGTTGTGACCAACAATTATGAACCATTTGCATGAAGCTAGCATTGCTTTTTAAACTTTATTCCACTCACTCCTTTCAAGATTTTGTGACTGGAAATTTCTGACTTTGACTTTCAGGTGATGATATTTGGTAGTTGTTTCAATAAAAGAGCAATAATTGTCACAAAAGTCTTATAATATTAAATGTAGTATTACAAAGCGTATCAAAATCAACAATTTACATTATTGAGCTCTCAATTAGTTGGGAAATTACAGATTAAATTTCTTTGACAGTGATGAACAAACAAATTAATTATTTAATTAACAATATTGCTAAGGGAACAGTCATCAATAGAATTAATTATACTAGTTTATTAGTTCTGTTCTTTCAGAATGTGTCCAATTATCCAGAAGATGATTAGATTGGTCTTCGGCCTCAAAGACAACAGTTTGTATGATTGAAATCCCTAACTTATTTCCTTTATTCAACATGCAGGTTTAATTATTATTCCGGTTCCACTTTATCCACATCACTGAATAGTGAAATATATATCAAAAAGTAATCAACATGAGAAATTGAGACAGAATTTCCAGTGGTTAAAAAGCAGTCCGTGAGCATTTTATTGCATACTCTTTGTTGACATTTTGACAGTAATATGTCTCAAGTAAAAGACGAGTCGTATCAGTTATAACAGTGACACGCATATAATCTATTGCCGAGATAATATATTTTCCCATGATTTGGGGCCTCGAGTGATTCAACACAAGTTATTGATTGACGGGCAACAGGATCAGATTTTAACTTCTCTTGGGTTTCAACACCGCTGAAAGGTTTTCATCCTGGCATAAATGAATTGGGATGTTATTCCCGTTACTATGGTGGGAGTACGTGTGCTCCATCAGGTTCTGTTATTTAAACAGCTGTACAGGGAGCCAGTACTGGTGCAGATAATTGATCCATCTCAAGGCCATCGCCTTTTTCTATGAGAAATGTTAAAACTTTCCAAATCAAGTTGGGCTACCGATGTAAGTAAAGAACCGAGAGATTCATACAAGTACTACTTTGTTCTTCAAATGTGAGCAGACAGGCAGCTTTCGAGTTTCGGTAATGCAATTTTCTGCCCACGGTGAATGCCACAACACATGGCCACTCTATTCTCTGACTGAGATGAAAGGACACCGGGAAGATAGGAGCGAGAAACATATTCAGTGATAGCGTGATTATGGGCTCAACAATCCAGGTGGGAACACATTGCGTATTGAGGCCTCTGCATACTGTGGAAGTCACGGTAAGGCAAGCGTTAAATGCAACATCCAGTAGAGGATGACCTCGGCAGAGTTTATTCAAATCTTTAAAGTGACACATACAAAATGCTAGAGGAACTCAGCAGGACAGGCAGCATCTATGGAAAAAAAACAGTACAGTCGATGTTATGGGCCGAGACCGTTCATCGGTGTCCTGTACACTTTTCCATAGATGCTGCCTGGTCTGCTGAGCTCCTCCAGCATTTTGTGTGTGTGCGTAGATTTCCAGCATCAGCAGATTTTCTCTTCTTTGCTTTAAAGTGAGACCGCCAGCGCCAATATTGCCAATGCAGACAGATAGGTGAGAATGAAAGTGGCTGTGGGTAATTAGCCTTGAACATAGATTACCTTTACATGGTAGTGGGTGCCGGAGACAGACGAGATTATAAAAACGTAATGATGTGAAATACACCCAAAAATTAAGGGACAATCAAAATATCATCAGATGTTTCAATTTACTTTTCATGCAATTAAGAATCTTAAATACATTGTATGGGTTGGAATGGACTAAATGAGTGTCTACAGCCATTGTTAGAGAAAGGAAAATGTGGGAAGACTGTAGATTTTTGAATGTAGATGTGAAATGTGAAAACATTGAGATGAATCTTGTGAAAAAACATAATGTGAGTAAAAGATAAAGAATTAAAAAGCAGAGGAAGAACAGGCAAAGGATAGCAGTGTCTACCTCTGTTTTAAAACAAATAATTAGCACCAGATACTGAAGATGAACTAGGCACTGTACCCCTGCCTTCTATTTGTACTGTTTCAACAAGGACATGCACAATTTTGCCTCTTGATTACTTGGTAAGGCCGGCATCAGCCTGCATCCTGCCACAGGTGCCTGTTCCTAACAGCACTACAGGAGACGGAAGGCAAAGGGATGCAGAGGGGACGAGCGAATTGTTACGTCAAATGTACCTTGAACTGATGTACTTCCCAACGGAGCTGAAAGAAAATGTGTCCCTCACTGCAGATTGCAGTGTCCTCTAGGAGACTATAGTGTTAATTAATGTGTCAAACGTGTGTATATTTTTTTTATCAAAAGTATTCCAGATGGTTCCAGAAGTAGGGACGCCGGACCTAACAAAACTCCCTTCAACAACTATGTGCAAGGACCCATAAGAAGTAGACCTGTAAACCAATACTTTGAAAACAAAATAATGCTTGAAGAACTTCCAGCAGTAAATCTACCCTACTGCTAGAATAATCTGTTTTAATACTAGTCAAAGCCGAAAAAGAATTTGAACAAGCTTGAACACGTAGAAATAGCTTGAGTATGTAGATGAGCATGCAGACATTAAGAAAGAGGATGGGCTGGAGCTTTTGAAAAGCATCAAGTTGGAATTCTCGCAATTCCTCTATCTCTGCCGCATCTGCTGTCAGGATGAGGCTTTTCATTTCAGGACAAAGGAAATGTCTTTTTTAAAGGCTTCTCTTTCTCCACCATCAACTCTGCTCTCACACGCATCTCTCCCTTTTCACACACATCTGCTCTCACCCCGTCCTCCAGCCACCGACTAGAGATAGGGATCCCCTGGTCCTCACCGATCACCACACCAGACTCCGGGTCCAACATATAATTCTCCGTAACTTCCATCACCTCCAACGGGATCCCACCACCAAGCACAGCTTTCCTCTTCCCCCGCTTTCTGCTTTCCGCAGGGATCGCTCCCTACATGACTCCCTTGTCCATTCCTTCCCCCAAACCCTTCCTATCAAAATCCCTCCTGACACTTATCCTTGTAAGCGGAACAAGTGCACACCTGCCCTTAAACTTCCTCTCTCACCACCAGTCAGTGCCACAGATTGTTCTTCCAGTTGAGGTGACACTTCACCTGTGAGTCTGCAGGTGTGATATACTGAATCCGGTGCTCCTGGTGCGGCCTTCTATATATTGGTGAGACTCGACGCAGACTGGGAGGCTATTTCGCTGAACACCTACGATTTGTTTGCCAGAGAAAGCAGGATTTCCCAGATTTATTGATCCTCTTTGTAAAACATACAACTTGTGTTTTAGTTACTGAAAGCTTAAAACCCCGTTTATTTGACCACTGGTTATCCTTATTATTTGCTAATTATTGATTAGCCACAGGATTAAAGTATATGGGGAGTAGGCAAGGGAATTGGGATGTCTGGAAGAATTGGATCAGCCATGATTGAATGGCAGAACAGACTCAATGGGCTGATTGGCGTACTTCTACTCCAATATCTTATGGTTTTACATAGGAAAATGATCATTTCCAATTATTTGATCACCCACTCACACCAGCCTGAATGTTCGAAACTAAAGGAAAACATATAGCAGTTTCAGAACTGTTATAAACATTTAGTTTCATGCCCCTCCCATCGTTAAGACACAAAGATGTGAAATATCTAAAAAATCTTCTACAATCAAACCATTACCATTATTCTGCAAACAACCTCACAGTGAACTATCTGGATTATAATCCCCACACCATTTGACCCTTAGTAAGCTAAAACTACATGTGCTTTCCAACAAAATCAAGGGCTTTTCATAAGGGTTATAAGAATTTACTACTTTAATGCCCCTACCGTTTGAATCAAATACTTCTACTCCATTCCTCATACATTTAAAATACGTCCACAACTATAACTTTCTGTCCTATAACTTTCCTTATAAATCTGTAAAACTACCCCTCTTACCAACTAGACAATCATGCCTAATAATCCTGCAAGAGAAAGAATGTAGTAACAACCAGGTTTCCTGAATACATTTGGTAAATGTGATAACTCAGAAATAATCAGAAATAAAGTCTGAACTATTGGAAATCAGGCTTCTCGCATTCTATTGCAATATTCGTATGCCCGTTATGTACCTTCACAAGGAGACTGAAATACAGATACCCCACCCAACAGTGCTTCATTTACAGCTTCCCACATAACACCAGTTATACCCGATACTTTTCATGCAGTTTTTACAATAATTTAAATGTTCTCAGTATGACTAGATGCTTAACAACTGCAATTAAACACATCTGCTGAGCATTTATAAGGCACTGGTGAGGCCGCACCTTGAGTATTGTGAACAGTTCATCTTAGAAGGGATATGCTGGCATTGGAGAGGGTTCCGAGGAGGTTCACAAGGATGATTCCAGGAATGAAAGGAGCATTTGATGGCTCTGGGTCTGTACTCACTGGAATTCAGAAGGGTGGTGAGGGGAGGGATCTCATGGAAACCTTTTAAATATTGAGAAGCCTAGACAGAATAGATGTGGAAAGGATGTTTCCCATGGTGTGATAGTCTTGGACAGGAGAGCACAGCCTCAGGATAGAGGGGCACCCTTTCAAATCAGAGATGTGGATAAATTCCTTTAGCCAAAGGGTGCTGAATTTGTGGAATTTGTTGCATAGGCAGCTGTGGAGGCCAGGTTGCTGGCTGTATTTAAGG